>NC_137786.1:199704023-200304023 GCF_963383645.1 Muscardinus avellanarius | reverse complement strand
TAGCTGGTTTTTTGACAGGTTATTTTTTAACATTAAGAAAACAATGTTAACAGTATAATTAACATAGCAAATTAAAGTTACAATGGCTATAAAACAAATAAAAAGCAAGACTATTTTCCAGAAACAAATAATAAAAAAATTACCTTAAAGAAAATAAATCAGCATGCTGCTTCATTTCTGCTCAATTAACACTATGAAATTTTAATATGAAAATAACATGACCACTGGATAATCAAAACTGATACCAACATTTATTCTAGAAAAATTAAAAAAGAGAAAATGTGGTATTTTAATATGAAAAGTTAAATTTAAGCTAATTCAACAGGAAAATATGTGATGTCTAAATTTAAAAAATAATAAATTTCATTTTAAATATATGATGTAGAATTATAAAAAATACTAGAACAAATAATAGTAAGAGACAAAAAGTTTGTCTCTGGGGATGGGTCCTAGAGAACAGAAAAGATAAGTCCAAATATTGCTGTTGGTAAAAACATTTTGCCACTATTCCACTATTCCACTGCTTTATGGATGTATTATTGACATTTAAAAGGTTTAGGTATTTGATATATAGGCATTGACATGCCCACCTGTTCATAAGCACACACCATGGAAAGCCCCCACCTGTTTTCACTGTTAGTGCTGAGAATTCATCCATCACCTCTAGAAGTTACTTCCTTTTCCCTTTTTTATTCTTTTGATTATGAAGACTTATTGTAAGATCTACCATCTTTTTTTAAAATGAGTTTATTTAAAAGATAGAAATACAGAAAGCAGTTATAGCCCCATGCCATTCAGGAGTGGCATGGGGGGGGTGATTTGAATGAATTCACCCAGATCTACCCTCTTAGCAAAATTTTAATTGTATAATACAGCATTTTAAATTATAGCCCCTATATTGTACGTGTTCATATATTACTTTATGCTTTAAGTTATGTTGAATAAGAAACCAGAAACTGTTTACCATTCAGGTTAGTGCAAAGCTGTATAATCTTTAATTTACATGCTGAATTATTCACTTTTAGAAAATAGCTTCTATGATCAAAATAAAGAAAAAAATCTAAAACAAAATATTTGTTACGGAGGTCAGATTTCATCACCTTTTTTTCCCTATTTTTCAAAAATATAACAAAAGTATATTAGCTACTGTGTATTAAGTAATAGTATCAGTTTGAAACTGCTCTCAACAGATGATAATTTACTGTTTGTGATAGTGGCAGCTAAGTAAACAGAATATTAGACTTCACTGTGACTATGCACAATAAAGCAAGGAAGTTAATGGACCTTAATCTTGAAGAAATTTTCAATGATTACAATGAACCAAAAAAAAATGTTTTTATGACAAAGCATGCTAAATGTTTGAGAAAATATATGCAATTATAAATTGTCAATTTATTATAAAGTAAATAAAATATTTTAAAATATAAAAAATTCCAAAACTAGGACAGACTCTCTGTTTATAGGAAAAACTTTTGGGGATGAAAAATGTAATCAATATAATGAAGGAGGAAAGGCATAAATGATCTAATCTTTATTGCAAGCAAGCACAGTCGGACCATTAGTTAAATAAAAAACAAAATATATGCTTTCCAAATAGCTGATGAAGATAAAAGTCAATACCATAACAACATATGGAAACCAAAGAAGATGACAAAAAAACACAAAAGCAAAATGTATAAAAAACAAAGGGCAGGGTGCTGCAAGGCTTACCATGTTGACAAGTATAATGCACATAATTACAGAAAGTTTGTCAATTATATTTATAAGACAGTGATTTGGGAAAAATATCTTCTTATGGTTGGTAAAGCAGTTAATTCTATCTGAAATTCCAGATGAAAGTATCATAACAATGGGAGAGAGGACAAGACAACTCTTTATTCCTATCTCAATACTAGAAAGGAGAAAACAGTTTGGTAACACACAAGGCCAGAAGCTGTTTCCCATAATCTGCCAGGGTTCTGTTGGTCTCTGCCATCAGTTCCCACTCTCCAGGCAGACCTTATGGAGGATAACTGCTCCAAGTCCATCTGCCTGCTCAATGACACAGAGTCTTGAGGTGACTCAGGGAAAGAGCCAGGCTTCAGAAGGTCTTTGTGGGTTTTTGGGGGAGCTTGTTCATCCCACTACACTATGCCTTTAGTCATGTTTACTAAGAAAAATTTCTTTTTGTTTTGCTTATATTAAAAAATGTGCATTGGAGACTAATCCATTCCTATTTCTCTTTCCAGCTATATCAAGTATCAATTAAAAATCCATTCTTAATACCTTTATTGCTGTATTGTAGCTTAACATCATGATTAAGTTCAGAGTGACAGGGATATACATGCATAAAGCATTTAATGAGCTTCTCCCAGCAACTCCAATTGTTTTCATTTTTAGCATGGACAGATACACTTGCCCTGTGATATTATTTCTGTCACTAATATATCAGGATAAAGTGATGGCAGTCAGTCTACCCAGTTTACTTATCATTGATTTTCCAAATCAAGGCATATTGATGAACTCAAACCAGGACCCCTTCTTTACCAGCAGTGCAGTACCACAAAAGACTAAACAACTTTCTTGAATCTGGCTCTGCATACTCCTTAAGGGAGTATGTTTCCTTTCTTCAAGGAAAAAGATTATAAGTTAATTTACAGGACTGATGAAAATTATTTTTAAAAGCAATATATATATATATATATATATATATATATATATATATATATATATATAATATATGACATAGCCTTTGCAAGAAATGGTGTGAAAATGGGTTATCCATTTGTAGAAGAATGGAACTAACACTCAACCACTCATCCTGTATAAGAATCAACTCAAATTAGATCAAAGACTTAGAAATTAGACCATAAACTCTGCAATTATTAGAAGAGAGCATATGAACACCTAACATATAGACATTGGTATAGATTTCTTCAATAAAACCCCCACAGCTCAGGAAATAAAATAGAATCAATAAATGGAATGGTATCACATTGAAAATCTTCTGTTCAGCAAAGGAAAACAACAAGAGTGTGAAGAGAGAGCCTACAGAATTGTGGATTTTTGCTAGTTACTCTTCTGATAGAGGAATAATATCTAGAATATATAAAAAAACTTAATGTGCTAAAATGAAATAATAAAAACGATCAATTGACTAAATTGATACTTCTCAAAAAAGAAATGCAAAGAGCAATAAATATATGAGAAAATGTTCAACATTAGCAATCAGGGAAATGGAATCATGAAGAATACAAACAATAGTAAATTCTAGCAAATATGTGGGGACATAGTAACTCCTTCACTGTTTGTGAGATTTAAAATTAATATAACTACTGTGGAGACCAGTATGGAGGTTCTTCAAAAGTCTAGGAATAGAACCACCATATAATCCAGCTATAACACTCCTCAGTATTTTTCCAAAAGAATTTGTCAGAGTAATATGTTGATACATGCATTTCCATGTCTATATGATCACAATTCATAGTACAAATAGTTCAAATGGTACTATGTCCATGTATAACTAAAGCTTGTGTCTAAAAAGATGATCGTTATTTCTCCAATAAAAATGATTGGCAGGGAGATATCTCAATGTGAAGTATTGATAGTAAGGCACATTCAATTTACCTGAGGTTCCTTAGCAAACATGAACTAATGCTACTTGCTGTATTTTCAGTGGTTAGTGTTGTGCCTGGCACATGATACAAATTCAATGAGTAGTTGCAGAAACAAAGGAGTGTGGGGCTTAGGGTAAGCCCACTCTGGTCTCTTGCATTTCCCATCTCAGCACACAGAAGCTAAACAGTCAATATGCAGGTGAACTAATAATATAACAAATGCCAACTCCAGATTGAAAGATAGATCACAGGTAACTAAAGAGAATTAGATATTCTAAGGGAAATCATGGCATATGTTTAGAAAGGAGTCTTTCTGAGCTGGTGATTCAATTCCTCATAGATTTTGAAAGTCCTATAAAAAGTGAGGTAGGGGTTTAAATAATTTTCAAAGACTCATTTTCAATATTGCTATTGCACCTTATAAACTACTAAATTTTATAAGAGCCCCTAATACACACACCCCATTTTCAATATCATATCTTGAAGTATTCACCTTAATTATTCATCATTGTCATTATTAAACTGTTTTCCTTAATCCAAAAGAAGCTACTCATCCTAATCCTTAGTTATCTTATCTGTAAAACACAGTTGATAGGACCAGTATGGATCGGCTTACAGATATAAGTCAAAACACATTAAGCACACAGTAGCATACAGTGATAAAGTGATAAGAGACACACACAGAAAGTTTACTTTCAAAATCCTCATGGCCTCAAGACAGGTATTTAAACTATTCAGAAAATATTTGATAAGCCCTTTCACTTACTAAGATACAGACAAATGGATTTAAATATGAGAAAGTTTTTTTTATAGTACTGGGGATGGAACCCAAGAACATTCTATCTCTGAGCTACACTCCTAGCCCATTTTTTTTCTTTATCTTGAAACAGGGTCTCACTGAGTTGCAATTGGCCTCACTGACTACCTGACTCTCTATGTGAACCACAATCCTCCTGTCTTCTGTCTCAGTCTCCCATATGAGCATGTCCCACCATGTCCAGATAGAAAGTATTCTTGATAGAAATAAAACTTAGTATCCCTTTTTTTAATTTTTGTATTTGCTAATCTGCTATAAACAACTCATACCAATAATTTTTATCTTAGATTAAGAAAATGAAATACAATAATTTAAAGAGAGCCTGATTTTCATTATTCCAGTTCACTACAAAAGGCTCTTCCTTTTACTCAATACTAAGTCAAAATCAGAGAATGATCCAAATCTTCAGACCTATTTTTTTAACTTCTGATATTAAATCAAGCAATTCTTAAATACATTCTAATATTCAATTTCCATGAAGGCTTCATATTACTTGAGTTAAATTTTAAGAATTCTATCTTAATATTTTAAACATTTAACAATATGATTTCTGTTTTTATTAATATGGGTTTGTAGTATAGTATAAAGTCGGATGTTGTGATTCCCTCCTACATGTTTTTTTGTTGCTGAGAACTACTTTGGCTATTCGGGTTTTTTTGTTTTGTTTTGTTTTTCAAAAGGCATTTAAGAACTGATTTTTCTATGTCTATAAGGAATGGCCTTTGTAATTTAATGTGTATTGCATTGAGTCTGTAGGTCACTTTTGGAAGTATGACCATTTTGATGATATTTATTCTACCTATCCATGAACATGGAAGGTCTTTCCATCTTCTAAGGTCTTCTTTTATTTTTTTCAATATTTTATAATTTTTCTTTGTAGAGGTCTTTTACGTCCTTGGTTAGGTGTATTCCTAAGTATTTTATTTTTTGTGGGGGACATCCTGAGTGAAAGTATTTTCTGGATTTTTTTTCTCATTGGATGTTTGGTTAGTATACAGAAAAGCTTCTAATTTTTTAGGATTTATTTTGTATCTAGACACCATAATGAATTTATCAGTTCTATAAGCTTTTTTTTGGTTGAGTTTGTTGGGTCTTCTACAGATACATGGACCAATGGGATAGAATAGAAGACTCAGAAACAAATCCACACACTTATGGCCAATTGATTTTTGACAAAGGGGTCAAAAACATATACTGGAAAAAAGATAGCCTGTTCAACAAATGGTGTTGGAAAAACTGGTTAACCATATGCAGAAAAATGAAAATAAACCCCAGTTTCTCACCATGCACAGAAGTCAATTCAAGATGGATTAAAGACTTGGAAATTAGACCAGAGACCTTGAGGCTTCTTGAAGAGGGCACAGGCCCAACAGTGCAACACAAAGGTACAGGTAAACCTTTGTCAATAAGACTCCAAAGGCACAAGAAACTGAAAGGCAGACCAATATGTAGGACTGGATGAAACTGAAGAGCTTCTGTACAGCAAAGGAAACTATCAAGAACCTCACGTGAGAGCCAACTGAATGTGAGAACACTTGATCACTACTCCTCCAATAGAGGACTAACGTCTAGAATATACAGAGAACTCAAGAAACTCAGCACTAAAAAAACAATCCAATGAAAAATGGGCAGGTGAATTCAATAGACACTTTATGAAAAAAGAAATTCAAATGACCTATAAATGTATGAAAAAATGTTCAACATCTTTAGTAATCAGAGAGTTACAAATCAAAACTACCCTGAGATTTCACCTAACTTCAACTAGAGTGGCAATCATTCAAAATACAAACAACAACAAACACTGGCGAGAATGTGGAGTTTCATTAATGTAGACTGGTAATAGACACTTCATGAAAGAAGAAATTCAAATGGCCTATAAATGTATGCAAAAATGTTCAACATCGTTAGTAATCAGAGAGGTACAAATCAAAAGTACCCTGAGATTTCACCTAACTTCAACTAGAGTGGCAACCATTCAAAATACAAACAACAACAAATGCTGGCGAGAATGTGGAGTTTAATTAATGTAGACTGGTTTTATTGTGTGCAGAAATTTTACCAAACTTGAACTAATATGGATTACATATACTGAGACAATTTCTATCTATGATCTAATCTTCAAAATAATGTTATCTAAATGTGTCTAAGTGTGTGAGAGTGGGAGATTGGCTCACATCTGGTAAGAATTATGACTAACCACAAGCTGTGCATTGTGGTGCTAGCCACCAACTCACTTATTCTGAAGCAATGTGTGAGAAATAGAGAAGCATCATTCAAAATAGTAGCATCCCAAAGAGACATTATACCAAAGGCAGCATTAAAACACAAGGACTGCCCTCAGAAAGGAAATTTGAATTTACTGTTCTTCCCCCAAATATTTGTCTATTTTCAGTGACTGACATCAGAAATCTATTATGAGGTGATGTAATAGTGAGTAGAACAATGTAATTTGAACCCTACCCAAATACAAGTACTTTTACTTGCCATTTTTCATAATTTCACTCTTTGAATAATATTGCTTCTTAACTTTTATGAGCATGATCTAGGTCATATATATTCAGACATTTCTCCTGCTATATAAGAAATAAGAGAAGATTCAGAGATATTATGGTTTCTAAATTTTAACTCTAATTTTCCTGAAATTTAAAAATGTTGTCACAATTCAAAAAATAAGATTCCTAAAAACTGATTATGAAGAAAATGTGTTGTTTGATTTTTACAATCTATCTTTTGTAGAAATAATTTTGGACAATTCAGGACTTTTTAAGATCAGAAGAAGTTGTATAAAAATAGGGAAGATACACTGGTGAATGCCTTATTATTCTGGAGTGCTCTATAATAAGCCATCTTCCAACAAATCTATCAGTCCAATCTATATGAAAAAAGTAAAACTCTGAGAAGTAAATATTGTGTCAAATATCACACAGTCACACATAAAAAAGGTGGCATTCATATTTCAGCTACTTGACACCTGGGCTCAAGTTCTCCAACACAGTCTCCTGCCATAAGCTTGAGGCCATCTTGTGTTGAAGTGCTTATTCTGTATTACTGAGTGCCCAGTCTGGTAACTGTAGGCAGGCAGACTGAAAGTGTACTAATATTGGTGAGCAGACCCCTAAGTCTATGAAGTCCAGTAGTTTATAAGTAAAATATTCTGTCCATCTTTTTCTTTTGCTTTTCTTGCTGCATTATAGTTTCATATCATAATGTAAATCATGCTAACATAACATATATTCACACAGTACTTGGTGCCCTCCCCTACATACCCATTTCCCTCCCTCACAATGCAAATTACCCAGATTGACAATGGCATATTAACATGTATACACATAGTCCAAGGAAATATGTCCATTAGTGGCCCTCAGTCTTCCTCATCTTGTACCCTTCCTCGGTGGTTCTACAGAGGTTTTCGTCCATTACCTAGAGTCCCTATAGTATATTAAATGCTCCTTAGCTCTTGCATATTATAGAAAATATATGCCCTTTCATTTTGTGTGCTTGGCTAATCTCACTTGACATAATGTCCTTCAAGTCCTTACATCTCCTTGAAAATGTTGTAATTTTTTTCTTTTTTTTATTTCTGAATAGAAACCCGTTTTATTTCCTATTCATATGAAGGAACAAAGACCCAGAATAGCCAAAACAATTCTCAGTAATAAGAACCATGGAGCCAGCATCACAATTCCTAACTTCAAATTATACTACAGAGCTATACTAATTAAAACAGCATGGTATCAACACAAAAACGGGCACCCAGACCAATGGAACAGAATAGAAAATACAGAAACAAATCCACACACTTAAAGTCAATTGATCTTCAACAAAGGGGCCAAATAGGTACACTGAAGGAAAGACAGCCTTTTCAACAAATGGTGCTGGGAAAACATGTTAACCATTTGTTGAATAATTAAACTAAATCCTTACCTCTCACCATACATAGAAATCAACTCAGTATAGATCAAAGACCTAGAAGTTAGACCAGAGACTGTGAATCTATTAGAGTAGAACAAAGGTTCAACAGTTCAACATATAGGCACAGGTAGTAACTTCTTCAACAAAACCTCAAAAGCTCAGGAAATTAAAATAAGAATTAACAAGTGGGATGGATGGCATCAAACTCTGTCCATCTTTTGTTAATGTCTAAGTTGAAGTCATTTTAATAAATTGAATTCAATTTGCCTAAAAGGAAAAAGTTGAACTATTGACATCAGGGAACAATCTTTGGATTCTGCCATCTTTGGGAGAATTTTTGGAAAAATTTATTAGGAGTCCAGTCAAACCATGATCTCTACAGCTGTGTTGGAAGAATAGAGATGCGCAGATTATGTTAGTGAATGTGGAAGCCAGACAACCCCCTGGAGCCAGCTCCAGGCTGGCCTCTATAGATACAGTCTCCAAATCAGATCAGGTTCCAGGCCCACCATAGGTTCCAGGCCAACCCTTCCAGTCCATTTTCAGAATCACTACCACAGGCCTACACACCAGACTCTGGTATTAGGCCAGTCTACCAGGGAACTGCAACAGCAAGAATGCCTCTTTCAGATGAGCCAACCAAAATATCTGCATGAGCTTATTAGTGAAGGACTTTACCTGCCAAAGATAGTGCCTAAAGACTAGAAGAGATGCCTGCTTACTCAAATACACGGGCACCAACTCAAGACCACAGAATCACAAATAACCAGGAGAACATGACACCATCAAAGGGAAAAATAATAAGCAAACAAAGCACCAGTATCTAGTCTTTAAGAAGTAGAGACCTAAAACTACCCCCAAAAAAGTTAAAAATAATGATCTCACAGAGGCTCAGTGAGCAGAATAAAATCCAAATGATTAAACAAAATAAAAATTAATAAAAGAACAAAGTAGAAGATCAAGAAAGATTAGCTATATAAAATAATATAATAGAATTGCTAGAACTAAAGGATAAAATGGTGAACAAAAATTTTTTGTAGAGAGCTTCAACAGCACGGTCAAGGAGATTTTTCCTAGAATACAAGATAGTTTAACAGATGCAATTTCAATAAATGTGATATGCCGCATTAGCAGAATGTAGGAATAATATCAGACAACTAGCTCAATAGATGCAGAAATGCATTTGACAAATGTTGACACATTTTCCTGGATAAATATTCAGGAGTAATTTCAATAAAAAGAAGAAAGATCTGTGCACAAAACACTGCCAAATATTAATAAAAGAAAATGACAGCAAAAATAAATGGAAAGATATTCTAAATCCATGGGTTAGAATAATTAATGTTGTTTAAGTAATCAAAACACCTGAAAGAATCTGCACATTAATTGACAATCCTATCAAGATTCTCTTGATAGAAATAGAGAAAACAATCCTAAAATTTATGTAGAACCAAAGGTCCTGAATACACACAAAAAAACTAATGCATAAGGATCCATGCTGGAGACTTACTAACAGACTTCTAAATACACTACCAAATAATAATAATCAAAACTAGCATAACATTGACAAATTAGTCAAATTGTACAATGGAACAGAATAGAAAGCTAAGAAATCAATATATATATTTGTTGACTATATAGTCAACAGATCTTCAGCTAATGTGCCATGGATATAAAATGGGAAAATTATAGTCTTTCAAATAAGTAGGAAAACTGGACACTTGCATATTGTAGAATGAAGTTGGAGTCTTATCAAGTACTACGTATAATAATCAACTCAAACTGTAAAACTACCAGATAAAAGCATAGGGAAAGAGCATCCTGATATTGGTCTTTTCTGTAATTTTTTGGTTATGACACCAAAATCAGGGACAAAAGTAAAAATAGACAAATGGAACTGCTTCAAACTTAAAAGCTTCTGCACAGTAAAGTAAATAACAGAATAAAGATACAACCTATGGGATGGTAGAAAATATCTTACAAATTATACACATGACAATGGATTAACATGAAATAGATGGAAGGACCTCAAACAATTTAAGAGCAAGAAAAAGTAGATTTTAAAATGTATAAGAAAATCTAAATAGACAATTTTTCAAAAAAGACACATAAATGCCAACAGGTATATGAGAAAATGATTGATGTTACTAATCATCAGAGAAATGCAAATGATCACAAGATATCATCTCACACCTGGTAAAACAACTATTTCAAAACATAAGATCACAACTTTTGGTGATGATGTGGAGAAAATGGAAGCTTTACCCATGATTATTGTGGTATTTCTCACAATTGCTAAGATACAAAATCAACTAAGGTTGATTTTGATGAATTCTGTGCTCACCTCCATACCACACTATAGAAGTTCCATCCACATGGAATTGGTGATCCTAATAACATTTCTACTGGCCAGAGAGCTGTTTTATCTCTACCACTCTTAGTTGCGTGACCTTGAACTTTGCTTAAATTTTGTCTCTCAGTTTCCTCACCTATCAAATAACAGAAATTCCACTTTATGAAGATTAAACAAGTTATTGTAAAAATAGACTCTTAACAGTGTCCAGCAAAGAGTAAAAATATAAAAAATAGGACTTGCTATTCTGCTTTTAATTACAAAAATAAGCCCAATTAAACAAATTAGCTTACATGTGATTACTTACTATGTAACACTTTCAAGATTCAAGTCATTTTGTGTGACACAATGTCCCTGCATCCTATTTCACAACTTGTCTTTCTTTTGCTACTGAAGAATTTGTAAGAACACAGAAAGCTAACATACAATTTCTCTATTCAAATAGCAAAACAGTAAACTTTTACCATGTATTATTTTGAAAAAAAAAAAAAAAAACTCATTCTGAAGGCTTGAGCTATGGCTCAATGTTAGAGCACTGTCTAGCATGTGCCAGACCCTGGACTTAAACTCCAGCATAGCACACAACACTCACACATGGCTGTTAGGTATGTCATTATGTATATAGCATAGCCTCTTTATTTTTGCAATTTGTCATATAATTAATAACAAATAAAAACTAAAATATCTAGAACAATGATAAATCATTGAAAGTATTTGGATATTTACAAGAATAGAAGATAAAGTCTGAGAACTACTCTACAAGTCAAATAATTCCCTTATTGAAATATTTAGTTTAAAATGGTTCACTTGTTAAGTTAAAAAGCATAAAATAAATAAAACAAAAAAAAATCCCATTTAGGAACTATACCAAGATCTTAATCTTATTAGAAATACACTAAAATCATATTTGTATAATATTAAATGCATGTACTTAACAAAGTATATCTAGATTTTGTAAAGTTAGTTTGTACTAATAATAAATAACATCAATAAACACAGAAATCTTAATAGAGCCCATCTATTTATATTCATTATTTAACTCAAAGCTTACATAATTACACCATTGTTTTATCAAATCATTTGTGAAATTAGCTCACATAAGTATTTCCTAGGATGCTTGCTCATTAAAAATACAAATTCCTAGTCTATTCTCTTAGATTTTTTATTCAGTAGCTATAGAATAACAGAATAATTTTTATCTTTAATGAAAAGTCTAGATGATTGTTTAGTTCTTGTAAATTTATTTACATTTATAAGACTAGATCTCACAGAGCTAGGAATATAATAAAAATTAAATGAAGTAAATTGTTCAAGGTACTAAGGTATGATGAAATGTTTATGTACAGCCAGACCTTGTGCACATATTTGCAATGTAACTACTACCTTCTGCTGCAAATTGCTGTTATCCATGTTCAAGGCCAAACATAATTTGCATATAATTTAGGAGTTATTTTTAGGACATACTTTTTGGTCAGTCTAGTAGCTTTCTAGAAATACAATTATATAATTTATACCAATATTAAAAGAGTACATTTGCAAAGTACTATAGCAATGCATTTTCTTGTCCACCCTATTTTGCCCACAAGGAAGCCCTCTCCTCAAGACAACTATCTCAGGTGTAAGGAAAATGGGAGACCCACATTTTATTGACCCAGTATCATCCATCAAGGGCAGGCTTCCTACATGGCTGTTGGTTAAACATCAGTCAGAATTGAAAGAAAGTGCTACTTGCAGGACAATTTAGAAGGAAAGCCAATAACTGAACCAACAGCCAGGATAGTTGTACTATTTCATTGCCAAGCTTTGAATATAATTTCACACCTCTGTAACTTCTGATGAACTGTAGAACCAGAAGGAGACATGGAGATGTTTCTGGCACAGGTTTTTATTTTTGATAAAAGGTGACTGAAGCCACAGAAGGGACAGTGAGCTACTCAAGATAAACCTTCAAAATGATAAAATTCTGCCTTGAAATCTAGTATTACTTGGAGTGTAACAAGGAAACCAGCTATAGACAGCTATGGTGGAAATCAAATGGGAGAGAGATGCTTTCTAGATGTTTAAGTTTTATACCCTGCAAAGAATCTGAAAAACCTAGGCTTTCTTTTGGGGACTTTACAGGAGTTAGAAACATGGAATTTAGAGAATGGGAAGACTGATTTAAAATCCCAGCTCTTCCACCCACTGGAGTTAATAGAGCATCTGAGTATGATGGTGCACACCAGCCATCCTCGTATATGGGAGAGAGAGACAGGAGAATCACAGATTCCAGACATGACTCAGCAACTTAACAAGAACGTGTTTTTAAATAAAATAAAAAATAAATAAAATAAAATAGAGCTGGGAGATACAGCTCAGAGGTAGAACATCCTGATTTTAATCTCCAGTACCGCAAAAAGGAGTTAGTATGACAATGCATATAGTTTATTGAAGCCTCAAATTCCTCATCTTTAACACAGAAAAAAAATATAACTACTAAATTTGTAAATAATATGAAATAATGCCGAATGTCTTTTAGCTTTGGGGACATTGGGCAGTATTGTCCACTAAATATTAGTCCTCTCGCAGTATCTGTTACTATCATTCACTACAACCTTGAGAAGTAGGTACTGTTCTAAAACTTGTCATGAGAAACACACATGTAAAGGTACCATGATGGTTGAAGAATTTAGTTATAGGGAATTTTGAGCAGGGGCTCTTTTCATAAAATTACAACTGTTTTACATTAAACTTTTATGTTTACACTAATATTTATTTAGCATTTGCACAGTATAAAATCCTAATGTATTAACCAGAAAGAAAATTGAGCTTTACTTTGATTTTTTTTTTTTTTTTTTTTTTTTTTTTTGGTGGTACTGGGGTTCCTGGAAGCCCTTCTACCTCCGGGCTACGCTCCCAGACCTATTTTATATTTTTGAAACAGGGTTTCTTACGCCAGCACGGCTGGCTTCGAACCTGCGCGATCCTCCTGTCTCCGCCTCCCAAGCGCGGGGATTACAAGCGTGCGCCACCACGCCCGGCTACTTTGATTTTTTAAAGGGCTAAGTTTCTTTTAATAGGTTGATTTATTTAATAATCAACTCTACATATTTTTAGTAATATCACTGTACAGGATACATTTTTTAAAATTTAGTTTTGATAAAAAAAAAAAAAACTTCAGCTTTCTATCCTTTTCCAGAAATGTATTGTTTCAGAAAATCAAACTTGCATATTTCCTTTTTTTAAAACTTACGTATTTCTTTAAAATATTCACATATTTGCTGGGCGTGGTGGTGCACACTTGTAATTCCCTCGCTTGGGAGGCAGAGACAGGAGAGTTGCGCAGGTTCGAAGCCAGCCTTGCTGGCTTAAGAGATCCCGTTTCCAAATAAAAATATAAAAATAGGTCTGGGGGTGTAGCCCGGATGTAGGAGGGTTTCTAAGAACCCCAGTACACCAAAATAATAAATAAATAAATAAATAAATAAATCATCATCAAAAAGGTAAAATATTCACATTTTTAAAATAAATTAGTTTGGATGAATTTTTAAAACTTTATTACTTCTGTTCATTTTGAAGTAGAAAATACATATATTTATCACATAATATATACTATTCTTACTAATTCAAAACCATTATTTTAAACTATAGTGTTCCAACTTGGAATTACCACACTAAGGATTTTTTTTTTAATGATGTACACTGAAATTTTAAAGAAAGGCTTCTGAGAGAGACTTTAGATAGTTGAAAAGGGTGATCAGAACACTGGGCTAAAATAGGGCCAAAGGTGGGAAGGGGAAATGGAAGAACTAATGAAAGAAATAGTTCAAATTCTACTCTGCTTATGTGTGTAAATGCCATTATGAATTTCACTGTTATTTATGGGGAGGCTTTACAGATACACAAGCACAAGAGCAAATAATTCATTTAGAAAATAAGTAATGATAATGCTTTACAGTCATATCAACATAACTGTTATTGTTAAGCCACTTGTTTGAGTAGGAAGTGTTTGGTTCTGCAGAATTACACTATTTTTATGTTTAACCAAATGTCATTTTGGGAAGTGATGAATCACTTAGCTTTAGCGGATCCCATTAAGCTTAAGGCTTAGGACAGGCTGTGTTTAATGTGACCTCTTGTCTCCCTTATTGGAGTGATTTGTTAAATAACACACCATCAAAAGCCAGGGCTATCATGATCCTTCACTCCTCCCATCTGTGATGACATGAGTCCATCAAAAATCAAGTGAAACACAGTATTCCAAGTCAGGAAGTAAAGATGGACTTTCCCCAGAAATCACTGCTAATTTGCCAGCTAATGTGTCCTTCCAAGATGTGCCAAGACAAAAGAAAACATGCATTTCCAGTCATCTGTAGCCACAACACATCCCAATTTACTCTTGGGACCTCAAAAATAACCATACAGCTTTCATGCCCCACCAGTGTCCAAGATTCTCACTTTTAGCTCCTAAATTAGGAAACCTTGCCATAAGAAAACCTGGAATGAATGTGGAGTAAAAAATATACATCAGTGCCTTTATTCAGAAACACAATTGACATTGTTGAGAAACAAAATGTCAATATTTTTCTAAAAAAATGCAGAGTTCCCTTCGATTTTCATTAACATGTCTAATAAACCTGTGAGTCTTCCTACTGTATCAGTTTCTCCAGAGAAGGGATTTACAGTAACTGGTCAAGACTGAAAGAATTCTAGATTATACTCTTACTAAACAGAGTTCACAGCATGCATACCAAAAGAGTGCATAATTAATATTTTCTTGCGATAAAATTTTTAACAAGTTAGTCGTGTATCTGTGGAATTTTTTTTCAGAAGTTTCCCTGAGGGATATCATAAGATTAGGTCAGAGTTTGTGATCATATCTAAAGACCACTGTAGAGAACCATTTTCAGATGATCTGGTCTACTGTTTCCTTTAAGAAGACCCAAAGTAATCTGGGTCTGAATGAGTAAAAAGAAAAGAGTGAAAAAATATAAGGAACCTGTGGAGGATTTGTTTTACTCCTAAAAAGTCAACAAAAGGTAAATGAACCCAGGAATAATAAAACTATTTTTATTATATTCTAAATTTTTTAAAAATTTTATTGATGTATTATAGTCACACATGTAAGTGGGATACAAGATGGTAGGGGCATACATGCACACATCACTCATTTAGCCCTTCCTCAATTCCCATTCCATTTCCTCTCCCCTCCTTCCTCCTCCTGTTTAGTTTAGGGATTGACTTTAAAATGTTTAAGCCACTTTGGAAACCAGTATGGAGGATTCTCTGAAGAATATGAATGAACCTGCCATATTTTCTAAGTTTTTGAGCCTATTTGCATGCCAGACAAATTAATAACCATTATACCTCTGTAAAGTAAATCCTATTATCTTCATTTCACATAAGTAGCAATTGAGGTTTAGATAATAAAATTGTAAGAAGGAGCCTAGCATGTTAGTTCATACCTATAATCTCAGTACTTGGGAGTCTAAGACAGGAGGATCACAGGTCTGAGGCCAGCCTCAACAATTTATTGAGGCATTATGCAACTTAGTGTGTCCCTGTTTAAAAGTAAAAAATAAAAGAAAGACTGGCGGTCTCTCTGAGAGGTAAAGTGCCCCAGATTTAATTTTCCAGTAATGGAAGGAAGGAAGGAAGAAGGATTTTAGAGTTAATATGTCGAACTCCAAAGAGTCATAGTTTGATGTGCAACATTTGGATAAATTTGAGCTTACAAATAACATTTAGTTTTGCAGAGAACTATTCTGGTGTCAACGCTAATTTGTTAAATAAAACTGAGTAGAAGTTTAGATGAAAAATTGATTACTATGCAGTTTTGAAATATATAACATAATATCCATGCCTGGTATAGAGTTTACATGTAGAAAGTTTTTACAAGTTAGGGTGTCAATTTTAAAATACTATAATGATGGTGATTTCTGAATACCTCAGTGTATTTCTAGGTATTATAAAGTTGAAATCTAATTTTGAAAAACTACAGTGAACTCACTTGATTTTAACAAAAATAAACTCCATAAATAGATTACTCAGTTAAATTAGTTTCTAAAAGTGAACTAAACTCAGGCTTATCCTCATGATCTGGGTCAGGAAAAAGCCTTCTCTGCCTTCATATTGCCACCTGTCTATTCCGTACGGTAAAAGAAGTTAGAAACGGCCCTGGGGCCAGATGTCCATGAAACAAAGCCTGAAGAAGTTAAACACTTTTCTGAAAATGCTTCAGTCACAAAAACAAGCCTAAAATCTAGGACCACAGAGATCCTCTGTAGAATTTTCTACACTTTGATATGCAGTGTTATGGTACAAGAGCACCCCTAAAAGTTTCCTGCTGCATACCTTTAGGAAGAATATGGGATATCATTTTACTTCCTGCTCTTTGTAAACTTAATATGGCTAATTCTTAATTTTATCTTTTTCTAATGCCTATGCCTGATTAGAAAGAAATTAACCAGATTTGCTAAAAGCAAATCTTGTTGCTTTCTACCCTTCTGCTTCTCCTGTTTATCATTTTGTTAAAGTTGGGTTTTGTGCCAAAAAGTAAAAGAAGACTTGAAAATTAATGGTTCATGATGTGTCATAAAAGAAAAAAAGATGAAAAACTTGGACATATATAATATTTTTATTACTCACTCTGAGTAATGAGTTAGTCCCAAAGTTGTCTCCTTAAGCACACAGCTGGTTTGTTCCTCAAGCACACAGCTTGTATCCATACATAAGAGATTGTTGGAGGGGACATTTCAAGGATCTAGGTCCCAGAAATTAGTTCATCAAATGAAAATATTAATTAGGTGAGGCAGTTGCAAAGTTCCTATAATTCTTGTTTTCATTCTGAAAGTTTGCCACATGTGTTCAAAATAATAATACAAAGAAACAGAAAGAAGTGACTTAAATTTCTTTGGAACATTCCAAGTTGAAATGCAATTGGATACTGACATTTTAACCTACTCCTGGGCATCTCATATCATTCTCAAGTCAATATTTATTTAAAGAATCCTAGAGTACTTGGCCTTGGATAGATTATATAATTATGGACTTGTAGGTTTTTCGATCCCAATATTCTGTCTTATTCAGGAACTTCTCCTAACTAATACCTGTTAGGTTCGTCAACTTTTTGTTTAAAACCAAAGTTACAGATGTGCTGAAACAACTGTTTCAGAAAGAAAGAAATAATAGAGAGAGGGAGAGTAATGATATCCAAATATTTCGAATGAACATATTTACTATTACAGCATTCACATATCTTAAGTACTATATAGTCAACTGTGGCATAACTAATATTGTTTCGTTCAGTAAAATAATAACTTTGCTGTTTAATACATGCTTCTGGCTAATAAAACTCCAGAAAACTGGGAATGTCCCTCGAAATATATATGCTATTAAAGAGTTATTTTAAACAAAATTCAGAACGAGGACCAGGGAATGGGGATAACTTGCAAGCATTCTTAATTAAAGTATAACCATACAGTATCTTGTCACTGCATCCAGTGAGAAAAACGGAGCTAAAAATGATAAGGTAAATTTCTAGAAAAGAAGTCAAACAACAACAAAACCAAGAAACCCCTAATAAGCATGGGCATGAGCATAAACAAAGTTTTCCAAGGAAGTTACAGAGCTCTTTCAATTGGGACAGGCCAACTTCTCCAAGTATGTATTTATATTTGAATAGTGGAACGCATTTCAAGTAAGAGATTCGCTTTTGTGACGCTTACTAGACATCTGAATCACAAAGGGAAGCAAACATCTTCCAATATCCCTGTCTTTAAGCCTCAGAGTGCTCCTAAGGGGCTATTCATGGAACCCTATGTAAAGGGTTCACTGAAAGGCATTGAAACAGTCCTAAGGGATACACGCTAAATCAAGTTCAGAAATGACAAATTCCGCTTTTCGTAGGCACCATGCAGAGACTCAGAAAAACAAAACAAAACAAACTGAGGATGCAGAGTGAAAAAAAGCATTAAAACATTTTTTTTTAAACTTTGCAGAGTTCCCTACCTCTGTGTCTTAAGCCTTAAGAGATTGATCTGACATCATTGCAAGGGCAAGCAGAGGGGACAGGACGCCTGCAGGGAGCGGGTAGCAAGATTCTCACTGACCTTTTTGCTGTTTAAAAGACTGAATGGAGCCTGAATGGTGGACCATTTTCACTCTGCGCTTCCTGGCTGGGCTAGGGAGCTGTCCAAGAGGGCGGCAGAGGAACAGTAGCCAGAATCTCTGAGAAGCTCCTGAACTGCAAGAAATCCCAGGCGCCTCCAGGAGCGAGCAAGCAGACTAGCGCACTGCAACCCAACACCTGCTTTAGCCAGCACTTAGCTCCAGACTGTGCGCCCGCCAGTGTCGTTGTCATGGCAACGTGAGAGGGCGGTCCAGCGTCCAGCTCCCCTTAGTGGCTACTCCTGGAATAACCCCGCAGTTCCCAGGCGTCCAGTGCCGCAGTGAGGGTGGGCGTTGCACCGGGTTTGCTGGACAAGGGAGAGAAAGACTTTTCCTAAGGACTGTGCACAATGTCTCTAGAGCTGCTACTAACACCCGATTTTTCAGGCTTGGAGGCTGGTTATTACATTCAGGTAGCAGCACTGTTTTCTTAAAAGTTGATCAGTGAATATTAGCATTTAAAAAAAAAAAACAACATACAGTTGATCTCTGCTCTGACAGAAATGCAACGGCAGATGCAGAAACATTTTTATCTTTCCCTCCTAAACTTAAATATCTGAACGGGGGGGGGGGGGCATGCAATTTATCCAGTATGATGTTTCATTATGCTAATATCTATTCCATTACATTTAGTTTTCTTCTGCTTCAGCTTATAGCTCCTAATTTACGATAGTGATACAGAACTATTTATTAGCTACTAAATAGCATGTACCAAACAATACTATTCACAATGCTCAACTTAATCCTCTTAAAAAAACCAATAAATTATGTGTAATATTATCATGCTGGTATTATAAAATAAATGAGGCTCTGAGCAACAAAGAATCTTCAGAATAATATACAACAATATTCAATTTAAAAGTGAAATCAACACCTTATTTGAAAGAATTGAAGTAACTTTACAAAGTCCACTGCAGTGTCCAACGTAGGACCAAGAGCCAGCTGGACACGGGTCAGTACAGTCTCCTTCCTCCTCTTATCTCTCCTCCCTGATTCAAACTCAAACTTTCTTCTGGAACATATAACCTTTACTGAACAGATGTTCAGCAAAATAGTCTGTTGCTTCCTGAGTCTAAGGTTTGTGAGAACAAAGAGGCTAGGATATATCTCCTAGAAATGAAAATAAATATAATTTTTGACATAATTAGAATTTTTTTCTAAAGAAGGAAAACAAATGTGGGGATTATTTCTAATAGCGCTGCACCGCACCCGTACCTCTGCAACTCAGCTATGATTAAATTATCTCGTTGTAAAGTTACTTTTCTTAAAATTAGAAACGTTTTGGCTCGGACTGCCAGATTGCCTAGCAGGAGATTCAAAGAACATCTTTGCTTGTTTTAAAGTCAGTCTTTTAGGGAAGGTTGCTAGAGGAACAGCTTTGTGAGGGGCCGAGGAAATTTTAAGCACCATCTGCTTTATAGGAAAGAGTGCAAAGAGAAGGAAAAGATTGTGTGTGTGTGTGTGTGTGTGTGTGTGTGTGTGTGTGTGTGTGTGTAGAGAGAGAGAGAGAGAGAGAGAGAGAGAGAGAGAGAGAGAGAGGAGAGATTGTGTTTTATTTTATTTAATTTATTTATTATTATTTTTTGGTAGTATTGGGGATGGAACCCTTCTACCTCTGGGCTACACTCCCAGACCTATTTTATATTTTATTTGGAAACAAGGTCTCTTAAGCCAGCGAGGCTGACTTAAAACCTGCGCGATCCTCCTGTCTCCGCCTCCGAAGTGCAGGGATTACAAACGTGTGCCACCACGCCCGGCATGAGATTGTGTTTTAGAAGTAGGGTTTGCAGAGAGGGGTTTGAACAAAGACTGTTCCAAAAACAATCTTCTTGTAACCAGGCATAAGGAAATATTCTGATAGGCTGACACCTCCATCACAGAAAGTTTAGGAAATAATACTAAATTGTCTCATTAGGGAAGGCTAAATTAACTGTGTTGAGTTTATTATTATTATTATTATTAGTAGTAGTAGTAGTAGTAGTAGTAGTAGTACCAAAATCTCCAAATTTTAATAACATGAGAAAATGACTCTTTTATATAATATCCACTTAAGAGACCCCATGAATATAATGATATAAATATTATGATCTTGAATATGCTTTGCAAAATAGATAAAAGTTGACTCTAAAGAGTTCAAACATTTTTTAAAATGTTCAGGGTAATTACTTTTTCAAGTTGGAATTAAGTATGATTTTTAAAATACCTTCTGTGGGGAGCCATTAAGGCTTTCCTCTAGATTAGTGTCTCTGACTCAGCTGATTGTCCTTCACCCAGAGTCAACACGGTTTGGGGAGAAGATCAGGTGGTGATGACACGAGGGTATTGATTAATCTATCTGTAATGTATGTGTTTTGTATTGGTCTTTATTGTATTCCGGTGGTGATAGCACGAGAATGTTGATTGACCTGTGTGTAAAAGTACCTCTTAAAAAAAAAACCCAGCGTCAGCGCAATAAAGATGAGATTGACCCAGAAGTAGGCGTCCGCCAGGAGCATCGGCACAATAGAGAATACTGACCCAGGCATACTCGTCGACCCATAGGAAATGTTGACCCAGAAACAGGGGTCAGCTAGTAGAGATAGTAGGCTGGCGGCTCCCCCACGTTAGAATTAAAAATTCTTCATCCTCACGCCTCTCTTCAGAACCCGTACTCTGGCAACCTTCCTATTATTTCCTATTATTTTCCTGTCATTTTCTTGCTTTCTATTAATAATACACATATAGCTAGATGTAAACATATTATGTGCATACATCTTCAAACTCTCGGCTCCCCAAAGCTGACGTGCCTATCTTGGTATAATTCCAGCCTCACTCTCTCTTACGGTATTGGACCCAGATTTTTCATTCTCACTGGGATTTCCGTTTCTCTTGCTCTCATGCAACTCACTACCAGTTTCCAGTCCTCAAAATTTATTAGGACTCCTGCTATCATTTGCCAAGCAGAAAAGAAAGGAACTCTGCTTTTTGCATCCTAGTGAGGTTTTTTATTCTTTGGAATCTTGAAATATGACCCTCAGCTTATCTAGATGAATCTTATAATTCCCAGTTGCTCCTTCTTTGGATTTTGAATCTCAGGCTTAATTAACTTTGAAATTGTCATTTCTGCCTCTTGTTGTCTCAATGGTACCAGAAATAGAGACAGCAATTCTCCTTGTAACTATTCCCCTTCTAGAACCCCATTATTTAAGGTACTCATGGGTCAAATGAAACCACAAAGTCACATCTGTAAGAAGTTTATCTGCAAACAGCAAAGAAATAAAGAAGAGAGAGCTATCTTCTTGGGAGACTCTATTAGAGGGAGACTATGGTGTTCTTGAGAGCAGACTGAACACTGATTGTTTCTTTAAAGACTAAGGAAATACGTATTTAAATATCTATATATTTTATATTTACGCATATTTACATATATATTATATGATTTATGGAGTAATTTCTTAGTTCTTGTTTCTTCCATATGCTACTAAAGACACAAATCAGCTTTTCAACAAAAGCCAAATGATATCACAAAAGGAAGTACAATCTAACATCATTTCCCAAATGCCTACGGTCTATGGCTACTACATAATATAATGTAGTAAAACAGCAGAATTAAGCAGATTAATTCTTCTGGTTTCCAGACAGTGTAAATATTGATATCTGCAATAAAAATTAAGTGATTGTAAAACTGGTTTACTTTGAATAAAAAGATAGACTTTGTGTTTTCTTGCCTTTCTATACATAAAAGCTGGTCAGAAAATACTTGCTAAATAAATTATTTTTCATGACCCTAAATTGATTGTTAATTGAATCTAATAGTAAGATATTCAACTACAAGTCTAGAATATAAATTGTTGAGATTTGCATGTTAGTCATATTATTTCATGATTTTCAGTCAATTTCATAACGATTCTTCTCACTGTGTTGTTTGGAAAATCTAAGAATATAATGACTATGAATTTATTAGTTATATTCACTACTTAAGCTTTCAAACTGACACTATGGCCTTATTAACAACGCTTATATTTTGTTGATTGCCAAAAATCACTTTTGCTTTTATCAGATTCTGTAAATTCAGTCGTATCTCAGCTATGCTGGTGGAGTGGTGCTAGGAATTTATGGTTGTTATCTTCCCTGACAACTTGGCTTTTGCCGGATGGCCTATGCTTGTGTCCTATTAGGCATTTGGCTGCTTGCTGAGGAAAATAAAAATAAAGGCATATTTTCTGGTTAAATATTTATTTTTCTAAAATAATATATGTTTTAACACATAAAAACGCTGGAGTGATTTGTATACACTGTGATCTCCATTTGAACATGGCCATTCCAGTCATAAGAATAACAGTATAATACTAATAAATCATTTAAAATGTTATGTGCATTAATATTTATTTACTGAGAAAAAAATTGTTCTCATGCTTTTAATGATAAGATTAAATTACACAATCGAGCTTTGTAAAAAAAAAAAAAAAAAAAAAAGTGAAAGCCAAGGCCCGGGCTTGGTGATGCACACTTGTAATCCCAGCATTTGGGAGGTGGAGACTAGAGGATCTCATTTCAGTAACAGCCTCAGGCACATAGTTAGGCCCTTTGCAACTCCATGAGACCCTGTTTCAAAAATAGACTAAAAATTAGAGCTGGTTGTGTAGCTCAGAGGTAAAATGCCCCTGAGTTACATCCTCAGTACTGAAAAGAAAAAAAGTGAAGGCTGGGCAGGGTGGCACACACTTGTAATCCCAGTACTTGAGAGGTTGAGACAGGAGGAGGATTACAGGGTCGCAGCCAGCCTCAGCTACTTAGTGAGGCCCTCCTCAACTTAGTGAGACTCTGTTTCAAAATAAAGTATAATAAATTAATAAATAGGGCTGTTGGTATAGCTCAGAGGTAGAATGCCCCTAGGTTCCCATCCCCAGTATCACAAAAAAAAAAAAAAGTGATGATAAAAATTGTGAGTATTAATAAAACTCAAAATAAAGCTAAGTCTAGGTAGAGATGATGGGTGAAGTGATACTGTTTTTTTTTAACTGATATTTTAATCTTATTTTTTATTCATTCATGGAATGACTTATGAGTTTTCCTTAGCATATTTTTAATTATTAATAGTCTCAAACTTAAAAAAAAGGGTGCTGGCTTGGGTGTTATATTATATGGTCACTATAACTACTACATTTTACATATAAAAATATATGTTAAAATGATAACAACTATGTTAAAATAATGTTGATAAAATGTCATTATTCCACCTCAGTTGTAATTTTAAAATAGTGCTTGCTTCTAGAAGGTCATTTGTTGACTTAGCACTGGGTGGTAGATGGAGGGTGTTTATTCAGAAATCTAAGGCAAAACATTTATAAAAGTCTATATGCTGGCATGCTGTGTAACTCGGGAAAGATCAGTTTGCCTCTTTGGACTTGGATATCCTGCCTGTAAAAAGGCTGATGGATTAGATGTTCTGTAAAGGCCATTCCACCCCCACAGATTCTACAAGCCCTGTCTCCTGGAAGAGAATTGCATGTCCTCTAGCTGCAGAAGTGCAATCCTTGTGCCTGGTTTGATCAAGGTTATTCCTTTTTACTTTTTGAAAGGAATATAGTAGAAGTGGTAACAAAATATCTCACTGATATAAATCTATATGGAATGCTGTGTGACAATCTGAACCTGAAAGGTTTCTAAAATTAAACATTGTGATATCATACACAAAGAGTTTGTAGAAACAAAATCCATAGGATGATCATGGAAGTAGAACTTCATTTAAGAAAATAAATATTGGTAACTTGATATATATGTCAATGATTAATATCTCAATTACAGCCTTTTATTTATTAATGTAAATCCAAATAATCTATGTTTAGCATCACCAAAAAAGTAGAAAACATTATATGACCTGATAAAATATTTATCAAATTATAAACTTCATATCAAATAAACTTCCTTCCTTGATATAATTTCTGTAACAGGAAGAAACTAAATACCTTCTCTTCATTACATTTAACAAATATACACTGTAGTCAATGTGCCAAATTCAGCCAGGATATATTTTTAGACTTTGCAGGCCTTATACCAAAAGAAGAATTACATTTTTGCAATTACTTTAAGAATAGATAGCATATGGTTATATAAGCCCTGAGTGTTCAAAGCTCCAAGATTTTAACTGTGTGGTTTTTTTTATTGTAAAACAATGGTTGGATATTTGGGAAAACATAGCATTATATTTTGCACAATAAAACAAGGATTTACATATGTTCACTTTCAGAAAGTTTGCATGTTAAAGCTTGTGTGCCAATACCTAAATCAGGTTTTGCCAATGTGCATTAAATCTCTCAGCTGGTCCTTTCCTTCCCTGACTTGTTCAATGCAGCCAATTTCATTATACTATTGGTTTGATTAAAAAATCTGAAATTACCAAATGCATTATTATCCAGAAAGTAGCCCTTATTTTATTACAAGTGTACAATTATAATTTTTATCTTTGTAATCACACACTGTCTCCAGACTATATTTTGGACTAGAGGTTATGACATCAACTCTTCCTGGAGTCTCTAGGTGCTCACTAATTCTTATCTAATTATCTTTCTAATAAAATTCAAGGAGATAGTATTCTTCTTAGAGATACTAAAATAAATAAAAAATACTAAAAGGAAAGAAAATGGTATAAAAGACCATTCTGATTAGCAACAAATTCTCTCAGAAAATACAGGTAGTAGTGAGTAAGAGCTATAAAACTATTATAGAAGTCCATTAAAGGAATGGGAGATGAGAAAGGATAAATGGAAATTGAAAATGGTAAGAAGATCTTTTATTGAGAAGAGATTAAGCAGCAAATAAAAGCAGGTATCTTAATGACAAAATCATTTGCTCTAAGGCCTCTAATTATAAGATCAAATGAAATGATGAAATGAAAGTAATATTTGAAGGCTAGAAAACAAATGGTAAGTTACACAAGTAAAAAATAAATGAAATACATTACAACTTTATCAAAACTAGAAAGAATAAATACTCCACAATTAAAAATAAGTGGCAGGTGCAATTGCAGCAAGAGAAATGAATAAAATCTGGTCTGTCAGTGAGTATTCAACATATATACTAATTTTTCCACTGAAAGAGATATAAATTGGGTTAAATGAATATCTGTTCTGTTAGCCAGGCTCAGTGCTGCACACCTGTAATCCCAGTTCTTAGGAGGCTGAGACAGGAGGAGCACAGATTCAAAAGAAGCGCACAGTAACTTAATAAGATTCAATTACAAAATTAAAAATAAAAAGGGCTAGGCCGGGCGTGGTGGCGCACGCTTGTAATCCCCGCGCTTGGGAGGCGGAGACATGAGGATCGCTCAGGTTCGAAGCCAGCCGCGCTGGTGTAAGAGACCCTGTTTCAAAAATATAAAATAGGTTTGGGAGTGTAGCCCAGAGGTAGAAGGGCTTCCAGGAACCCCAGTACCACCAATAAATAAATAAATAAATAAATAAATAAATAAATAAATAAATAAATAAAATAAAAAGGGCTGTGGAATTAGCTCCATGGTAAAGCCTCTCAGGGTTCAAAGCTGATACATTCTCTCTCTCTCCCTCCCTCTCTCTCTCTCTCTCTCTCTCTCTCTCTCTCTCACACACACACACACACACACACACACACACACACACGATAGATGCGGATTTAGAAGTAAAATATTTAATTCAAAATAGTAAACTAAAGGATAAAGTGGCTCCGGGTTAAAGCAAATAGGAAAGTAAGCAGGACTAGTGATTATGAAGGGCAGTGAAGGTGAAATTCCACATTAGAAGTACTAAAGTATTAGCAGTAAAGATCATAATAAAAATTAAGCTGTTATTTGTAAACGTCACATATTTTATGCTGAAATATAAATAATACAAAAGCAAACTCTTGGAAAATCAACAATTAATAAAATTACAAATACAATGAATTGCAATGTATATCTCTCTGGAAATGTAATTAATATGACAAAAGTAAACAAAAAAAAAAACCCAGATTACTTTCTATGCTCAATTGATTTTGCTTAAGTTTATTGGATCACTCCCTTTCTTTGCCTTTTGTGGATATTTATGATAGTTGATAAAGTACTTTATCTTGTCTTCTCAGGATCAACTTCACTAAGGGCAACTAGGTTGTATAGAACCTCCTTTCTTGTATGGTTTCAGGTTAAATATGAAGAAAATGCTTGTGCCATACTTGGAAAATAAAGTGAAGTTGCAGCCACTGCAGTCTGAAGGTCGTTGTGCTAAGAGGTGATGAAGGGATGACAGAGAGGTGCAGACTCTATCTAGTCCTTGTGTTTGCTCTCCTTGTCCACCAACTTTTCCCTGTAGAAACTCCAGCCCTTTTCATGCTCTACGGCACCAGCAGTAGATACTGCATTCAGTATTCCTGGCAGGTTCTGATTTGCCGACCTCAATTGTATTTTACAGGGCTTATTAGTGACCTTTCTTTGAGCGTCCAGCTTCCTTCTTTGGATAATTATTCTACCATAAAACTTAAAATGGGATAAATTCATTCTTCTAATAAATATCTTCTTCCATAAAACTTTAGATATTTCTCAGTTGGCTTCTCTGAATGTACATTAATAAAAGCAGCAAAAACAAGAAAATAGTTAAAAGAAAAAGGTGCATCATATCCTCAGATCCTTGAAACACCAGAACATATACATAATTTAAAATGAGGATGTGTTTTTTTCTGGTGGCCACAGAAATATAAATTAAAATAACATTGTATATTTATTATTACTTTTACTATCATTATTATTATTACTTGCAGAGCTTAGACCAGTACCTAGAATTTATATGCGAAATAAGTGCTCTACCTCTGATCAGCATTGCTGGGCACACAAGATAGCTTTTAAAAGTTTTCTGATTGCCGGGCGTGGTGGAGCACGCTTGTAATCCCCACGCTTGGGAGGCAGAGACAGGAGGATCGCGCAGGTTGAAGCCAGCCGTGAGTGCTGGTTTAGTAGACACTGTTTCCAAATAAAAATGTGAAAATAGGTCTGGGAGTGTAGCCCAGAGGTAGAAGGGCTTCCAGTAACCCCAATACCACCACCAAAAAAAAAAAAAGTTTTCTGATCAGCAAAAATAAAAAGGAGCCATGATACCAATCTTCGTTGGTGATATTAAGAAAAGCATTCTTGGCTGGGTGTGGTAGCGCACACTTGTAATCCCAGCATTTTGGAGGCTGAGACAGGAGGATCGCAGTTTGCTGACAACCTCAGCTACTTAGTGAGGCCCTTTGCAACTCAGTGAGATCCTGTTTCAAAATAATGAATAAAAATAGGGCTGGGATGTAGCTCAGAGTTAGAATGCCCCTGGATTACATCGCCAGTACCAAAAAAAAGTATTATTTCATAATTTGACAAGGTAATGTGATGCTTTAAAGACTATTTTAACCAATGATTCATCTCCTAGAAGTCTATGTCATACAAACAAATCAGTCATAGTTAATAATTCAGATTACAGAGTGTTTATTGCATCAGTTTTCTCAGTATCAAAACACTGAAAACAAAATGAATGTTCTTAAGTGTGGTTTGTAGTACATTATCATGATGTCCATTCAATTATTCATATGGGGAAAAACACAAGTATTACATATTATTTAATGTAGGTGGTTGGATTACTATTAATGAATAGATGGAAGAGAGGAAAAGAAGAAAGCCAAAGAAACAGAAAAAGAAAAAAAAATGTACATTTAGAAGTATATGTGTTGCCACATTTATGAATTTATGTAAAATTATGTATATATATGGATGAAACTTTAAAATTAAACATTACAAATTATCATAATCTGGCCCAACATAACTTATTCATCTAATTTCACTCTATTCCTCAGTACACGCCCTTGGAATAGGTCAAAATATATACTTTAATGTGCTTTACAAAAATAACCCAAAGTACATCTTTTATTCCCCTCTTTCTGAAATGTTCTCCACCTGCTGCTCAGCATGCAAGTCTTCCAAAGCCCAGTTTCCATGCCTTCCCTTCTCTGAGTGATCCCGCGTCTTCTAAACATTTTTATTCCTGTGAAATAATTTAGCACGTAATTATGTAGAATCATGAGTTGTTCTCTGATTCTTTTACGCCAGTTAGTCATGTCTCTTTAATGATTAGTCCTATTCTAAGTATTCTATTTTTCTTAACAGATGCATCACCAAATTGTACCTTTAGTGTAGTGATTGTTAGGTATAGCATAATGCTTTGTCACTGGTTTCCAAACAGGGATACAGCTGGGAAATGCAACCATGACCTTAGAAGCTCTTAGCTAAAATTTGTGCTCTGATGTTTCATGGGGGATGTTCTTGACTAGATCTTATTTCATTTAACCTTTGTTCCAGGAGCTGTATAATAGATACTGAGGATAATGAAGTCTCTGAGGCTTAACATACAATTTAAAAGATCCAGTGTTATGGACAGATTTTGGATTGCAGAGTCAGGTAACTTGGCTTAAGTTGGGCCAGGATACCTATTATAGCACCCAATCGTTTACTTGTCCCTCTGCATTCATGGGTTTTCTAGATTGTAAGTCAGTATGACAGTTGTGTTATCTAGCATTATTAGAACCCCATAATTTATGTTCCTAACTGGCATACTTTTGTCATGTACTGAATACGATAATAAGTAGGAGATATTACATACATATTTAGGTAATGATTGGTGACTGGATGGGACTATTCTTTACCTAAATGCCAAAGGTAAGTGTGATCATGTGCAGCTGGATTTTTTTCTGATAATATACATAAAGAACTGCCTAGGATTTATAGAATGAGCACACATATAACATGTGAAGTGGAAACAATAATATTTCCTTATAAAATGGTTGGAATTAATTCTAGTAATATGTGATATTATTCTAATATATAAAAAACTATATAACTTTCAATAGCTTGAGGATGATGTGATTATATTTATGAAAAATTATTTTCAAAGCTAAGCGTGGTGGCACATGTTTATAATACCAGCATTTGGGAAGCTGAGAAAGGAGGATCACAGTTTGAGAACAGCCTCAGCTACTTAATGAGGCCTTTTGAAGCTAAGTGAAAGGAGACTCTGTTTCAAAATCAAGAAAAAAACTAGAATATGGGTGTAGTGGTACACACATGCTTGTAATCCCAGTATTTAGGAGGCTGAGACAGGAGAATCTTGGTTCACGAACAGCCTCAGCTACTTAGTTAAGGCTTTTTGCAACTCAGTGAGACCCTGTTTCAAAATAACGAATAAAAAATACAGTTGGGGGTGTAGCTCATAGATAAAAAAATAAATAGGGCTGAGGGTGTAGCTCAAATATATAAAGCCGGAGAGATTCAAAATGGTGACTGAGGGACACAGCACTTCTCAGTAGTTGAAATAAATAAAGTTCAACTAACAAGAAAGCAGTGTCTCAACCAACAAAATAAATATAGCTCAGAAATCAAAACTGACCCAGGAACCTCGCTGAAAGAAAACCAGGAACCTTGAACTGTGGGAGGGGAAGAAAAAAAAAGAAAAAAGCTCGTGTTTTGGATCAGCTGGGCTGCTGGCAGGCTGCCGCTATGCGGGCTACCAGCCCAAACCATAGCCCCGAGACCTGACTTATACCAACGTGGCAACAAAATCCGAGGGCTCGTCCGGAGACCCAGGAATCACAGAGACCCAGGAGTCATCTCTGCGCCGGACCTACAGCCACTGGTAAGCTGCTCCAGGGCCCCAAGGCTCGGGCTCTGCTCCTTCCAGAGCCCCATGGGCTTCTACCATCTCCGGCCCCAGCCCAGCCCAAGCCCAGCCCCAGCCCAGCCAGGGCCCAGCACCAGCCAGCAGCTTCTCAGAGGCTACAGCACCAGGCTCTAGCACAAACCCCACACAGCACCAATAGAGCTCCTGTCCAAATCGCAGCCCCAGGACCTGACTTACACCAATGTGGCAACAAAATCTGAAAGCTCCTTCAGAGACCCAGGAAGCACGGAGACTGTGCCGGACCTACAGCCGCTGATAAGCTGCCCCAAGGCCCCGAGGCTTGGGCTTGCTCCTTCCAGAGCCCCCTGGGCTGCTACCATTTCCAGCCCCAGCCCAGCCCAAGCCCAGCCCCAGCCCGGCCAGGACCCAGCACCAGCCAGCAGCCTCTCAGAGGCTACAGCACCAGGCTTCAGCACAGCCCCCGCTCAGCACCAGCAGAGCTCCAGCCCAAACCATAGCCCTGGGACCTGACTTACACCAACGTGGCAAAAAAATCCAAAAGCTCCTTTGGAGACCCAGAAAGCATCTAGGAGATCTAGGAGTCACCTCTGCGCTGGACCTACAGCCTCCAGAGAACCAGATACGGAAGAACTACCAGCCCATCAGAGCTTCTGATTGGGCTGCCAGCTACTCCACCATCACCCAATCTGTACCACTCCAATAGGAAGACAACAGAAGAACAGGCCTGAGAATGGTGAATATATGAGAACCAGGAATAGTGGAGAAACGACAGAAGTTACAAATACTGACCTTCTAGAAATGCAAGAAGGGGAGTTCTGAATCTTGATCTACAATATGATTAAAGGATTTAAAACAAGTCTAGCAGAAATGAAAGATGAGATAGAAACACTAAGAAAGAATCAGAAGGAGGTCTGGAATGAAATGAAAGAGTCAATAAGTGAAATGAAGACAGCAGTAGAAAGAAATTCTGGAAGATTAGATGAAATGGAAAACAGAATATCACTGTTAGAAGACAGTACATCCAAAACCAAAAACACGGTCAGCAATATACAGGAATCTTTACAGCAACAAAACCTAAACATCCAGCAAATATGGGATAATATGAAGCGCCCTAACTTATGAATAATAGGCATTGAAGAAGGGATAGAGGTACAGACCAAGGGCATCCGTAATCTCTTCAAAGAAATAATCTCAGAGAATTTTCCAAACATGGAAAGAGACTTGGATCTTCATGTCCAGGAGGCATACAGAACTCCATTGAGACAGGACCAAAGAAGGACCACGCCACGCCACATAATAACCAAAATGACATAGAGGCCAAGGAAGGAATCTTAAAAGCAGTGAGAACAAAAGGACGGGTGAAATATAGAGGCAAAACAATAAGAATCACCCCAGACTATACAACCCAGGTCATGAATGCTAGGAGAGACTGGTATGACATGATTCAGACCCTGAATAAAAATAACTTTCAACCGAAGCTTATTTATCCAGCAAAACTACTATTCAAAATCAATGGGGAAACAAAAGTGTTGCAGGATAAACAGAATCTTAAAAAATTCATGAATTCAAAGCCTACACTAGAGAAAATTCTTAAAGAAATAAACCATAAAGAAGAAAAAAGAAGCAGACTCCAGAACCAGATAAGGGAGGAAGTCAATAAGTGGGCCATTTAAGTAAAGAAGAAAGATCAATCCATCTAATAGTAGACAGAACATAAAATGGCAGAAAACAAAAATCATATTTCAATAATATCTCTTAATGTCAAAGAACTTACCAATCAAAAGACATAGACTGGCAATGTGGAACAAGAAACATAATCCAAATATATGTTGTCTGCAAGAAACTCACCTTACAGCCAAAGACATTTACAGGCTGAAAGTGAAAGGATGGAAAAAGATATATCATGCTACTGGAGACCAAAAAAGAGCAGGGGTAGCAACCCTGATATCCATCAAAACAGATGTTAAAACACATCAGAAGAGACAAATCAGGGAACCTCCTTTTACTAAAAGGAGAAATACACCAAGAAGTTATAATGATAGTAAATATTTATGCCCCAAATGTGGGTGCAACCACATTTGTAAAACAAGCCCTTCTGGACATCAGATCCCAAATAGACCCAAATACAATAATTCTGAGAGACTTTAATACGCCTCTCACACCACTAGATCGATCCTCAAGGCAAAAGATGAGTAAAGACTCTTTATAACTAAAGAAAACTATAAACCAAATGGACCTAATAGACATTTACAGAATATTTCAGCCAGTAATTATAGAATACACATTTTTCTCAGCCGCCCATGGAACCTTCTCCAAAATAGACCACATACTGGGACACAAAAATGTTCCAGCAAATTCAAGAAATGTAATATAATTCCTTGCATCTTTTCAGACCATAATGGAATAAAAGTAGAAATCAACAACAGGAAACTCAAAAGAAATTATTAAAATGCGTGGAGATTGAATGACACACTATTGAATGATGAATAGGTAAGAGCAGAAATTAGGGAAGAAATAAAATAAATTTATGGAAACAAATGAAAACAGAGACACAACCTACCCAAATCTATTGGACACTATGAAGGCAGTATTAAGAGGAAAGTTTATTCATTGAGTGCCCACATAAGAAGGACAGAGAACCGCCAAGTAAAGAACCTAATGACACAACTCAAGTACCTAGAAAGTCTGCAACAGTCTACTCGCAAAGCCAGCAGAAAGAAAGAAATTATTAAAATTAGAGCAGAAATAAATGAAATAGAGAATAAAAAACAATTCAAAGAATCAGTAAAACAAAAAGTTGGTTCTTTGAGAAGATCAATAGAATTGATAAACCCCTGGCCAACCTAACCAAAAGAAAAAGAGAATCAACTCAAATTATCAAAATTAGAAATGAAAAAGGAGATACCACCACAGATAGTGAAGAAATTCAAAAAATTATCAGAAACTACTTTAAAAATTTATACTCCAATAGCCAGGCATGGTAGCGTACGCTTGTAATCCCCGTGCTTGGGAGGCAGAGACAGGAGGATCGTGCAGGTTTGAAGCCAGCCTGTGCGCTGGCTTAGGAGACCCTGTTTCAAAAAAAAAATGTAAAAAAAATGGGTCTGGGAGTGTAGCCCGGAGGTAGAAGGGCTTCCAGGAACCCCAGTACCACCAAAAAAAAAAAAAAATTATAGTTTAATAGACGTGAAAACATGGAAGAAATTGATAGATTTCTAAGCACAGTTAACCTACCTACACTCAGCCAAGAGGACATAGCAATAGCAAACCTAAACCAACCAATAGCAACCAAAGAAATAGAAACAGCAATAAAAATTCTTCCACCAAAGAAAAGCCCAGGCCTAGATGGGTTTACAGCTGAATTCTACAAAACCTTCAGTGAACAACTAAGACCAATACTTCATAACTTGTTCCGGGAAATTGAAAGAGATGGAACTCTCCCAAATTCCGTCTATGAGGCCAGTATCACATTAATCCCCAAACCAAATAAAGATACTTCAAGAAAGGACAATTACAGACCAATATCCTTAATGAACATAGATGCAAAAATTCTAAACAAGATACTAGCTATACGCATTCAAAACTACATCAAGAGAATAATACATCATGATCAAGTTGGGTTCATCCCAGAAAAACAAGGCTGGTTCAACATATGCAAATCAATACATGTTATCCACCACATAAATAGAACCAAGAACAAAAACCACATCATCATAGCAGTAGTTGCTGAAAAAGCATTCGACAAAATCCAACACCCATTTATGTTTAAAACACTGCAGAAAATTGGGATAGAAGGATCATATTTCAACATCATTAAGGCAATACTGTAAACCCAAAGCCAACATTATATTGAATGGGGAAAAACTGCAAGAATTTCCTCTAAAGTCAGGAACAAGACAAGGATACCCACTATCACCACGCATTTTCAATATAGTTTTTGAGACTCTTGCTGCAGCAATAAGACAAGAGAAGGAAATAAAAGGAATTCACATAGGAAGAGAGGAATTAAAATTATCCTTATTCACAGAGGACATGATCCTTTATCTGGAAGACCCAAAGAACTCAACCAACAGACTTCTGGAGCTGATTGACAAATTCAGCAAAGTTGCAGGTTACAAAATCAACCTAAAGAAATCAATGGCTTTTGTTTATGCCAACAATGAATCCACAATGAAAGAAACAAAGAAAACAATTCCATTCACTCTAACCTCAAAACTAATAAAATACCTAGGAATAAACCTAATCCAAGATGTAAAAGACCTCTACAACAAAAACTATAAAATATTAAAGAAAGAATTTGAAGAAGACCTTGGAAAATGGAAAGATCTCCTGTGCTCATGGATAGGCAGAATAAATATCATCAAAATGGCCATTCTACCAAAACTGATCTATAGATTCAATGCAATTCCCATTAAAATACCAGCGACATTCTTCAGAGACCTAGAAAACTCAATTATGAACTTTATATGGAGAAAGAAAAGACCCAGAATAGCCAAAGAAATTTTCAGCAATAAGAAACATGCAGGAGGCATCACAATCCCAGACTTCAAATTATACTATAGATCAATATTAGTAAAGACAGCATGGTAAAGGCACAATAACAGATATACTGACCAGTGGATTAGAATAGAAGATACAGAAACAAACCCACACATCTTTAGTCAATTAATATTTGACAAAGGGGCCAAACTCATACGCTGGAGAAAAGACAGCCTTTTCAACAAATGGTGCTGGGAGAATTGGCTAACCATTTGTAAAAAGATGAATCTAAACCCCTATATCTCACCATGCACTGGAATCAACTCAAGATGGATCAAAGACTTAGAAATTAGACCTGAGACTGTTAAGTTAGTAGAGGAAAGCATAGGTTCAGCACTACAAAATATTGGCACAGGCAGTAACTTTCTCAACAAAACCTCCAAAGCTCAGGAAATTAAAGCAAGAATTAACATGTGGGATAACATCAAACTTAAAAGTTTCTTCTCATCAAAGAAACCATCAACAACTTAAAGAGGAAGCCTACAGAATGGGAAAAGATCTTTACCAGCCACCACTCTGATAGGGGACTAATATCCAGAATATACAAAGAGCTCAAAAGACTCTACACTAGCAAAGCAAACAACCCAATCAAGAAATGGGCAAATGAACTAGACACTTCACAAAAGAAGAGATACAAAGGGCCAATAGATACATGAAAAGATGTTCTACATCATTGGCCATCAGGTAGATGCAAATCAAAACTACACTGAGATTCCATCTAACCCCAGTCAGAGTGGCAAGCATAAAGAAATCAAATTAAAACAAATGCTTGCGAGGATGTGGGAAAAGAGGAACTCTTTTACACTGTTGGTGGGAGTGCAAACTAGTTAAGCCACTATGGAGATCTGTGTGGGAATTCCTAAGAAAGCTAGGAATAGATACACCATACGATCCAGCTCTACCACTCCTGGGTATTTTTCCAAAGGGGTTGAAAACAGAGAACTATAGCAACATATGCATACCTATGTTCATAGCAGCACAACTTGTAATAGCCAAAATATGGAACCAATCCAGGTCCCCCTCAACAGATGAATGGATTGCAAAACTCTGGGTAATACACACAATGGAATTCTACTCAGCCATAAAGAAGAACAAAATCATACCTTTTGCAAGAAGATGGAAAGTTCTGGAGAGCATTATGTTAAGCGAGACCAGCCAAGCACAGAAGGAGAAGGTACATATGTTTCCGCTAATATGCCCAAACTAGGGAATCCAGAGGATACCAGTGGTACTCCAGATAATAGAGGGGAAATACCAACAAAGCTTGAATGGAAAGATAGATGAGGAGAAAGGCTGAACTTGCTTAATGAGGGTCCACATCTGAATATATATAAAATTATGAATATGACATGGTTACCAGGGACAATCACTGTTTTATTGCTGGGAGGGGGGAAGGAAAAAAAGGGGTGGGAGGGGGGAGCGGGCATCAAGTATAGTTTAAATGTATACCATTTATGTTCAATAAAAAATTTAAAAAAATGTAGAAAGCCCCTGTGTTCCATCCCTAGTACCACACACACACACACACACACACACACACACACACACACACACACACACACATCAGTTTGAGTAGGCAATTAGATCCAGATAAAGTCTTTGTTTTTTTAAATTCATTATAATCACTTTTGTTGAAAGTAGAGGGAGTTAAAAAACTAATTAATTCATTACTTTACATTGACTTGAATCGATTTAGAATATTTTATGTGCTACTTGAGCCCTGGAACTAGGGTTTCAGAGAGAAAAGGTCAAAGTCTTTGATTACAGAAATAATATTGGAGACTTTGGAAAATAAAGAAAGTAAAATCTGGGCAAGGTGAAGCACACCTTTAAACACAATTCTTAGGAAACTGAGAAGGATATAAGCCTTAGCCACTTAGAACCTGTTTCATCATAAAAATAATAGGGCTGGCAGTGTAGCTTAGAGGTAGAATGCCCCTGAGTTCAATCTCTAGTACAAATAAATAAATAAATAAATAAATAAATAAATAAATAAAAGATAAAAAAGCAAAAGGAACAGAAAATGAAGAAAGTAAAATACAATGAATACAAGGAAAGAAAAAGAGAGAGAAGGGATGGATGGTTGTCTGGTCATCTCATTAAAATACCTAGGAGCTTTTTGGCATCTTTGTAGAGCATGCCTACCTACTAATTTATTTTTGACCATAGAAATACTATATGCTTTCACATTTATAATAATAATGGTAATTATACTAAAAAGAATAGGAACTAGTAAGGGAATAGTATGATAAACACTTATCTCAAAGTTAGTACTAGTTTTATGAGCTCCATACTGTTATCCCAAATTTATGTGAGTTTATTAGGGAGCCAAGTGATTAAATAACAGATCAAAATCCCATATCTAGGGAAGTTGCAACCAAGATTTGGTTGCAGATAATAGTACTTACAAGCCTAGGATGGTGGCAGCTTTGCTTTAATAATTCAGCAAGCCATCTCCTAAACTGTCTCATAAGAGAAAAAATGACATAATAGTGAGCTACTTGTGTTGATAAGGTCCTATTAAATTTGCTACACTGAATTAAACTTTCTCTCCAATGATGAGTCACAACTTTATCTCTATAAACAGATATATTTTGATTCAATAATAAGCACTTATATTTTTATAATGATTAATTTTATATCAGAGAACCCTGGCTCTCTCTCAGTCTATATCCTTCTTGTTCATGTTCTCCTCTTTTATTATTTTATGAGATAATTAATCACAGCATTTAATTTGATATAACAATCTATTGTTGTTATAATGTGATAGTTGAATATCTTGCAATTATATAGCAATTAACAAATTGTTTTAAAATCAAATAGTACTTCCAGTACTCACATGTAATTTTTATTTGATGCTATTTCACCTTCCATTTCTTAGTAAAAATGAAACTCAAAGAAGTTAGGCTACCTGCTCAGGACTGCCTGGTATTAAATGCTTCAGTCTGACTCAATATTGGTCCTTTAAATTTTGCTGCTTATGTTCTTGTCAATCTCTCCATATTCTCACCTATCTCAGTGTCTTTTGCAGAAAGCTATATCAATGGTGTGACAATGAATGAATGAGTATACTCCCTAAAAGAATAAGGTTGCTCCATTGAACACATTATCTATGGCTTTGTTAGCTACCACTTTCTAAGGAATAAAATAACTAGACTTAAGACCTGACTCTTCTAGTCTGTTATCTAGGAACAAAAAAGGGAAGTAGGAAAAATTACTGATCTGTAACAATGAAGTATAAATTATACTCTCAAGAATTAGTAATTACAAATAGGAGGGATACATTCTAGTGTTCTATAACACAGTAGGATAAAAATCATTTACAAAAACATATTGTATATTTTATGGAGAACTAGAAAATAGGAATTCAAAGGCCCAATCACCCCAAATGATAAATATTAAGAGATAGAAATGCTAATCACCCTGACTTAATCATTACACATCAGATGCATATATTGAATTAAAAAAACAGTATGTATGGATGAAGAAAATGGCAACTGTGTGATGCAGCACATCTCAGTAGCTATAACAAACAAAAATAAACTACCAAGAAGGTAGGTCCTTTAAAAGATAAACAAAGCAGTGCAGATACACACAAACAGAAAAGGGAATCATGGTGAAATAAACTCCAATAGTCAGAAGTGAGATCAAACGCAAAGAGCAGCAGGTGCCATCTAGGGCTCCTGGCTGAACCACAACTGCCAGCTCCTCAGCCACAAGAAATTACAGCAAGAAATTCAAATAATTAAAGTGAAGTAAGTGGTGGCAGAACCCCAACATCTTAAGCAACCAGAACCACAGTAACAGGCACATAGACCAATGGAAGAAAAAACAAGATATAAAAACAAATCCACACAGTTATAGTCAATTGATCTTTGACAAAGGGGCCAAATTCTTATGGTGGAGAAAAGACAGCCTTTTCAACCAATAGTGGGGGAACTGGCTATCCATTTGTAGAATGGTGGAACTAAATTATTACCTTTCACCATGCACAGGAGTCAAATTGAAATGGATCAAAGACATGTAAATCAGACCAAAGACTGTGAAGCCATAAGAGAAGGGGATACGTTTAGCACTCCAACATATAGGCAGAGGTAGTAACTTCCTCAACAAGACTTCTAAAGTGCAGGAAATTAAAACAAGAATGAACAACTGAGATGACATCAAAATAAAAAGTTCCTGCTCATCAAAGGAAACCATCAAGAATCTAAATAGAAAGCCTACAGGATGGGAGAAGATCTTTACCAGCTATACTCTGATAGAGGGCTAATATCCAGAATATACAATGAGCTCAAAAGACTCTACACTAGCAAAACAAAGAACCCAGTTATGAAATGGGCAACTGATTTGAATAGACACTTCACAAAGAAGAGATATAAATGGCTAATAGTTTCATTAAAAATGTTCAACATTATTTGCATTCATGAAGTTATAAATTGAAACTACATTGAGATTACATCTTATCCCAATCATAGTGTCAAGCAAAAGGAAGTCAAATAACAAATGCTGATGAGAATGTGGAAAAATAGGAACTCTTTCACACTTTTGGTGGGTGTGCAAAGTAGTTTAGCCACTATGGAGATCAGTGTGGAGATTCCTTAGAAAACTTGGAATGGATCCACCATACAATTCAGCTATACCACTCCTGGGTATCTTTCCAAAAGGGTTGAAATCAAAGAATTACAGTAACATGCATACCCATGTTCATAGCAGCACAATTCATGATAGCCAAAATATGAAACCAACCTAGGTCTCTATCAACAGATAAATTGATTGCAAAATTATGGAAAATACACACAATGAAGTTCTATTCAGCTATAAAGAAGAATAAAATCATGTCATTCGCAAAAAAGATGGAAAGACCTGGTGAACATTATGTTAAGTGAGATCAGCCAAGTACAGAAAGAGAAACAACATATGTTTTCTCTAATATGATCAAGCTAAGGAGTATTAGGGATACCAGAGGGACTTCAGATAATAAAGGGGAAACCTCTATTATTAATTGAAGATCTACATTTGAATGTGTATACATGTGAAAATAACATAGTTATCTCGGACACTCAGTATTGGGAAGGAGGGAAAACGGGAAGTGGGGGAGTGGGAAAGGCATCAAGTACTGTGTGAATTTATGCCATTTTCAACATGATCCACATTATGATGTAAGACTAGTTCACCAATAAAAAATAAAATAAAAAAAGAAATGATTAGGTTGAGTTTATATTGGTCTTTTAACCTACCTTCTAACTTCATACATTGTTGCTGGATATTTCCCAGAATTTCTGTAAGTAAAATCTAAATTTACAACTACTGTAATTTGAGGAGAAGGGTGCAATTATGGCCTACCCTGTCAAATTCTCTCATGCATAAATTATTAAAAATATTTTAAAAGCTTCTGTGGCCTTAGAAAAAAATAAGAAATAAAATCAGACTGGGGGTGTAGCTTAGAGGTAGAATGCTCTTGGGTTCTATACACTCACACACACACACACACACACACACACACACACACAATTTTTAAAACTTATAAATAAATAAATACTGTGTTCCATAAAGATATATAATTATTTATTGCTGAAGTTAAAATTTTTTAAAATAATTTATAATTGACTTAAATACAACTTTCTGATAAAATAAAGAAAGAGCATATTTTTGATATTTAGCTATAAAAATAAATAAATAAAAATGAGTTAAAATAAAAGGGAGACTGTGTGTTTTGTGTGTGTGTGTGTGTGTGTGTGTGTGTGTGTGTGTGTATTATACCTTCAAGTTATACCGCTGCCTCATTTTTGTTGTTATTGTTGTTGTTGCTTGCTTGCTTTTAGTAATAGGGCTACTAGGTTGCTGAGAATCTCTTTATGTTGCCTAGGCCATCCTTGAACCTGCAATCCTCCTGTCTCTGCCTCCCAACAACTTGGATTATAGGCATATGCTATCAAACCCATTTAGGAGGGAGGCTTTTAATAAGTTAAGGAAAATATCTAGATCAGTTTCCCAGAGTAATAGTGACTCTCCCCAAACTTATTAATCTTGCTTCAACTTTGATTGGAAGACATATCAATCCTTACTATGGGAGGAAATCAGTGTTCTGCTGCACATTAGACTCTGTATAACACACTTATAAGATTTTGCCATAAAGAAGAATTTCAAAATATTTTCTCAAAAATAAACTTTGAGTTGATTAGTAAGATATCTTTCTCCACTTTTGTAATTAATTCAGAAACATACAGTATACATACAGTGTATACTGAGTATACTTTCTCTTAGATAAGTCTGAAGACAAACTAAAAATATTATTTTTCTAAAAGTTTTAATTCCTAGGAATTAACTGTCATATATTTCAAGGATCCTGTTAATATCTATAAAGGGTCAAGAACTCTGTCTTTTCAGGAGAAGGACATAGCTGCCAGTGCAAATTCAGGTCAGGTTAGTATATACCTGATTCTTATTCATATAATTAGATTACTATTACTGGCCTCATAAGGTTGTTGGAAAGATGCGTGCATCCATACAAATCAATGAAACAAATACTAGGCACATAAAAGAAAGTGGGTAAATACTGGTTACTGCTAATATTCTCATTGTCCTTAACATATTCCCAGAGTTATCTGTTTTTATATATGGGATTCTTCCTTCCTTCCTTCCTTCCTTCCTTCCTTCCTTCCTTCCTTCCTTCCTTCCTTCCTTGTTGTTCTGGGGGCAATGAATCCAGGACATTCTGCCTCTAAGCTATACTCTCAGCCCAATTTTTTTCTAGGTTGTTAGAATCCCACTACAATGCTGGGACTACTCTTGAGCCTGCCATCCTCCTCTATCAGCCTGCCATCCTCCTGTCTCCAACTACTTAGATTACAGGTGTGCACCACCATGCCCAGCTCTGTTTTTCTTCTTTCAAATTTCCATTTCAAAATCCATTTTGGGGGGATGTACCAAAACATAGACAATTGCCTCTGTATACATATTAAAATATTAATCCCATTTAGAGGTAGAATAGTGAGTGATGAAACACTGAAGAAGAAAAAAATAGAAAATTTTATACATACCAGATGAAGAAGCAAATTTACCAGTTTAGTAACAGCCTAAGCTGGCTTTTATTTCATATATGGTAGTAGATTTATATACCGATATGGTCATAGAAATTTCATCTTGACAGAAATAAACAGCCATATGCAAAGGTGGAATTTTGGTAACCAAAGTCACAGGATATATTATTAATAACAATACAATAATTATAAAACGATTCTTATGTCTTGGACCAGAGTACACCATTTAAAAAGGTATGTAACAGAAATTGCCAGTTTTTTACTTTGTTTTTTGTTTCTAGTATAAACTCTTTAACCTCCCAGTGACATATTCTTTGCTTAACTCTAATAATTTAAATGGTTTATTTGGTTAACCAATAGTTAACATTAGCTAACTAAGTTAACTAATGTCCTTTCTCTTCACAAAGCAGATTGCTAAGTAATTTTTTTTTTGCAGGTCTGGGGATGGAGTGCAGGGGCATTCGACCTCAGAGCTACACCCTCTGCCCTACTTTTTTATTATTAATTGTGAAACAGGGCCTCACTAAGTTGCAGAAGGACTCACTGAGTAGCTGAGGCTGTCTGCAGACCACGATCCTCCAATCTCAGCCTTCCAAATGCTGGGATTACCAGTGTGCTCTACCACGCCTGGCTTGCTAAGTGCATTTTGACTTTGCCCCATTTTATTTATTATGGATATTGTTAACTCAATTACTTTTAAGAAAATGTTTTATCTGTATAGATATGTGTATGTTCATATATATGAATTAAACAATGGTCATATATAATATTGAGTATTTTATAATATAAATTATAAGTAAGTATATACCAAATGTTTTATACAGTGGCCTTTTGATGATTATTTGCACCTACTGAGTTGATGAACTTATTTTAGAATAGAAATACCTTTTGTACCAGTACTGATAATCAAACACAGGGGCACATTACACCAAGCTACATCCCAGTTCAATTTTACTTTTTATTTTGAGGCAGAATCTCACTAAGTTTTTGAGTATGGCCTTAAACTTACAAACATCCTACATGTAGAATATAAATACTTAAAATAAGTAGTACATCTTAGTACTTAGGGGCTTAGACAGGAAGATTGCAGATTCAAAAACAGCATGCAGAAATTCAGCAAGCCCTGATTGCAAAATAAAAAGGGCTGGGCTTGTAGCTAAGAGGTAGAATGCCCCTGGGTTCAATCCCTAGTTTCACATAAATGCACGAAAAAGTAATGCAAAGGCTTTTGGGTGTAATGCCTTATATAAGACATTTATAGATAAATGCAACTGAAATCATGTAGAATAAAACTAAATACATTGCAATGTAAATTTGTTTTGCAACCTACATGATGAATGATAGTGTGACATATAGCAAATGGTGGTATGAATATTATCTGTAAAACATTTTAATGTTAATTGTTCATGCCCCATAAAGTGTCTGGGGTTGTTACCACATTCTACTCAAGCTCAGCATTTGTGGGAGTTTCTGAAACTCCATCCCCAAATCCACCTTCATTATCTTTAATTTTGACTGCCCACATATTCTTCTCAAGCCCACAAAGAGATGAGCACAACTTTTGTAAGTCTGTAGATAGAACAAAAGAACAAGATAAAAAATTCTCAGAGATTCAGTGGACCAGAAAGAAAGTAGAAAATTGCTGTGAGGAAAGAGGTTTTTGTGTTGACTATCATCATCATGGTAGAACTACTATCTGTTATAGGTCAAATTTGTTCTGAAGATGTGTGTAGGAAGACAACATTTTCAGTAAATTGCATTAGAAACTAAGCAGGTGGGTAGACTCTTTTTGCTGTTATGCAAGATGATTTAGCTGTCATCTTTGCAAGAGCTTAGGATAGCCATATTTTCCAATTACATTCTCCTAGTGTGAGTAACACTCTTTTAATATCCTGCCCACCAACCTCAAAAGCTGTGCCTTCTCCCTTACTCACTCCCTGCTCTTTGTAACCAGGGTAAGTCACTAGAATTTCCTACATACAGTTTATATATCTTTATCTGATATTCTTTTTTGTTCCTTCTGCTGACTATGTCTAGAATGTCTTGTTTACTTATCAAGCCAATTAAATTCATTCATTAAAGTTTAGCTCTAACTCTACCTTCAAAACCAATTTTCCAAGTTGATGTTTCCATTTAGGAACAATTATAATATTTTTAAAAAATTTTTCTGTTTTCTTTTTGTTTTGTTTTGCAGTGCTGAGACTTTAACCCAGGGACACTCTACCACTGAGCTACACCCTAGTTCTTTTTATGCTATTTTTAATGTCAAAAATAAACTCTTTATTTTTGAAATAATAACCTAATCATCACACACACTAAATGGAAGAGTCCGATTGAAGGAGAATTGGGACAGCGACATGCTGTTATCCTTTGACTTAACTCAGTTGTAAGTTTTTATTTAGTGAGACACAAAATAACCATCTCTAGGTTATTATTTTTATTTTATTTTTGAACTCCATCTGAATATATTTTTAAAATTTGACTTTATTTTGTGATCCACCTTTCTCACTTTCCCTGGTCGCTGAGATTACAGAAGTTCGCCACCCTGTCCAGGTTCATAATAGCTTTAAAAATTTATTTTTCATCTGGGAACTTGAGCACATGTCTATCATCCCAGCAATTTAGAAGATTTAAAGAGGAGGATTACAAGTTTGAGACCAGTTTCAGAAAATAGTGAGACCCTATAGTAGTAGAAGAAGAAGAAGAAGAAGAAGAAGAAGAAGAAGAAGAAGAAGAAGGAGGAGGAGGAGGAGGAGGAGGAGGAGGAGGAGGAGGAGGAGGAGGAGAGGAGGAAAGGAGGAGAGGAGAAGGAAGAGAGGAGAGAAGAAGAAAAGAGAAGATGAAGAAGAAGAAGAAGAAGAAGAAGAAGAAGAAGAAGAAGAAGAAGAAGAAGAAGAAGGAGGAGGAGGAGGAGGAGGAGGAGGAGGAGGAGGAGGAGGAGGAGGAGGAGGAGGAGGAGGAAGAGGAGGAGGAGGAGGAAGAGGAGGAGGAGAGGAGAAGGAGGAGGAGAAGGAGAGAAGAAGAAAAGAGAAGATGAAGAAGGAGGAGGAGGAGGAGGAAGAGGAGGAGAAGAGAAGGAGAAGAGGAGAAAGAGAAGAAGAAGAAGAAGAAGAAGAAGAAGAAGAAGAAGAAGAAGAAGAAGAAGAAGAACAACAACAACAACAACAACAACAACAACAACAACAACAACAACAACAAATACAGTGGTAAATCACCTTTGGGTTCAACCCCCAGTACCAAACACACACACACACACACACACACACACACACACACACACACACACTATTTGAGAAACTTATTTAAGCTCAAAAAGTACCTAATAAACCCAGAGTGGTGGCATGTGCTTGTAATCCCTGCACTCAAGAGGCTGATACTGAAGGATAGTGGTTCACAGACAACCTCAGCTACTTGGTGAGACCCTCTGTAACTTAGTGAGACACTGTTTCAAAATAAAGAATAAAAAATATGGCAGGGGATTGGAGGTCAAATGTCCTTCGGTTCCATCCCCATGCATGCAAAAATAAATAAATAAAATAAATATGCCTAATAAAATAGAGTGGGGAGTAGATTATCACCACTCTAGCCATATGAGCTTGGGGAAATTGAAATTTGTGACTTCAGTTATCTCTCTTGCCAAATAAATAAAAAATATCTTGGAATACTGTTATAAAAATTACCATAAATGCATATTATTTAGTTTTAGTTAAGCCTCTATCATAGATCCTGGTTAATAGTAAGAACCCACTAAGTGTAGGGCATAGTGGCACAAGACTGTATTCCCAGCATTAGGGAGGCTGAGACAGGAAGATCGAGGTTTGCAGACAGCCTCAACTACTTAGTGAGGTCCTTTGCAACTCAGTGAAACCCTGTTTCAAAATAAAGAATAAGAAATAGGGATGAAGATGTAACTTGGAGGTAGAATGACCATGGATCAGGTTTCCAGTACTGAAAACAAACAAACAAACAAACAAATAAACAAACACCCCACTAATTGGTAGCAACATTTTATGCTTATTATTACAGAAACTTTTTATGTTTATTAGATAATTCTAATTATCTTCTTTATTAGATAATCGACTCCTAAAGAGTAGACACTATATCTCTTTTTAAAATTTTTTTATTATTAGTGCATGGTAGTCTTACATCTTAATGGGATAAAAGACTTGTGTAGACATACATGCACACATCACCCAATTAGCTTGTACCCAATCCCCACCCCATCCCTCCCCATTCCTTCTTTCCATGCTTGGTTTAGTGACTGATATTTGTTTAAGCACACCATGTGCTTTAGAGAGTTTCCCTCTTCCCCCATCTTGACACCACATTTTAAAAATTTATTTCCATATCCTTATCTTTGTTTCAAAATGTTTGACACAATGTCTTGTATTTGTGAGCTTTCCTTTTTATTTAAAAAATATTCTCCCAAACTTACCCAATTAATATTGTATATAGAGATAATCCAAAATCTTAAGTAGCCTGCCAACTGAAAGTGGAATAGACAAAGACTTTTTCAGAGGAAGAAGAGGAGGTTAGAGAAACATGATTACAAATAACTCCAGTCAGACAAATGCAGGAAAGTCACAAATCTGAACCTCCACCTCATCATGCAATAACAACAACAACAACAACAACAACAAAAAAAAAAAAAAACATGAATCATCTCATCTTTTCCATTAAATCATAAACTACAGTTGAAGGGTAAAGAGAAAGAGGATCTAATTACTTAAAGTAAGCTTAAGGAAGATTAACCTGACAATTATACACAGATGATTATGTAAAAGTTGTCATAACAAGCTTCATAGATCATACAGGAATTTTTTCCATATTTTTTATTTATAAGTGGAACATATTGAAAATGGTGTATATTTAAATTTTGCTTCATACCCTACCCCCATTTCCCTTCCCCTCTCCCAATAGAGAGTGCCCCGGTTAACCATGTCATATTTATAATATTACACATATTTGGATGTAGCTCCTCTATTGAACAACCTCAGCTTTCTTCCTCTCCTATGCTTCCATTTTAGCTTTGCTGAGATTTCCCCTCCATCATCTGGAGTCCTTCTGGTATTACCACTCCTCCCTAGCTTGGGCATAATAGAGAAAACATATGTCCCTTCTCTTTCTGTGTTTGACTAATCTAACTTAACATAATGTTCTCCAGTTCCTTCCCTTTTCTTGCAAATGCTATTATTTTTTTGTGAATAGAATTCGATTGTGTGTATTTCCCATAATTTGCAATCCATTCATCTGTTGATGGAGATCTAGGTTGGTTCCATATTTTGGCTATTACAAACTGTGCTGCTATGAACATGGGTATGCATATATTAATGTAATTCTCTGATTTCAAGCCCTTTGGAAAGATACCCATGAGTGGTATAGCCAGATCAAATGGTGGATCTATTCCCAGTTTTCTAAGGAATTCCACACTGATCTCCATAGTGGCTGAACTACTTTGCACTCCCAACAACAGTATAAAAGAGTTCCTCTTTCCCCACATCCTCACCAGCATTTGTTGTTGTTTGATTTCTTTATGTTTGCCACTCTGATTGGGGTTAGATGGAATCTCAGAGTAGTTTTCATTTGCATCTCCCTGATGGCTAGTGATGTTGAACATTTTTTCATGTATCTATTGGCCATTTGTATCTTTTCTTTTGTGAAGTGTCTATTCAGTTCACTTGCCCATTTCTTTTTCTTTTTTTTTTTTTTTTTTGGTGGTGGTACTGGGGTTCCTGGAAGCCCTTCTACCTCCGGGCTACACTCCCAGACCTATTTTATATTTTTATTTGGAAATAGGGTCTCTTAAGCCAGCGAGGCTGGCTCCGAACCAGTGTGATCCTCCTGTCTCCGCCTCCCAAGGGCGGGGATTACAAGCATACGCCACCACGCCTGGCTGCCCATTTCTTGATTAGGTTGTTTGTTTTGCTAGTGTAGAGTCTTTTGAGATCTTTGTATATTCTGGAATTTTTAAAGACAGATGGAAGCTCCATGAAAGTTTATGCCTGTGGACAATAAGAATATATGAGCCACAATGAGAAAGAAACAACAGAATTCTTCTATTGTCTAAGGTAGAGAATTGAGGATAATCTAATTCAAGGGTTTTCAGGAACAGAACACCTGACATGTTTTTCATGGGCCAATATAAGAATGGAAGGGAGGAAATCAGGTGGATTGTTCATTATGTTTATATATATTAATTTCTAATGATAGTTCTCTCATCAGGACATTTACCTTGTCAAACAACTGGACTTTTATATAAAAAGAAGTCATACAAAGTTTAATAAAGGAATTTAAAGGAGGATATTACCTAAGACTAATATATCCTCGGAAACATAAAAGTGATTTAAAATATTTTAAGCCGGGTTGGATGGCACTTACCTATAATCCCAGTACTCAGGATGCTGAGACAGGAGGATCTCAGGTTCAAGACCAGCCTCAGAAATTCAGTAATACTCTCAGTAACCTAGTAAAAATCTTTTTTTATTTTTTTTAATGGAGAGAACTATGTGTATTGTTTGGAGGTAGATTGGCTTTGGGTTTAATTCTCATTACCAAAAAAAGCATTAATTACAAATAGGTCACTAAGCAAATTTATCTCTAGACAATTTGTATGTTATCAAATTTGCTATATATTTAATCAGAATTTATAGGTAAAGAAAAATTAGGCTTATTGTCTATCTTAGCAGAAAAGAGTACATCAATCTTGCTAAAATTCCTTAAATAATTTAGTAAATTTTGATGTCACTATTACTGCGGGAGCTACATATAATCTTGAATAACATGTGGGAAGGCAAGATATCCGGTGTCAGAAGATGTTTAAAAGCCGGGCATGGTGGCACATATTTTTAATCCCAGCATTTGGGAGGCTGAGACTGGAGAATTACAGTTTGAGGCCCTTTGCAACTCAGTGAGACCCAGTTCCAAAATAGGGTAGGGGGTGTAGCTCAGAGGTAGAATGTCCCTGGGCTCCATCTCCAGACCCACACACACACAAAAAGATGTTTAAAACTAAACTTAATAAAACTTTTTAGTATTGCTGGCAACCATTTATGATCTTAGTCATACACTATTAATGTTGATATATGACTTAACCTAAAATTGTTTTTTCTGTTGTTTTTGTGGAACATTTTTTAAAATTATCTTTTATTTTCAAACAATAATGAATCCGTTTAGACTGAAAATGAGTCATGAACAACCCATTGTATTATCTTGGGGAATTTAATTTTTCTTAATTTCTATCTTGTATCAAAATGAGAGGACTAAAGTGGGTCTAAGGATTCTTTTCTCTTTAAAATAGAATATATTCTAAGTTAGTGAATTGAAAAAATGACAGGTTTCTTGTGAAATATCTGCTAACTGAACATATTCCATTTCCCTATCCATGTGTATATAACAAATTGCATAGTATTTATCGTTTTATTATATTGTATTATCATGATGATATTATACATTTGTAATATGAATATGAATGTAAAAATAATATATTATGTATGCTATCTATTTTATAAATTTGTGATATAGATGTAAAGATGGAGATGGAATATGTAATATGGGCACAAACAAAGCATTAAATATAAAGTCAGATATAAATAAAATATATTCTCTAAAAATAAATCTGTAGAAAATTTAAAGATAAATATATTCCATATGATAAAATAAATATAAAACTTGAAGAAATATAAGAAGGTAAAAGTTCTGCCTTTAAGGTAGGAAAACATGAGAGAGAGAAGGCATCTCTATCATTCTTTAACCAAGGGCCACAGAAGAATGTTAAGTGAGTAGACAATGAAGCTATTGTAGTTCTTATTTAATAACAATAATTTGAGTTCATCATCATACATTATAAATTATGCTACTTCAAACACTTTTAAATCATTGGTCTAGTCCAGAAAGCTTAATTACTTAACCAAGGATATCAGACAATATCAGAAACAGGACAACAATCTAGGTATTTGTTTTTTAATTCACAGTGAAAGTAGAAAGTAATGAGAGTGGTAACCATCTGAAATTCTGAATTTCCCATGGGCTTGTTGTGGCTTATGAAACACATCATAAAGGGGCAGTTCAGAAAGTAAAGTATCCAGGCAACAATAGCTGCATTATTCTAACAGTAATGTGAGAGCTATTATGCAGAGATGGGTTACTTTTGCTTCAACTCAGTTGTTAAGTATATAACAGAAGATAGGTTGAGCACCTCCTGAGAATTAGCATAGGATTTCCTATACTTCTGTTTCACAGAAGTATATGAATAATGGAAGCATGTAGCAGTTCATTTCTATAGGACTGCCAAAATCTGAGCAAAAAAATGCAACCTGGCTATATCAAATCGACAAAATCTGATCTGCTATTTAGCTTTAAGGAAAAAAAAGGTGGGATTTGATTAGAAAATTATATAAATATAAAATATGATACTGTTGGTTCTTCTCTCTCCTCTTCTGTCTCTCTGTCAGTAACAAGAAAGAGATTGATTTAAAAAGTAATGTTCAGTTCTTACATACTTGGTTATATTATCTGGGAATATTCCATTTATTTTTTGTTTGGCGAAAATTGGGATCAACTGGCAAAAGAGAGGAGCCAAAATTAAAAAAAATATATATATATGTAGCAATTTCTCTGGAGTTATGCAATCTTCTTCTTAAAAACATACTATCTCAGCTGAGCATGATGGCACATGCTTGCAAGCCTAGTGCATGGGAGGCTGAGAAAAGGAACCAGGTTTGAGTCCAGTCTCAGCAACTTAGGGAGACTCTGTTTCAACATAAAAAAATTAAAACGGGTGGTGGAAGCATGTAACCTGGAGGTTGAATGTCCCTGAGTTTAATCCCCAGTACAAATAAAATAAAATAAACCACTCACTTATAGCTATTACATAAATACATATCTTATGAAAAATGCCTTTTTTTCAAAACTCTTTCAAATACTTGCTTTAGCTGCAGCACAGAACCTGGTGGAACTCATTTTATCAGTCTTCTGAAAGCTAAAATTTTAAGTTACTAAAAACATGAATACTGTATGATAATATATAATATATGATTAAACTGTAGCTATACAATATATTTTTAGACTTTTGTTGTTATAATTATACTTTAACCAGACTCAGAAAGTCAAGGTCTGAATGCTTTCTCTCATTTGTGGAATCTAGCAAGAAAATAAAAAAAAAAAAAGGAAAGGAAAAAAAAAGAAGACTTTAGATAATTGAGGAAAGATACAAGTAGAATAGTGGAAAGAGATAAGTTGAGTAAGATAGGGAGGTGTAAGAAAAAATTAATGAAAGAATAGTTCAAATTATATCATGAGCATATATGAAGAGATCAGTACTGATCTCACTGTTACACACCGGGATGGAGTTTGGAGGTGAGATATATATATATATATATATATATATATATATATATATATATATATATATATATATATATATAAAGAATTGAGTGCATGTTTGTTTGTTTTTTAAATTGAAACTCACTGTGAAACAAAGATGCATTTGAAGACCCTAGAGGAATTGTAAAACAGTTTTTTAAATATGAAGTTTGCTGTGCATAACTCACTTCATCCAGATTTAAAGCTGGGCAGTTTGGACACAATAGGAGGGAAAATCCTCCTATGAATTTGAGCTCCTTCAAATTTATAAGCAGGAGTTCAAACACGGTCATGATGTTGTGCATTAGTCAACGTGTATTTTCCAGACACACTTATTTTCTCATTTTTATGGGAGACTTCTTCATATTTTATTCCTTCACTTCAAACTGTCTTCTCACACCTCCTCCCCAAATCTCACTCTCAGCTGATGATTTCACTTCCTATTTTCCTGAGAAACCTAAAGCAACATGAATAAAACTTCCATAGCTTCCACCCACCTACTGACATCTGTACCTTTATCTTCCATTTGCCTGATGTATGCTTTAGATAAATAGCTGCTCTTCCATTGTGACCATATCTTTTTCTTATGTGACAGATTTCATCTCTATTGCTCAATCACTTACCCTGCTCTCTCCTTACAGAATCAGATCCAGCCTCTGTATACTCTAGTTGATGATTCTTAGCATATTAATATGCTGGTTTAATCCCTAAATATGTAGAAAGAAAAAAGGCAACCTTTTTTGAACTCCAGACCTCCTGGTCAAATTTTTTCAATTTATCAATTTCTTTTAACTTCAAAAGTTCACAAAAATAGAGGAAGAGTCCATATTCACTATTTCTAATTTCTCACTTATATCATTTGTGATAATGTTTTACTTTCTATCACTACACTAAGACTGTCAATGTCACCAGTGGCTTCTTTAATTCAAAAGATGAGATCTCCATCTTACTTTCTATAACAGGAGTATTAGAAGTAATTATTGGCACCTTCCTCCTTGATACAGTTGACTTAGGTAATTACACTGTCTTGTCTCTTTCCCATTCTCACCAGCTATTCTTTATTGGTATATCTTCTCATCCTGTTCACTTTGACATGCCCCAGCATATAACCTTTGGACCACTCTTTTCTTTATATTTATTCTTAGCTTGCTAATGCAATCCAGTACCATAGCTTTAAATAATATCTGTAGGCTGATAATGTACCTCTTCTGACTAGATCTCTTTCCCTAACATCAGTCATTTATATTATGTATGTATATTTCTATTTGGTTTGAAAGAATAATGTCCAAACTCAATATAAGAAATGTAAACTTTCTAACATTTGCTCCCAGACAAATTTTTCCTATAGTTTTTCATCTGAATTGATAGAGAAAATCTTGGAAACAAAAATCTTAACTTCTTCTCCATATAACCTATATCAAATTCATTTCCTACATATGTCCTAAATATAATCTTGGCTTATTGCTACAAGCAGCACATCCACCTGTTACTGGCTTCCTCCTTTGTGTCTATTGTCAACACTACCCAACATGATGGTAGGCTTCTGCTTAGAAATGGGTAACAAATCATTTTAAAATGAAGGCATTCATTATGATTCCTTTATTTAAAACCTATTATTCAATAAGTGCCCATTTGACTAGATTAAAAGCCAAAGTAATTTTAATCATTACATCTAAACAAGGCTTTCAGTGCTTTTTCAGATATTAAGCTTAATATTTTTGAGGTACAGTTTTTATGCTTTTCATATAGAAGGAGTACCACATCCATAGAGTATACTCCTAAACCCTTTTCCCATGGGTAGGGATTTCTAAGTTTCTGCATTATGTGAGTTGTTAGTTTAAAAAGCAAAGAGCTGAGTATGCTTGATTCAGCAGCTTCTTTTCTCTCCATTTTATTCTCTTCTCTTTCTGGCTGTGGAATATTTGTAACCACCCCTGTGTTGGAGGCCTGGAATTTCCTGGCCATGGTCAGTCACTGGAAGGAGAGAAGGTCTCAGATTCAAAATGAAGAGAAAAGTAGGGCAAAATCACCAGGTCATATATATGTTTTAAGTTTAGTTCTTCTATATTTTATCACTTGCATAAATAGCTTTTTTAATCTCCATCTCTCATTATTTAGCATTCTATTCCTCAGCTCAAAATTCAGACAGAAAAAGAGCCAGATGCCATTTACTAAATCTGTCAAAATGTCCACAGGTTCAATTATTGAGACACTAGTTCCTAAGATCCTCCTCACTTTCATAATGGCAAAAATGGGCTCTTTTATTCAAACAATTCTACCTTTGTTATCACATTTGTAATTTATTACTCTATACCAAGCTGAGTCAACTTACTAACATCTCTCAGCCTCCATTTCAAGTCTACTCAATAGCATAAAAAATGACTCATTGCATTGTTATGGGGCTAAAACAAATTATATACAAGGAAAGCCTAGCAGGAAACCTGGTACAAATGTAGACTCAGGAAGAATTATTGTCTTTCCCTTTGTATCAGTAATCCACTGAATGCATGACTGAAATCAAGGAGAAAAAGTTTTTTACAGACTATAAAAATTTGAGTGGTAGAAACAACATTTTGCAGAAAATGACAAGTCTTTTATTTGTAACGAAAAGCAAAATAAATTAGCCTCTTTTGAAGTTTAAGTAGACAAGTGCAAAATAAAGGACACCAGAAAATCTGTCTAAATTGTCTACAGTAGCTGATGTGGGTGGATTGAGGACTCTTGATTAATCCAACATTCTGCTTGAGTTCTTTATAATTGAGTTCTTTATAATTGTTTAGGGCTCCTACATGGATGTTCTTAATCCTTATACAACAAGCCTAGAAGTGTTTGTGTTGAAACAGTGACACTCACTGGTTATTTATGATATTGATGGAAAGGCTCACTGCTTATAAATGAAAATTCCATCATTCACAATGATCATCATGCATATCAGCAAGGGGATATAAAGCAAGTTTTGAAATACTAGAATGTAAAACAAAGTTCACACATATGCACATCTGAATTAGTCAGTGAAGCTGGCTATTGCTTGGCCAGTAAAAGGATACTACTATCTTTACATTGTAGGAAGTAGCGACAAGTAATGGTATATGCCTATAATCTAGCATTTTAGTAGGCTGATACATAAAGATTGCAAGTTCAAGGCCAGCCTGGATAATTTAGCAAGACACCGTCTCAAAATAAAAAAAAATAAAAGTTGCTGAGGCTATAGCTGAGTGCTACAGCACCCCTAGGTTCAATATCCAGTACCAAACTAAACAAATAAACAAAATCTGTAAGAAATAATTGAAAGTCATTTTATAAATCATATCTTATCCTTGCATATATTTTAATTGACATAATTTAAGGGTATCCAAATTAAAAAATTATCTTAGGTATGGCTTCTTATCTCCATCAATAATTTAAGTATATTTTTGATCAACCATTATTTTGCATAGCTCTAGAGAGTATTCATGCATAACATTAGATATTGCAGGTTATTTCTAAAAGTGTTTCAGTTTCAAATCCCTGATACTCAAGATCCCAAAGCATACCTGGATTTATGTGGCATGGAAGCTAATAATATTTCTCATAATTAAATCTGGCTCCTTTACTAATATACAAATTGCAAAATCCCTTTTTATTGTTAGTATCATGTTATTATGGGAAATGCAAGTGCTCTTCAAACCAATAGCTTTGCTATCATTCATAAGTGACCTTTACTCACTGCAGGGAAATCTAACAGAAGCATCTACAACTTCTCACCTAGTACCCAATATTAAATAGTAAGAATGACTGACTTCATTTATTCTTATAATCCCTAGCCTCAGTAAATACTTCAAATATCATGGTAAAACTAATCTCAAGTTTATAGAGTTAAAACATCTGTGTTATTGGGAGAACCTTATCCTGAGATCATAACATTTTATTTTCCTTTTAAACAAGTAAAGGTAAGGCATGGTTTGAGTGTCAATGATTTAAATATGTCTGTGGAGGCCTAGAAGAAATACAGACCATCTGTAAAGACTTGAATCTCCACAGCTACAGATATGCACACATCTCACAAAATTATAGATGTGTATATAGTAATATAAGTATGAAGACACAAAGTATAACATGCATAAACAAGTCAAGTGGACATGAATGCGTGCTATTTTCCCCACAACACTAATAAGGTCTGTGGATAAGTTGCTGTTTGTTCTGTTCCAGATGGCAACTCCACCCATGTTCTTTCTGGAGATCTCATTGCTGAAACCTTCCCTGCAACTTCATCTTCCCCCAGATATGGCCTTTGACAAGTATCATGGTCATCAGGAGGAGGTAAGTGTTCCCAACATCCCTCTGGAAGAGTGGTCCCAGGAAGAACAACCCAGGTTGGAAGAGAGGTGGCTTCTGGATTACCTGTGGTTTCTGGAAGTAGAATATTTGGTGGTAGTCCCCACCAGAGTACTGGAATGATGTAAGTCTCAAAATGAAATGGGATGTGGTATGTCCTCAGTCACATGAAGTGTGAAGGGTATTAGGATACTGGAACTGTAGTGATTTGAGGAATGGGACATTTGCTTCCTAAGCAGTAGGATGTGTATATATATATATATATCCCCCACAGTTGGTATAAGCTGGGTGTGGAGGTATTACGGGGATTGACTTGCAGGTATCTATTAAATAATTCTGGCTACAGCTGCATGTGGTAAAGACTATTATTAGAGAACATCTCCATCATTCTTCCTTACAAGGATTCTGAATCGACAAGAGTAAAAGTTACTATGGAGGGTATGAGGAAATTGGACAAATGTTACTAAATGTTACTAAAGCTGAAGAAGAGGAAAGTGTATTTTGTCCAATGCAGCCCATTCAACACTCCCATGTGGTCAGTGTGAAAACTGAAGATTCCTGGCACATGAGAGTAGAAAATATATTAAAAGCTAAATAAAATGACACTGTCCTTTCATGCATCAGTACTTAACATCTAAGAGTTGATAAACCATGTATTCAACTAACCAGATGATTATGTTGTAGACTTGGAAATACTTTTGTTTTGGATGAGGTTTGAACCCAGGGGCGTCCTACCTCCAAGCTACATCTTCAGCCCTAATTTTTATCTATATTTTGAAACAGAGTCTCATTAAGTTGCTTAAGGCCTCACTAAGTAGCTGAGGCTAGTTATAAAACTGTAATCTTCCTGTCTCAGCCCCCCAAATAATGAGATTACAGTGCGCACCACCATGCCTGGGTAAAAATTCCTTTTATACATTGTTCTGGAAAGCCCAGAATAGATTGATTTTACCTGAAAAGACCAGTAATAGACCTTTTCTCCATTGCCCCAGGAATATCTGTATACTCCCACCTTGTCCCATGGTCTGGTGGCATGTGATTTGGCATCTTGAAAAAAGCTTGAGGCTGTATGATTTTACCATTATGTTGATGACATTGTGCTAACCCATGATTCTCTTACAGATTTAGAAGCAGCTGCATTCAGTCTCTGAGCTGCTTTCCAGGAATGAGAGTGGACTATCAATGGAGAGAAGCTCCAGGGACCTAGGTGTTCTGTCAAATTCTTGAAAGTTGTCTGGTCATGTAAGACCAATTTGAAAGCTGAAGCATATAAGATATAAAGTATATCCATGGCTGGGGAAGGTTAAGCAGTTGCAGACATATCTGAGTAGGGATACCTTGATGGGTTTGGATCACAGATTTGAAAGGGGAAGAAGTACACTTTCTCAATTATTTCTTGAGAAACAATTAGTGCACATATATGCTTCCCTCTTAGCTTGTGAACTCATTACAGGTATAGGATCAGTGATGGTGAAGACCACCTACCTACTGAAGGTTGGATGAGGTAATGGATTCAAATTCCTGGACAGGAATCACTCAAATGTACACTTTGATAAAATGGGGGCACATATTTGGAGCAACAAACATGGTTTTCTAGTAGCCTACTGAATAGATACATATTTTGCAGGGGTCAGAACAATTTCAAGTGACAGCCTTCTTGAAACACATGAGAGTGGCTCTTGTATTTAAAAATGTGCAACCCTGTCACACTGGGCAGGCCTAATTAGATAAAGTAATAGCAGAAATGCCCTAAATTTTGAAGGTGACAGGAAGTTCTAAAAAACCCTGGCTGTGATCAAAGATGAGAGATAAGTTCTCTTACTTCTCGCACCTACATCCTTGGCCTTGGCTCAAAGATGTCACCTACATCCTTGGCCTTGGGCTCAAAGATGCCTGGTAGTGACCGTAGAAAGAGCAGATTTCTCAAGAGCTATGGGTTGCACTCCTGAACCCATGAGTCCTGGAACAGAAGCTCCAGTTACAACTGAACCCTCAAATAACAGCACAAAATTGCTTGGGCAGAATCCATTGTGGGGCAAGAATAAGTGAGAGGACCTATGGGAAAAGAGCCTCCATGATGGAACCATTATATATCATATTCTGCAGTATAGCAAGGATAATGATATACGTTGACAATTATATTTTCTTGACTGGTTCCAAGCAGCCAGAATGATTGAACTCTTTAATAAACTTTTAAAAGAGAACCTGTCCAGTTCAAAGTTTCCCCATGGGCAGAAGGTATGATTTTGATGATGAGCATGTAGGCTGCATCTTCTCAGAAGGGAAGGACTTAGCTAAAAAAGTCTCTCTCTCTCTCTCTCTCTCTCTCTCTCTCTCTCTCTCTCTCTCTCTCTCTCTCTCTCTCTCTCTCCTGCTTTATTATGTAGGTTAATGGAAGAGAATAGCTGGTGGCTTGCCTGGGAACACACCTCTACAAAACTATATGACACTTTCCATTGCTGGGTTTTCTCTGAGCTATCACTGAAAGCAGATGAAAGTCTCCTATGGGGAATCATTCCTTCTACTGCAACTGAACTGCCTTATGAACCCAGAACCACAGTAGCCCAGAATGAGATGAGAGACATCATTTTTGCTCTAAGACCATAATTACACCCCTCCCTTGTTGGGATGTGCTATAAAAAATGAGTGGAGCCAAAATATGGAACCAACTTAGGTCAATATCAATAGATGAATGGATTGCAAAGTAATGGGAAGTACACACAATGGAATTCTATTCATCTATAAAGAAGAAAAAAATCATGGCATTCGCAAGAAGATGGAAAGACCTGGAGATCATTATGTTAAGTGAGATCAGCCAACCACAGAAAGAAGGGACATATGTTTTCTTTCTTTTTTTTTGTGGTACTGGGGTTCCTGGAAGCCCTTCTACCTCCGGGCTACACTCCCATGGGCTACACTCCCAGACCTATTTTTTAACTTTATGTGGAAACAGGGTCTCTTAAGCCAGCGAGGCTGGCTCCGAACCAGCGCGATCCTCCTGTCTCTGCCTCCTAAGCGTGGGGATTACAAGCGTGTGCCACCACGCCCGGCAAATATATTTTCTCTAATATGCCCAAACTAGGAAGTAGTGGAGATATCAGAGCAACTCCAGATAATGGAGGAGAAATCTCAGCAAAGCTAGAATGAAAGGATAGGAGAGGAAGAAGGCTGAGGTTGATTAATAGAGAAGCTACATCTGAATATGTATAAAAGTATGAAATAGCATGGTTAACCTGGACACTCATTGTGGGGAGGGGGAAATGTGAATGGGGGGGAGAGGGCACCAAGCCCAGTCTAAATATATACCATTTTCAATTTGTTCCACATACAAATAAAATAAAATATATAAGAAGAAACTGAAAAAAGATAAAAAATAAAATGAGTAGAGCTGGTTAATGGGGGGACATGTAGAACTTGTAAGCACAGCACCTTTTTGTGTAGAACAGGTGAACCAGTCTGAGACCCATTGAATCATGGATGTCCTAAAAACTATGTCCTATGATTCAGGTGGTGGTACTATTGATGTAGAATTATAGGTATAAGCCTTATCCCAATATGTTGCAGAAGCTTTAAATACATCCTAATAGAATATTTTCCTTTTAATGTATGAAACCACCCAGAAGCAGAACGTGGTTTTGCAGAATAGAATGACATTAGATATGCCCACTGCTGCCAAGGGTAGAATGTGTGTTATATGCACCCCATACTACAGGCTATTCAGGCCTTAGACAAGGTCCTGCTTACAACCTGATAGAATTCTCTAAACTTCTTCTGGAGATGGATACTAACTATCCTCACCTGTGTGTGGCTCGAGGACTAGTATTCATTTGTTGTACCCTCTTTTGCTGTTGTGGTGTCTGTGACCAATGTAGGGCTCTCTGGGTCAATTGACACACCAACAACCTGCAGGGGGTGAAGTATGGGGACTCAGAGGAATTACAAGTCAGCTCTGAGGTCATGACCCTGCACAGCTGCAGATGGGTATAGATAGATAGATAAATAAATAGATATATAGAGATAGAGAGATCTAGGCAAAGTGTAACACATACGCACATATCATGCTGACATGAATGTGCACTGGTTTGCATGAAACCCTGATACCTTGCATAACAAACTGGCCTGTGAATAGTTTCTGCTCCTTCTCTAGATGGTGATTCCATGTGTGTTCTTCTTGAGGATCTTACCACCAAAACCTCCCCTCAAACTACAGCTGGCCTGTAACAGGGCCCCCAACAGTGTTGCTCCATCTCAGGCACACTTCAAAGCATTTAAAGGGAGAATCAATGAATCTATGGCAAAGAACAGCTATAACATCTTGTCTAGACATTTTCTCATTTCTTTAGAAATGTTTACATTATGGGATTCATAAAGAAATTACTAACTTGCCCAAGGCAGTAGGATTTTAATAAACTCATTTATGTAGCTACAGCCCCAAGGATAGTGTATGTGTTTAAAGGGGAGAGGAATGGAGCTCAGAGACATTCTACCTTTGAGCTACATTTCCAGCCCTTTTTATTTTTTGTTGTAAAACAGAGTCTCTCTAAGTTTCCGAGAGTCTTGTTTTTGAGGCTGTCTTTGAACTTGTGACCTTCCTGTCTCAGACTTGCAAGTACTGAAATTCCAAGTGTGCATCACCATACCAGGTCCCAAAAATATTTTTATATATACATCACTGCATGTGATATCATTTGCCAACAAGAGACAAAAAATCCTTTATACTCACTGTCAATTTCTTACAGACACTATTAAACTGATTTGTCTTCATTTCTTTATTTTAAAAAGGAAAGCGATAATTTGGCAATAACTAGTAGCAGCAGCAACTGTGTTTATATCAGCTGTTTCAACCATCTTCTTTCCAGTTAGCATTGGAGTGTGCCAATTGCTAGAGAATTTCCAGGCTTATGAATGAAAGCAATATGACCTCAAGAGAGCCAGCTTAAGAGAGACAATCCATGCAGAACACAAAAGACAGAAGCATTGGAGGTGGTGTCAGGAGGAGTTTTCTCAAAATGTATGTTAGGATCTGTTTTCTCAGGTTAAGTTTTAAATAATAAATAACATTCCATTTCTAAACAATGCTATTGTTCCTGCAGAAATGTTAAACGACATCTTTTATTTTTCAATTTGATCGACAAGAGATGTTTTATTTCATATCTGGACTTTTCATAGAAATATGTAATTAGTAACTGCCTTTTATGAAAATATCAGTATTTTTTTACTACATGATATCTTCACACATTATAAAGCTTAGTGTATTCATGACCATATTTCTCTCTATGAATCTTTGACTCAAAAGTTTATGTTTTTACTAAGTAAAACAAACAATGTGTTAGACAAAAGTCAGAAGTGGAAGGCTGTCAACTGATGACATGTATAATCATTACCCCAGACATGTTTCCATCTCAAAGACTATGACAAAAAAAAATGGAAATCAAGAATCTAAAATATTTTGAGTGTCAGAGGGAAATAATAAAGGAAATTATAGTAGGTCATATACAATCTTTCTCAATCACAGGAAAGGGTATTTCATATCAGAGATAAAATAATATAAATTTTGATTTTGTCGACTTTGCTTCATGACCTTACAAAGGTTGTTTAATCCCACGGAGCTTAGTTTTCTTGCTTGGAGATTTGCAACAATAATTACAATAGTAATGACAATTATAATATCTAAAATCATGCTGTCATTTGATTTAGCCATTTCACAATATATTACTGAATAAATTGTACATAATACATATGGATATTTTAATTCATAAATGTAAAATAAAATAAGATCACTTTGTTGTTTAGTGATATTATATATAAATATATACATATATATTGAATACTTAGTGTTTTCTGTTATATAAACACCCAAGCAGTTCAGATATAGCCTCTGCTATATACACAGAGGCTCCAGTCTAACTTGGTGGCTATCAGTTTCATACAATTTATATGGAAAATGTGATCAGAGTACTTAAGTAATCAACATGTTTTTAGAATAGATCAATTTTTGACCCCCTAAAAATATTATAAGCTCCAGTTTTCCAAAATGTGCACAACAGTCCCTTAAATACAGCTTATTTTCAAGGGCCCACTTCATAGTGTTACTTATTCAGCTCCCACTAAGCATCTCCTTTCTGACTTAAAAATGTACCATCATCTTGCAACCTCCTCCAACATAAATAATACAGCCTCAGAGTGAAGTGAAATGCAAAAACTAACAATATAATAAGGGCAAGAATATGTTATTTTTTGTTATTAAATCACTTCCGGGCTTCCTTTCTTACCTATAAATTGTTATTTTTAATGCTAATCTCATCTATGTGTCATAAATATGCCATTTAATGAAGAAATCATATGCAGAACACATGGACATCTAAGTAGATGCTCTGGAAAGTTTATCTTTTCTTTCCTCTGGCTCATTTTCTTCTTCTGCATAATGATGAGTTTGCCCAAGTAATCTTTTAGTGTGAGCATTTTTCAGTGTGAGTCTCTTTCAGTGTGAGCACTTCTATGCCCTTCTATTTCCATAAAAGTGATCTCTGCTTTTTGATGTACTTGACCAAATCAAGAACAAGAACAACAAAATCATAAAAGAAATGCCTGAGCCAGGTGTGGTGGTGCACACTTGCAATCCCAGTACTTGGGAGGCTGAGACAGAATGATTGCAGGTTCACGGCCAGCCTCAGCTACTTAGTCTCTCCACAACTTAGTAACACCCTATTTCAAAACAAAGAATAAAACATAAGGCTGGGAGTATAGCCTGGAGGTATAATGTCCCTGGGTTAAATCCCCAGTAACAACCCCTCCAAACACACACAAGGAATGTTTGGATTTACTCCATATCAAAGCTGCTTCTTATAAAGTAAAAAACTACAGAAGTATTTTCAGAAGTGTTCAGTTATTGGAAATGACAAATGTGGTGAAAGTTCATTCAATATTAAAAGTGGTCTTTGAAATGAAAGGATGAGAGAAAGAGTTTCAAAGTAGTAGTAGCCACTCTTGATTTTCTATTTTATTTTTAAGAAATTCTTTGAAAACATTGGCATTTTGTGTAGACACAAATTTCATTGTTTGTTTATTTTAGGACATGAGGTAGAAACTCAATAAAATGGTTGTACCAGTGGTTAATGCCAGCAGAAAAAATATTCTTCTTTTACAACATCTTTTTAAAATACATATTAATATAAATCATTAGGAGGTTTGAATTAAAACAATGGTGATTTAGCATTATTCCATTAATTTAAATATGCCAAATGTCTTTTCCAAGAGATTTTTTAAGTCTAAAATCATGTAATATTTAGAAATATAAAACATCAATGTAATGTTTTAAAAAATGAAGTTCCAATGATTAAGCTATAATAGAAAATCAAAAGAAAGTATTTTAAACTGGGTGAGGTGCAATGGTTCTGTAATTCCAGTACGGGGATGCCGGGACAAAAGGATAATAGATTTGAGGTCAATTGTGACATTTAGTGAGACCCCATTTTAAGATAAATGAATAAATAGGGCTGGGAGTATAGCTTGGAGGTAGAATGGGCTTGGGCTCAATCAAGGGTACCAAAAATAAATAAGTGAAATATATTTTCATTATTTACTAATTATTATTGGTACATTATAGTCATACATCTTAATGGAGTACTAGATGATAGTAAAAGTGATGCACACACCAGTCCTTTAGCCCATATCCATTGTCCACCCCACTCCCTCCCTCCTCCCCCTTCTCATGTTTGGCTTCATGATTGTCTTTGATCTGTTTGTGAATGTGCATCATGTACATTACGTGATTTCCCTCTTTTCCCCTCCAATCCCCCTCAATTAGATTGCCTTATTTGCTCATCAGTGGTTTCTCCTTTTTCTGGAATTCTTCCTATGACCATTTTTTCCCTTAGCTTCCACATATTAGGGAGAACATCTAATTTTTTACCTTTTGTGACTGACAAATCTCACTTAGCATAATTTGCTCTAGTCCCATCCATTTGTGGCTGTTTTATTATTTAAATGGACTTTATGTTAGTGCACTCAAAACTAAATCATAAAATCTAACTTCTTCAATGGCCATTTAACTGCAAATAAATTAATGAACAATGAGCTCATCCAATGGCCAGTTTTCTACGTTTACCAAATTGTGTTGGATTCAAAAAGTGTTCTTACATTCATAATAAGTACCATGATTTTAATAGTTTTTGAAGAATTCTATGAAGTTCTATTAGGCTGTTTTTAATTTTATCTGCATAAGCAGCATTTTATAGAATATTTTTAAAGATGAAAGTGAAAGTAGGATTCAGTATTCATTTAGTGTGACATGAATGTTCACTATGTCATGAACATCATTTAAATATATTCATAGAAGTAAAAATCAGTTACCAAATTTTAGCATAAGATTACTTGTATAAGTCTGATAGGAATTTAGTATAAATTTAGCTATTTGTCAAAATTCAACCTGTAATCCCAGTAGTTGGAGGCTGAGACAGGAGAATCACCAGCTCAACACTTGCTCCAGCAACTATGGGAGGCTCTCAGCACTTTAATGAGAGCCTGCTTCAAAATTAAAAAAAAAAATTAAAAAGGGATGGAGGTGTAATTCAGAAGTAGAGAGCCTCTGGATTCAATCCCTATCACAAACAGAAAAAAATACAAAGCAAAAACAAAATGACCTGCTTCTTCTAGAATGAAAAGAAAGTATAGTATAGCAGAGAATATTAGAAGATTTAGGCTCAAGTCCAGATTATATTACATAATAGCTTTGTGACTTGAGAAACATCCCTTGATCTAAAAGTGAAACATCTAAATTTGTATATGATCAATAAAATGATACCTAACTCGTAAGGTTGCTGGGAGGATAAAGGTGAGCCTTAGTGGGAAGAAACCGTCATGTGTACATGCATGTGACTGAGACATGCCAAACTCCTCAGGTGTTCTTGTGAGTTTTTATACTTTTTGTTTCATTACAGAAGCAAAAATACTTTTAATTATTTCCAGTGTGTGTGGACAAGATAAGCCCTGAAAAAGATTCACAGGATGTTGGATAGCACTCAACCACTAGCAATAGAATGACTTTGGAAAATTCTCTTCAGCTCTCTGAACTGCAATTTTAGAACTAATGCTAATAATGAATACAGCAATCTATGTCTTAAAAATTCACAGAAATGTCTCCAGGGGCACATGCTTAGAATTTACAAAAAAAGCCCACTTTTAGTATTTTCTACCAAAGGGTTTAGTTTGGTGGTCTGTTGTGTGTGTGGGGGTCATGAAGACAGCCTCCTCTCTGGTCTCTTTGGTCTCCTCTTAGCTTTCTGGCCCTACGGACTTTCAGGCTTTCCATGGGAAGGAGTGTGTAACATCTGCCTTCCAAAAACATTTACTATTACTGCTCAAGACTACTGTTTGCCATGTCAACAGCCATGGTATATATAAAGGAGAAAGAGAGAGAAGGTGATTCTACAGAGTCCTTATAAGTCTTTCTGGAGGGTAGCATTCTCTATTTGACATGGATATGCCTTGGTTTTGGGAGCCTGGAGGGGAGTAACTTGTACATTACAAATTAAGAAAAAGTAGTATGAGTATCAACCCATTCTCTGCCATTAAACACTTGTTTGGTATTTTAAAAAGTAATTCTTTTTCTAGGCATTGATTTTCTCATTTGTTAAATAAGCAATTCTCAGCAGGTTTATTGAAGAACGGATTCAGTAGCAATTACAAACAAAAACTGGAGACTGATCATGGATTTAAATCCCACGGGCTGGAATCCTGGTTTCTCCAAATTATTGACCTATCACTTCAAGTTGTGTAGTAGTATTTGCCTGAGTCTACCTATTTATAAATAAAGATGATTATCAGTTAATTAATAGCACATGGTTAAGATTATGGACTCTGAAATCAGAGTACCTAGATTCTACGCCTGAATCTACTGTTTACTCTGTGATCTTGGAGGAATGGCTTATCTCTTGATGTTTCAGTTCCTTTATCTGTAGAATGGAAATGCTAACCTGCCTTTTGGGGGGGGGTGTGATAAAAAGTATAGGAGTTAATAAATTTGTAGAACACTGCTTGACACATTGTAAGAGTTCAGAAAAGTTTAGTTATCATTACTAAGAAAATTAAATTAAGTATTGAAACTCATGGCTCATTTATAAATTGTGTGTTAGGTAATATGCTAGCTAAATGCAAAAGTGTTTGAGACAGACTAGTCTCTTCTCTGCTGGAGCCTATAGGATAATCTAGTGGTATTTATTAGTCACTCCATAAATTATGCCTCTTTTTGAGTTGTGATTATTGAATTGACATATAAACACTTCAAATATTGATGGGCTTAGCTCTACCTATGATGGCTAGTAGCACAATCATTAGGTAGGCATTCATTGCGTTTATACTCATTTATAACTCTTTGACATGTTACAAACTTATTCCTGCAGAAAATAACTTCAGCTGAGAGTTCTTAGTAGGTTCAGATGCAAAAGCTAATAACTGAAAAAATGAGTTAGGACTATTCCCTGCTCATTTCGATGCCTCAAAAGCTTCTATGTGATGTAGCAACCATAAATAGCAACAATAAATATTGCCAAATGAACAGAAAGGGTTTTTGAGCAAGAATTTGGGATAGGAGACCCCCCTAACATTGCGTATTATTCTTGCTACTCACAGGAATGTGTTCACAGTAATATTGTCTTTTTAGAGCTTGATAGAAATGCAGCATTAGGCTTTACACCAGACCTAATGAATTATAATTTGCATTTTTAACACAAGATATCAAAAGTGATTCTTATAAATAAAGGTTTAGGAAACAGTGCATGCCACCAGTAATTATCAGAATTGGCTGCACAGTGGAAACTCCTGGGAAACTTAAAAAATGACTAATGCCTGGGTTTCAATTTGAGCAATTTTGATTTAATTATATCCCTGAGCATCTGAGATTTAAACATGTTTTTCAAATGATTTTGCTGTGCAACCAGAATTCAGAACAACTAAACTCACTACTGAGAAGTACCAGGCTTTTATATAAAAATATAACTATTTTTTAATATTCTAGTATAGAACTGTTAAAATATACCAAAACACAAATCTTTTACGGTTGAGAATATTTTCTTTGCCAGGTTTTGTCATCATACAATGTCTTTGTAGTGCTCTGAATTTTCCCCTATCATGATTTTCAGGATTTGTAGCATTAAACCTGCTTATTTCCAGATGGAAGACAAGAGCTCCCCAGAAGGCTGAGCTAATGGCCATCTATTAGGAGGGAACAGTGCCTATTCTAAAGGTGGCATTTGCGACATCATCTGATATCAGGAGGCTGCAAATGAAATCCTGAGGGTTTTTAGGGCTTGCAACACCTGATGTTTCAGAACCCGAGAGGGAGCCAATCCCAGATTAGAAATGCATGCTTCAGGTGGACAGATGCTCCTCTGCTGGAACCTCAGGGACTGGCTTTGAGTGATGCCTTTATCACTTACGCCTTACTGTGAGCCACTGCTGCTACTGTCCCAATGTATTTCACAAGCCAGCACAGGACAGTGGGCAGGAACATTTCAGGGTCATCCCATTTTGCACCACATCTGAAACCCACACCTCAGGTAGAATGGAAATATTCAAATCAGGTTATATCTATAAAGTGATTAGCATAGTTACTGCCATCCAGCCGACAGTAATGCATGTCCTTATAGGAGAAGATAGATTTAGAAATCATATTTATGGCTTTACTTTTAATTGTTTTAAAATATTTAGTAAACAGTCACTTAAAAATAAAGACAGCACAGTGAATAAAACAAACCTAGTGCAGTTTTTAAAAGTTTTAATAATAATAATTTCTAGTGGATTTTTACGACATACCTCGCTCGCTAAAGGATTTTGAGATTCTTTACCACAGTTCAGATTAGATTCTTTATTGCCAAATATGCAAATTACGTTCTATTTTTCCTCTCCCTCATAAAGGTTTTTGAAGATTTTAGGCTCTTGTACAAAATATACATATGACTTTGCAAATAATAGATAAGTCAACTTTATTACTATTAAGTTTGTGGGTGACTGGTAATTGCAAACTTGGCTATAGTTATCAAAACTCTGAACTTAACAAAAAGTAAATTCAATGCATTGTGGTAGCTCCCTCTAGTGGAAATGTTTAGCAAAATACTGCTAACAGAGCAGCCTGTATGTATAGGCCTGAGTAGGATATTTAGACAAAAACCAGACAAAATATTCAAGAACTTGAAAGGAAGGAAGGAACTCAAAATGTATATTTGTTAGAACAATAAATTTAGGAAGAGGTTGACTTATATTCTTCAAGTTTTGAATTAAGGACCCAGAAAGAAGTTAATAAAGCTCTTTAATTATCCACTTTATCATGCATGAAATGAGTACAAAACACTCACTTCTCAGAGTTGCTGTACAAATTAAATGAATTCCATCTCTCCCTGAGTTTTCTTCATGTCCGTTAAAAGAGTAAAGCATCCAGGAATCAAATTTCTCTTTCATTATTTACTTAGCCTCACATTTGACTCATTAACAATCACTATTTTATGCTATCCCACCATCTAGGCTATAATATCTAGCCTGTATCATCCTCATTGTAGGAGAAGCCTCCAGACTGTACTCACTGCTTCTCTGTTTTGTCTTCACAAATACCAGATTGCATACAGAAAGCATGAATAGCATGCTCGGGCCGGGGATGTAGCCCCACGGTGGAGTGCTTCTTAGCATGCACAAGGCCCCGGGTTCTATTCCCAACACCACACACACACACACACACGAACAAAAAAGACAAATGTTTGAATGGAAGACTCACCAAACCATCTTCAGCTCCAACTCTTACATTGCTTCTCATGACACTCACAATGTGCCCTGTCTGACCTCCAAAGTTTAGCTTTTACACACTCACTCACCCACACTCCTGTAAGTGAGTTACCCCAAAGAGGCCACGGTATCTCGTTTTGTGACTTTGCACTAACTGCACCTATATTTTACCCGACTACACATTTTTCATGCTCCTGGTTCTATCTCATCTTGTATGTCCTACTTTAAGCCAGCTTTTGAGATTTCTGTATCAAAATGTTATCTTCCATCCTTTAATTTTCCTTTTCATATTTATTTCATATATATTATTATACTTAATAAACAACAGATTTTAGAATGTAAGTCAAATCCCAGGCCATTTTCATATTTTTGAAACAGGATTGTACTAGATTGCTGAATTTCTCATTAAGCTTCTTATACCAGCAATCCTCCTGTCTCAGCCTCCCAAAATCTGGGCTTACAGACATGTCCGGCTTCTTGAGCACTTTATTTCTAAGTACCTTGGAGAGTTAGCATTTTAAGACTTTATTGAATATATAACTAGATGTTTTAATTAAATTACTTGGCAGGAAGCCTTTAAATGATAACCATTTTGTCTTTCCAGGAACACATGTATACTGTTAGTTCTCACTTCTAACTTAAGATAATGAGCTTGTATTCTTTCTGTTGTGATATTTGTTGGATGCTTCAGAAAATTAGTTAAATAGTTAAATATGCACTCCTTCTGCATGCTTACAGGTCAGATTTACAGTGAAGTCATAAGAACCAGAGTCCTTTGTGTATCCTGGAGCTTCCAAGACCAAGAAAGGGTCCTCGCAACAAGCTCACGTTGCAGCATGCTTGTTTTGTAAGGTATAGCTACACAAACTGGTATAACATACAAATGAATGGACTCCATTCAAAGAGAGTTTCAGAGCATTTTCTGTACAAGAAAATATGAAATGTGAGGACATCAGTTAGTTCATATATAAAAAGAATAGAAATAAAATGTCTCCTATTTAACATTATTCTGAAAATTTCACATGGCAATGGTAATACATTGTGAAACAAAACAAAAAATATCTGAAATCATTAATAATAAGCTAAAATATACCATCCACTATTTTAGAGAAGCAATGATTTGTCTTTTAACTTGTTTTCTTTCTGTAGAAAATGTCACAGAAACACATTCAAGTGAAGATAAAAACATGAGAGAAGTAATCATAAAATTGTGATAGAAGCCTGATGTGGTGGTGCACACCTGTAATCCTAGTATGTCGGAGACTGAGAAAGGAGGAGTGAAGGTTTGAGACAGACTCTACAAATTAGTGAGGCCCTTGGCAGCTTAGCAAGGCCATATTTCAAAATAAAATAGGGATTGGAATATATCTTGGATTTAGAATGCTCCTGGGTTCAACCCCTAGTATGCTCCCCAAATTGTGATAGGTATGTATTTAAGATTTATAAGTTCTATTATTTTTTCTTAGTTTCATGATAGTTGTGATTTTTATAACCATTTTAAATCTATAATTTGTTTTGATTTATTTTTTCAGTCACTCATTCTATATTTGTAAATGTACACTGTTTTCCTCAAAGATTCTTGAAGACGAAACTTAAAGAACATTTTTAAGGACACAAACAGCATTGTAAATTTTATTTTTTAATTTCTTTATTGGTGCATTGTAGTCATACATCTTAATGGAGTAAAAGATGGTAGAGGCATATATGCACACATCACTCAATTAGCCCTTTTTTAATTCCCTCCCTAAGTGAAATTTTAAAAAGTGATTTTCCAGAATTTCTAACATCCTGCAATGCAAGCTGATGGTATAATATGAATATAATGCACCAATAAAAAATTAAAAAAAAAGAATTTCACTCTCATATACAATTGCAATACAGCAATACAAAATAAAAATAAAAAAAGAAAGTGAAATTCAGGAAGGAAGGGTGCTATTGAGAATTAAAACAATGGCATCAGAATCCCTACTTCACACTTCCCTTTACTGTTACTCTTTTTTTTTTTTTTTTGGTGGTACTGGGGTTCCTGGAAACCCTTCTGCCTCCGGGCTACACTCCAGGTATTTTTTTTAATATATTTTTTATTTGGAAACAGGGTCTCTTAAAACAGAGCGGCTGGCTTTGAACCTGCACGATCCTCCTGTCTCCACCTCCCAAGCGCGGGGATTACAAGCATGCGCCACCATGCCTGGCCTGTTATTAATTCTAAAGCAGTGACTTGTGTAGGTACAGAGTTATGGTTTTCCTGGTTATTTTTTAATTTTTCTTATTTAGTTATTTTTTGGTGCCAGTGCACGAGAGTTGTAGTGTAGACTAAATTGCGGCCCCAGAAAAAAGGTAAGGAGATGAGCATGTAATTATTTTGGATTTATAATTCTATGTATTATTTTCATAGGTAAAGCATAATTTATGCCTTTTTGACAAAATCTTTTGATAAAACCCCCGGGAACATGTTTGCTGATCCTTGCTTCTCAAGGTGAAAATTATCATAAATAATTATTCTCTATTAGATGTTTGCCAAATTTCAGCTTAGTGTAGTTAAAATTCCCATAATATTTTTAAAGTAAATATGAAAGTTACTGTTATCTCAAGTAATCTAAGAAAGGAGTTTGGTCAGAATCATAGCTAATGAGAATTGAGGAGTTGTTTTCCTCCAGCTTTATCTTAATTATTTGTCTTACTTTTTCAATTATTGCTGGAAAGTCATAATGACCTAAAAATACTACTTCAAATGTAAATATGATGAGGAAATAACTATTTCCTATTCCTTCATTCATATCATTAACAGAAATTGAGTGCCTAGTCTGGCAATATATACCAGGTATGTTTTGAAGCTGGTATACCTATCATACAAGAGCTTTATGACCTTGAACAACTTGAACACTATTTGTTTGGTGCATTGTCAAATAATATTACCACGATGAGCCAAGAGATGGGATAAAATAACAGTAGAGACAGACATTGCCCATTTTCTTGCTGATTTTGGCAGCCACAAGGATGTGGATGTCAGATTTGGGGCTCTGGGAAGCATGAGTGACTGACATCCCTGTTGCTGTGCTATAAAAGCTATTACCACCGTGTGCAGCAGCCACCTCACCAATGCTTCCTGCCAACAGTTGTATATTGCCAGAATAATAAAGCAGTACCACTTCTGAGAGACAGTAAAGTTTTCTGAAGGTTGACACTGATTTGAGGACAGATTAATGATTACCAGTCTCTAGGTATGATGAAGGGTAGAAGGTGAATGTGACCATGAAGAGGTAATGCAAGGAAAAACTTGTGATGATGTAGTAAATAGTTTTGTATTCTAATTTGAAGAGAAATGACAACACTTTAAACATGTGATAAATATGGATATATATATATATATTTACATATATCATACATACATACATGTTGGGTCCTATTTTTTATATTATACAATGGTTATGTACAATAATTATTTTGAAAGCCTATCTTCAAAAATGTTGGAGTAAAAATTTTGAGTAAAAACTCTGTCTTTTACAGAAGCAATGAGAAATCTGGCATATCATCAGAATTGACTTTTTTTTTTCTTCAGAAAACTTAAAATAGATCAAAAGATTTATTGTGATCCAGGGAAAGATTTTTCAAGAAAATGTAAGATTTGGAGTGTTGTGACTTACTCTATTCCCACTGCTTTCTTTCAAGCTCTGTGGTAATCCTAAAATGTAACAACCCACAATCACAATAAAATGTAATAATCTAGCAGCCATTGGAGAGAGAAAGAATGAGTCTAGTGCCTCATTCTCAGACAGACAATTATCATTATTTAACCTGTCTGTTGGTTCTCTAAAGAACTCTATTTATGACTATCTTGATTTGACTTGACTTAGAACTCCCACAGTGCAAAAAGACAAATGATGTTAATTATCTTTCCATGTAGTTTCTGGTGCTTCACATGCTTTCTTCTGGAAAAATCAAGTCCTTTCCCTAATTTTTAATTAGGTAATTTTTCCTTTTGTTTTTGAGTTGTAGAAGATCTCTATATATTCTGAATATGAAATTCTTTTCAGATAAGAGTTTTGCAAAGTCACTTTCTGTATCATATCTAGTCACTCCAGGACATGGAAACAAAAACAATTCAGATGTTACATTTTAGTAAGGCATCTGTCTACATCTACTATCTGTTTTCCAATATTATTGCTGCTATTATCAAACCTTGTTTTTATTTTGAAGTAACTTCAATCTTTCTGTTTCTATACCTGGTATATCTGCCATTCACCACTTGAAGAAATTTGCTAAGATGAAACCTATTCTAATAAAGTCCTAGACACCCAGAATATAAATCTTTTCATTTTCTCTCCCCTGAATTATTGTGTTGATCACCAGATATTTCTTACTTCTTTTTGTCTTTAGAGCTATCTTCAGCCCCTGCCACGAGCCACGATGCCACTTTCCAAGAAATTATGACTTTCCTACTCTAGCCCTTGGAGAGAATTTTCTGATATCTAAGAACTGAAGCATGAAGGTAATAAGATAGATATTGCCACATAGAAACCTATTTTAGAAAAGAATACTAGTATGCAAACACTAGAATACAGTATACACAGGTATACTACCAACACACACATGCACACAGACACAGTTGTAGTTTGAGTTCCTTTTGAAGAAGACTTTCAGACAAAAATTTAAACTTAAGTAGATTGCTTAGGAGGTACAAAAACACGAGATGAAAAGTGGGAAAGTAATATCAGAAAGACAGTAATGAAAAGTATTTTAATCAGAAAGTTACTACTCTGTGTTGTTGAACTGGAGATGGCAAATTACAAATATCAGGATTAGTACATCTGTGGTTCAAACCCACCATTTTATTTTTAAGTCAACTATTGAAAGCCATACACTGATGGCTTCTAGTTTGATTTGATGTTATTTAGGCCCAGTGAAGTGAAGATCAACAGTAAGGTCTGAGTGGTGTGTATACAGAGAAAACACTCTAACACCCCCACATAATCTGGAGTCCTTAAAACAGAAACCTGAGTATTAAATATATCACATTGGAAAACAATGGCAATCATTCAAAACACAAACAACAACAAATGCTGGTGAGGATGTGGAGAAGTAGGAACTCTAATACATTGTTGATGGATTGCAAATTAGTACAACTACTTTGGAAAACAGTATGAAGGATCCTCAGAAGAATGGGAACAAACTTACCATATGATCCAGCAATACCAATTCTGAGTATCTACCCAAAAGAATAGAAACCAACTACTAAACTAATGCATGCATATCTATGTTCATAGTTGCACAATTCACATTTGCAAAACTATGGAGCCAGCCAAGATGTCCATCAACAGATGAAAAGATTGCAAAACTATAGGATATATACACAGTAAAATTTTACTCAGCCGTAGAGAAAAACACAATTACGTCATTTACAGGGAAATGGATAAAACTGGAGAACATTATGCTAAGTGAAATTAATCAATCACAAAAATAAAAAATCAAATGTACTACCTAATATATGGAAACTAGGAAGAAAATGGGTCATAGGAGAAACTCTAGATAAAGGCAGAGATACTATAAATGAACAAATAAGGTGACCTAAGTGAGGGACTGGTAGGGAGGAAGAGGGAAATTCTCTAATGCACATGATGTACATTAACAGAGATATCAATGTCAATCACTAAGCCAAACATGAGAAGGAAAGAAGAGGAGAAAATGGGGTGGGAATTGGGTAAGGGCTAATTGGGTGATGTGTGCATGTATGTCTACATTATCTTGTACCCCACTAAGCTGTTTGACTACAATGCACCAATAAAAAATTTAAAAAGATGTATGACTACAATACATAAATAACAAGTTTAAAAAAGATAAACATACTGTATTCAGTCATGTTTTAAGTTATATTCTCAAGATTTCCAGAGCCCAATTTTTCTCTAGTCTCCATTACCATTATACTGCCCTCATGTGGTAGAAGTTCCGTTCCTTACATCTTTCAAGATTCATCTGTTAATGTCAGACACTGTGGTGCATGCCTGTAATCCCAGTACTCAGAACACTGAAACACAAGGATCACAGATTCAAGATCAGCCTCTTCAACAGACCCTGTTACAAATTATAAATAAAAATGATAAATTGTAACACAGTAGAATACTCCTAGGTTCAGTCCCCAGTAACACACACACACACACACACTCACAGGTGAGATGGAAAGTGTGTCTTCCAGAAAAACAAACAAATACTAACTTCAATGTGGTCATTCTTTATGTGAATTACCAAGGCTAGAACAACTTATGCTCTTAATGTATTACTTATAATTTTATTGACATGACATTCATTTCAATTCATTTAAAATAGGATAAGACAAATATCTCACTTAAGATTATTATTATTATTTCTTATGATTAATTTTGTGGTACCAGGAATAGAACACAGGGGCATTTTACCTCTGAGCATTACTCCCAGCCCATTTTTTTTATTCTTTATTTTGAAACAGGATCTCACTAAGTTACAGAGGTCCTCACAAGTTGCTAATGCTGGTAGCGAACTTGTGATCCTCCTTTCAGCCTTCTAAGTACTAGGATTATAAGTGTGCAAGACATTATTATTTAATGATGCTGAGAGATATTTATTTTTTATATGGGTGAATTTATTTCTCAATTTAATTGTCCCACTTTTAATCCCCAGCAATAAAAAACCAAATATATGCCATGCAATGTGAATATTAGGCACTAGAGGGCAGGCGTGCTTCATGCTGGACCAGATGGCCCCAGCTACTTTTATTCAGAGAATTGATTGAGCTACAAAGCTGACCTCTGCAAAGGTTGGAGAGAAACCTTTACTGTAAGAGGAGAGGTCAGTCTATCAAGGAGCAGGAACAAAATGCCATTTGCACCACTTTGAAGCTAAGCTGACCAATTATATCTATCAAAGCCCAAAGGTAATGAAAACTAAAAAGGTGGAGATTGTCATTTTAATGGAGATAGCCTCTAGAGAGGAAAGGAGTGGTGTCAGGTTAACAGATTTTATCTTTAGGAGGGAGAGGTGGGGGAAACTTCAAACATGTTAAATTGGCCATTGAAAATGTACTTTAACCTGCTGCAATAAAAACTGAAATAGAACAGGGAGGGTATTTCTGATTTAACTAAAAGTAATGGCTAATCTATTGCTGTAAATGTGGCTCGTGGAGAAATGCCTATCAACTGATCCTGATTTGATAAAAATGTGTGCATTCTAAAACAACCTATATTCAGATAACCTCATCTCATTGTAAAATTCTGACAATTTTTGGGAAAAAAGCTAGATGTATATAAATATTGATGTTCCCAGTAAAAGCAAAGCCAGATTCTTGAAGGGGTACTAATGGGCTACGTGTCTCAAACTTTTCTGGGAGTTATGACGACCATTTCATTGCCTAGGGTTCATTCAGGAATTTCTGGTCAGAATTTCTGAGGTGGGGTGTAGGCATTCACATTTTCTTTTCCAAATCTGTGTGAAGTGCAATGATATTAGGGAAATAAAGAAGTATGGCATCTGTTGGGATACCTGGTTTAGGCACTTTTGTAAACTCAGCCTCCAATGTGCAGGTAAGAATATTCTATTTGCTCATACATAAATACACAGTTTTAATAGGAAAGGCCAGATCCCTATACACAAACACTTATTTTGTATGAGGCAGGAGAATTCCTCACAAATACACATTAAACAAAATAAAGAAAGAAGGCATGACCTCCCTGATGTTGCTTGCCTATATTTGCTTCAAAACTCTGGTGAGCACTTTAGAACATTATAATTACTTTAATCTCCTTCACACTGGTGAATAATATAGTTATTTTATTTTACAAATGACAATGCATACAGAATCAATGAAGTTTATGATGTACCTAATTTCATGATTTAGAAATCAGCCTAACCAGAATGAAATTAAGATGTCCTTAACTCTAAAGTTCTTTAGGTAAAAGAGATGCGGGATGAAAATATTTCAACTTTTGTTGGGTTTCATGGATTAGCTTTCCCATTATGTCCTTATTTTCAGATATGAGGAAAGTCCAGTTCATCCCAATATGAAATCTGACATACTAACCATTAAGCCAATGTCATGAGATCTGACCTCCAGAAATACACAGGAAAAAAGCTAATCTCTGACCTTCAGTATGACTTTATAGAAAAACCTTAACTCCTGTCTCCACCCTGAAAGGAAGTACAGATGTACTTTTTAATAGTTTCGCCTTGGAAAAAATCAATTTTTAATAGATTACTTAGGTTTACTTATGTGTTTCTAGAACTTAATAAACTATGAGCCTCACCATTTAAAACCAAAAGAAGGTCAAATCCTTCATCTCTACAAAAATTTAAGTAAATAAAAATTCTGAAAATATTATCGTAGACTTTTTATGTTTCTTTCAAAGAATCATATTTCACTCTGGTGAAAATTTGGTCATGAAATACTCTAACATAAAAATAAAATATGTTTTTTATTTTTTATTTTTAGTAGATTTGGCCATTCCCACTAAATAAAAGAAAACATTATTTTTGTTAAGCTCTTTTATTTATTTGAGTAACATGCTTCTAAATATGTCAAGTTAGAGATCAAATATAAATTTCTATTTATTTTACATACAGTGCTGGCCAGCCTCATAAATATGTCAATAAAACATACACACACACACACACACACACACACACACACACACACACACAATTAGCCTTTAAAAAACAAAGATTTACAGAAAAAAATTCTGGGAAATTCTTAATAATATGAAGAAGAGTAAACAGAAATTATAGAATTTTCAATTAGTCAACTTAATTTTTAAAGAGCTAGAATTATATGCAATTGCTCTATATACAAGTAAGTATTGTTAAAGATAAATAATGAATATGCATCTTCTAGTAAACAGCATTTAATATGAATCATAGAGAAAAGGGGAACAAAATACTGGGTATGTGCAAGTCTGCAATTATTTCATTTTTAAAGGTGAGCAACTTTGCAGAGTTAGACTAAAATTTTTCTCTAAGGAAATTCATAAAAGGATTTGATGAGTCCCAGTGTAAACATCTAGTCATAAAACTGTATTAAGTAAGAAATTTCATTCCAGGGATGAGAGATAAAGAATGTTTTTGAAATACTTTCTTTCTGTATTCCCCAGAAAGGTTTTAGTAAAAATAAGCTGACACTGACTGGATTTCCTACTGGACTGTGTAATCTGCAAACTTGGGTACTGGATGGAATTAAAGGTTCACTTGACATTTATTCTATGCACCATTGTCATGCTTTGAATTGTAGCAATTTCACTTCTGGGAATTTTTTTTTCAAATTTATAGTTTGACTCGCATCTTACTCTAGATAAAAGCTGCCCTACATAAGTTTCTGCTCCTTCACTGAGCTTGGAGAAATGGACCTGTTTTAGTGTGTTTAACTACTATGAAACTCAATTGTTGAACCACTATTACTGTATCAGAAAGGATTACTAAGAATAAAAGAAAATTCCTGCTCAAAGAATATAGTACTTTTTATAAAATTATTCTTGTCCAGAGGAGAAATGTGAATGATGCTTATTTATGATTATGGATTTTATTGTTCCTAATTTTAGGAGCGTGAGTACTTATTTCCTCTGGAATTCTTTCCTTTAAGTGCTGGGAAGAGCAGGAATGTGATCTTTACACATTATAGGTAAGTGTTCTACTATCCAGACACATCCCCAACCCAAAGAAGTAATCAACTTTCATAGATTCTTAAAATCTGTGATACAGCCTCTAGTGGTGGGTGCTGGAATGTTCCAGAGGGCCAGAAGTAGCCTTGGGTCCATTTAGGCTACTTTAAATAAAAATAATGGGGTAGTGGATGTATCTGAGGAGTGGCACTGAGTATGTGCAAATGGGGTGGTAAGCCAATAAGTTTAGGAATCTGCGCAGGTTTAATAAAGTCATGAGGGTAAATTCTAACCCAATATGATCATCTTCCTTTAAATAAGAAAGAAAGTTAAAACACAGACCCTCGTAGTGATGACACAAGAAGAAAATTGTTTATTATCATCTAAGGAGAGAACGCTCCTGTGGGAGCCCAGAGGAACTAGAGGCCGGCAGTGAAGGCATGACCCACTTACACAGCATAGCCACAGATGCGCACTTAATTATAGACATGACTGAAGAAAAAAAAAAAAAAAACATACCTGTCCGTGTCTACAGTCACCTAGACCTGTGACATTTTGCCCAAAACCTTGTATCTGGGACAGGACTGTGCAATAAAGCTATTATTTGGTCTACTAATGGCAACCCTGCATACTTTTGACTCTCTGGGAATCTTGCCACAAAACCTCTCCTGCAACCACTGCTGGCCCCCAACAGGGCCCCTGATCTTGGCACAGTTTGCAGGGTAAGGTGAGTAGCCCCCAGTATCCCCTTGGGGCAGCAGCCATAGTAGGAAAAACCCAGGGTGGAGGAGATGTGGCTCTCGGACTCCATGTGTTTCTCAATAACAGCCTATCTGACAGTGTAATCCCCAAGAAAAGATTATGACAATGTATGTCCCCAGCCGGAAAAAGTCTGGAAGGCTTTAGAAATTCTGAAGCCACAACATCCAGTTCCCCAGTCACTGAAGTGGGACTCGGCAGAGAGAGAAGGTGGCCCAAAGCAAGCAGGCCCCTGAGAGCGGCAGGCGCTCATTACTGGGCCAGGGTAGAGACATTCTGCAGGAGGCAAGGTTCACAGCATTGAGGACCCAGCTGTTGGTGCCAGCCCAGCCACACTGTCAGTGCCAGCCAGTTCCAGGGTGTTGGGGGAAGGAGGACTGGCACAGTAGCCCTAGGCCTGCTTCTGGGAGAAAATGACACATCCTACCAGCTTCTGGTCCAGAAGACATGGGCTCACCTCCATGACTGGCAGCTTAAAAGGACTTCAATATCCAGGGAAATTAAAGAAGATCAGGAGGCTGCTTGAGTGGATTGTAGAAAAACAGGGGTAGGGTTCACAGTGAGGCTATCCCTGCAGCCACTTCAGGATGAGCATGCCCAGAATCTGTTAGATGCAGTAGAACACCTGTAGTGACAATTTCTAGACACCATTGTCACCCGTGAGACAAAGGTAGAATTCAGAAGAGTTGCCAGAGAGGGAGAGTGTAAATAGACGTGTCCCAATGAATTTGTGAATTGAAAATCTGTTTCATAAGTCATATGATGTGTATATATTACCCCTAGTTGAGCATGTGGTAGAGTTGGGCATGCTACAGTGATATTTACATAGTCCTATTTTGTGTCATAGTCTGGTGACAAAAAATATGACCACTTGTCAGAAGCCTGAGACTATATGATTTTGTTCTATTATATTGATAATGTTATGCTAACCTCTCTTTCTCCTGCAAAAAGATGTAAAAAAAAAAAAAAGTAAAAGCACTGCATAGAGTCTCTGAGCCTCTCTCCAGAAATGGGAGTGGGAAGAGGATGATGGTAAGGTCCAGGGATTTGGGGATTCTTTAAAGTTTGTGGGAGTTATCTAGCCTGGTAAAACAAAGTGATAACTGAAACAGTGATATATATGAAGATACAAGTGTATCCTTCACTGGGAATGGTCAAACAGATACAGATGTATCTGGATCTTTGGAGGTTTTGCTGAATGTTTATACTCCACTTAGCTTTGCTTATGGGCCCTTACATTGTTTTGTTCATAAGTGGGCAATTTGGGATTGGACATCTAACATGAAAACTGCATTTACTGCCACCAAGAGGGCAGTGGCACCGACACAGATTCAGTGGGTAGTAAACACTGCCTTTCCACTCTTGGTAACAGTCCAAGTGGATGTCACGGGTTTTGGATGAGGGGTATGGCAAAAACAAGGAATTACTACAGCCCAATTGGATTTTGGTCACAGTTATGAAAAGAAACAGAGGTGCACTTCCCTCTTAGTGACCATAAGCTGCCTTCTAAGCCTGTGAGCCCATTACAGGTAATGAGTCAGTGATGGTGTAGACTACCTACACTGTTGAAGGTTGGTTGAAGTCCTGTACTCAGATTTCCTAAACATGGTTAGCCCAAACACCCACTCTGATGAAGGGAAGCACGTACTTGGGAGCAAAAATGGTTTTCTAGTAAACTTTTGTCTGAGCAAGTACATACTCTGCTGGGATCAGCACAATTCCAAGTTATAGTCCCCTCAGAAATTGCAGAATTGGAATATATCCCAAATCCCTATGAGGAAAGAGAAATTCTACTACATGAAGAAGCATAATATTAAAACCCATGGAAATGAAAGATGCCCTCGACTGGGCGTGGTGGCACATGCATGTAATCCCCATGCTTGGGAGGCAGAGACAGGAGGATCGCACAGATTTAAAGCCAGCTGTGCTTGCTAAAGAGACCCTGTTTCCAATTTAAAAAAAATTATATATATATATATATAATATATATATATGGGAGTGTAGCCCGGAGGTAGAAGGGCTTCCAGGAACCCCAGTACCACCACCAAAAAAAAAAAAGATGCCCCAAGATCCTATTAGCCTATGAGCAAAAAAAAAAAAAAAAAAAAAAAAAAGAAGCTTACAAAAGTGGGAGATGCCCCAAGTTACTATAATAAAGGAAAATCTCTTACATTTGCAAAAGCATGGTGTACTTATAGCTCCCGTCATGGTCATCTGTCCACATGAGTGGCTGTTGCTTTAGAGTTTGCCACAAAAATGTATGAGACTGGTGCCATGTTGAAAGCTGTCTTGGCCCACATGCTGAGATTACCATCTGGAATCAGCTTAGCTAAGTAAATAGTACCTAGCTAAGTGGAAATTGTCTGTACACAGATAAGTTTCCAAGAACTGGATGGGATCAACAAATCTGTAGACTGTGCTGTAACTTTCTTGTTTTCCATAATTGTTTCCCTTTCCTTCCCTGACTCATCTGTGACTGATGAAAAGCTTGTTGATTTTTTTCCTGACTCATCTGGGACTGTCTTTTGTTATTCCCTGACTCATTTAGTAACTACTCTGCTGGCTCCTGTGTTTAATAATGTTTTATATTGTCTTGGTTAAGCCCTCAATAAAGAAAAAAAAAAAAAACACTGGTTTAAGAGGCAAAAGATCTCTGTCCCTGTATCTTTAATAATAATTCTGACTCTGAGTCATTTATACACAGAGACTTTTAATCCATCAAGACCATTGCGCCACAATGCTGGTTGCTCTATCCAATGGACTAAGCTCTGGAACATTTGGTTATCCCACATAAAGAAACCTGAGCATGTGCATGTCTGTTCAAGCAACTAGGAAGTCTACTGATGAATGACCTATGGCTGCCCTGGTGGGCAACACCAGACTGGTTGACTGAGCAGCACCCAATGTGAGGCAAGAATATGTGAAAAAAATGCAAAAATGGGGCCTCCACGAAGGAGCTACTATATATCATATTCTGGAACATAAGCCCCAGTAACAATGCCAATGCTTTTACAAAAATGCAGGCTCTTCAACTACCCCTGGAGTTCTTGTTAGTAGTAACATGGCTACATACAAAGCTTAGGACATATAGGTGCCCACAGCAGAAAGTTCAAAGCCCAGTGGTGGGAATTGTCTCTTATCTGTACTCAAAACAAGAGGATGATGGCAATGTTCTTTGGTGGCAGAACACCACCAGCAACAAATACAATAAACCTTAGTGGAGATGAGTACTGACTATCCTTGCCTATGTGGCTGGAGGATTAATAGTCACCTGTTGCATTGTAATTGTGGTATTTGGGCTCAATATAATGTTTTTTTGTGTCAATTCACATACCACCACCATGTAGAAGATGAAATGTTGGGGCACAGAAAAAGTACAGGTGAGGACATTACCCTACTCACCCCCTTGCAGCTACACATGTGCACTTATTTATAATATAACCAGGCAAAACACAACACACCGATCCACTTCCATGCTGGCCTGAACATGTGTCATTTTGCCAAAAACCATATATAAGGGATATGTTTGTAGAATAAAGTTGTTGTGTGTTCTCCTCTAGATGGTGACTAAGTGTGTTTTCTTCTCTCTGAGGATTTTACTGCCAAAATCTCCCCTTCAAAAATAGCTGGTCCTTGACAGAGCCCCCAACACCTCTGAAAAAATAGCCTTTGTTATATCTTATTATTTGACCTCTAGTTTCTATAAATGTAAAAAGAATTAATAAATTTATCTTGTCTAGTCCACATACTGTGTGGTGTTTGGTTATGACAGCTCTTGAAATCTAATGCAATGAGAAATATTTTAATGTTTCTCCTATACTGGTATAATAGATGAAAAATTTCAAATGAAAATATCAGTCTAAAAGTCTTCCTTACCATGTTATATTATAAAAGTAGAACCAGAGAAGAATTCCAATTATCTTCTCTAAGTCGTAGTATTTTTCTATAACGGCTATAGTAGTCTTTTCTATAATAGCTATTTGTTTTGTTGGATTTTTAAGAGAAATTTATGGTGCCAAATTTAACCTAGGCACAAGTTCTAAAAGCAATATTATTAGTTTTTCCATGCAAGAATACTTGAACAAAACATAATCATTTGATTCATTTTACAATAATAAATGAATGAATTAACCTTCTATTTAAATCAGAGCTAAGTGTTTATTTCTTTCAAGTAGTTCAAAAGCTACTGAATATATTTTTTCTTTGAACAAGTTACAGAATCTTCTAGAAAATATATCTTTACCAATTTAACCCACATAATACCCTTCCCACTTGGTAGAAAAAATGTGTTATGCAGCATTTCACTGGACAGAAACAATAATTAATTTCAGTACTTTTAATGATGTTGAATATAGAACTAAAAGTATTATATTTGTGGTTATATGGAACAAAATATGATTAGTTTAATTTTATCAAAATAAATCTGATATTCTGCAGTTATGAAGCAATACATTTTATGGTTGACTGGGCCAGAGTAAAAAGCTGTCTTAGTCATTATAGGAATAAAATGATACTCAGGTGTTTTTCATCATTTTAATTTGCATTTGATACTATTTTAGTTTTCACAGATTTCTCAGTAATCATCAAAACCAATATACCAACATGTTATAAATTTATGGTTCCATTAGCATATTCATTCAGAAAACAGAATTTCAGTAAAATCTAAAAATATATTAAAGAAAATTTAACCACTTTCTTTTTTCTCTAAAGTTTCCCTTTGTATTCTTTTGAGGTACAATCAGTTTAAAACAAAATATCCTATTTAATGAGTGATTATGTGCATGTTTGCCTCTACCATCTTTTACTCCATCAAGATGTACAACAATGTACCAAAAAAGACAGACAGAAAGAAAGAAAGAAAGAAAGAAAGAAAGAAAGAAAGAAAGGAGGAAAGAAAGAAAGAAAATTGAGTAAGTGGGCTGAATGCTCATGTGAAAAAAAGCAGAACTGAATAAGAGCTGATGAAGACTCCCAACAAGGAGTCACCTGAGGAAGGATCCAGCACTCTTAGGAGGGAGGGACAAGAGGTGGGGGATCTAGGCTACTGAAAATCAGGGCACAAGGTATCAGGGTCAACCCTGAAAGGGTATCACAGTGGAACATGGCAGGCCTGTAAGGTGCAAAGTGAGGAAAAATACAGCCTCTGCAGAGAATGATGAAGGTCCATTCTCTACAAAGTTTTACCATTCTTCTGCTCTCCAGTCCAGCCAGTATCTATAGATGCCTTAAAGGCAAGAAAGATGGTTGATGTGACTCAGAGGAAGAGGGACAATTAATTTGTACACAACTGAATATATGACAGTGTTGTTCAAAGTTAGATATCAAACAATTTTTGTGATAAGAAATTCTATTTTAAACCCTGGAAAGTAAAAGATGGGCAGAGGATAAAGAAGTAATGATGGAGGAAGTAGGGGGTTAGGAAAGATGGGCAAAGAGAAAGTTTGCTGTTGGAATAAAGAAGATGAGCTACAGAATCACACAGGGGAAAACAATCACACAGGGGAAAATCACACGGGATGAAAATAAAGATACATATTACATGTACTTCATTCATTCAGTCTTTATTCTATAAACATTCAATGTGTATGTCTTAGTCACTCTAAGATGTTATAACAGAATAGCATGGAGTGGGCGAATTAAATAAAAATGATATACTCCCATAGTTCTGGAGGCTGGTATGTTTGGGCAGAGATCTTTCCAGGTATCGCATGTCAGCATAATACCTAGTGTGCAGAAGCTGTCTTTTTGTTGTGTTCTCAATCGGTGGGAAGAAATCATCCCTTTAGGGCCTTGTCTTATGATGTGCGCACCTATTTTTGTATCACTTTGAGTGTCACTATGATATATACTTCTATTGCACCAATAAAGGTATATTAAAACAATACCACTATTTTCATTACTGAAGGTTCTGTCCTCATGACCTGATTACTTCTTAAACGTCCCAAATCCAAACACTGTAGTGATAGGGTTTAGAATTTCAGCATACATATTTTTTGAGCACACAAGCTTTTACCCTATAACTGTATACATGCTATATTTTAAGTACTATGCCATTCAAGGAAAGAAAATATAATGAAGTAGCAAACGGTGTGGTCCCATAGTAAAGCATAATAGGTGAAGCTGAACAAGTAACATCAATTTTAATGCAAGTGCCTAAAGGCTGAACGAAATAAGCAGTGTGGATTATGGGGACTCAGAGGAATAGCAACGAGGCAGAATAAAAGCCAAAACTTGTTTTTATTCTTGTTGCAAGTCAGCTAGCTAAAGAAGGATATTGAAAATGTGGATAGTTGCTTCAATCAAGAGATATGTACATGTATAAAAATGAAAATATGAGAAAAATAAATCTTCTTCACATAATTATTGAAAATCTGACATTGGTAAAGGAAAATAGTTTTTAATGATGCTATAAAGGTTACAATAGAATATACCATGAAAGCCCTTTGGGTTAGATTCTTTATTCTATTGTTCTAGGCCAGTATAGGCCATGAGCATATGCCTTCTTTCTCTAAAGCATTTCGTACATGTGTAGACAATGCCATCAATAGATAGCAATGCTATCTGTTACACTAGAACATTTGACTTAAAATTAGGCAACCTCAAAAACAGGGCACTGAGCACTGACTTCCCTTTTACAGTCTGTGCTTATGGTCAGGTTTATAAAACAATGCACATGCATGCATTATTCTAAGATCTATAAATACTTCTATAAATACTTCCTAAGTATTTATCTGAAAGTTTTAGAATATAACTATATGCAAAAAATTTAATAAAATGTTCACAACTTCTTTTATGAATATAAGACTTCACTTTTAATTTTTTCAGAACCATAATCTCCCTTCTTCAACACAGCAAAATTTCTGTTAAGCTTCTGATAAAAGAAAGGTTAGTATCCAAAATGCTATATTGCTTCTGTAGCTGGAATAAAGTAAATTGGTTGGGGCAGACATGGTCCAAATGAAAAGAGAAGAAGGCTGGCCCTCATGGGTAGTACAAGGTGGCGCACATTAGCATCTAAAAGGGAGAACATCTACATGAAAGGGAGGTCCTAATAAAAGGTGAGCTAATGATTTTGGCACTTATTCAAAATAATTGAATCCCTTCCAGTGTGTTTCTTGCTGTGGTCAGGAAACCCTTCAGAGTGTGGCTGCTTTTAAAATTGTAAGGAAACAATACTAGGTGCATCTTGTTGGAGGTTAAGGAAAAAGAAGGAAACAGTCCTGTTCCTACATTCTCATGCATCAGGATGAGTGTTAGAGCAATAATGAAGTAGTGTGACAATGTTTATCTCATAGATAAGTAAGAAAAGTGGTGAAAAGCCATTCTAAAGTAGGCTGTTGGGTGATAGTTTGCTATGTGCTTTAAAAGGTATAAAGGCCACTTAGAGTAGCAAAAAGCTAAGTTGTCTCATTGTGCTCATGCTCATTCCCTGTGGAAGGTTCTTCTCCAGAACAGAAAAAATATTCTTACAGCAACACTTGCCAAGTGATTATGGTATGTAGGATTAGCCTTGTCTTCACATATTGTTATATTCAAAACTAATTTTCCAGAGTAAATTATCGTATTTGGTTTTGGTGCCTTAATAATTTTCTCCTGAGCTGTCTTAAAAAACCTTCTTAGGATCTACCAATCAAGAATATGCTTGCACTAGAGTTAACGTAAGGCAAAATTACCAAGACAAATTTGTGCATTAAAATGATCTATTGTCATAAAGATAGGTGATAAATATTTGTATTGATTTAATTTTATGTAGTTCCTCATCCTCACTTCCTTGGTCCCAGGGATGTTTATCTTAAGGTTGAATTAGGCAATGACTTAGTGTTTTGGTTTTGGGGTGACCTTTACAGTTTTGTGGAACTGTCCCTGGGGACCTCTGTTAGGTTCCCGGAGACAATTCCCATAAAACTGTGGGTTCTTGTCCTGGACTGAGGATAGATATGCATTAGTCTGGACTCTTGCTGAAGATTTAAATGAGTTTATTTTTTAAAAGTTAGAAATATAGCCGGACGTGGTGGCGCATGTTTGTAATCCCCGTGCTTGGGAGGCAGAAACAGGAGGATCACGCAGGTTTGTAGCCAGGCTCGCTGGCTTAGGAGACCCTGTTTCCAAATGAAAATATAAAAAAATAAGTCTGGGAGTGTAGCCCGGAGGTAGAAGGGTTTCCAGAAACCCCAGTACCACACACACACACAAAAAAGTTAGAAATATACAAGACAGGTATGGCCAATGCTATCCCTGGATAGCATGTTGAGGGGTGGACCAAACGTAGTCACCCAACTACAAAATATAAAACAGCCTTTTATAGATATGACATCCACCATCTTGCTCTACTATGTACTCCTACAACATAGGTAAAGTCTGCCCTTAATTTCCCGCCTGTTGGTTCTAGGTTTCTTTGTTTAAATGAGAATGCTTAACAAGGTCAAGGGCCATGTGGTATCTATTCTCCTTTCACAAGATCAACCCTCTCCTCCTATCCTCCTGGGGATCCTGCTATCACTTCTTATGCAAACCCGTTTCTAGGATGTGAAGGTCCTAGGACTCAGCACCTCTTATCCACTTGCTAATTACTTTTAGGGAGGGTAATATATAACAGCATTATAACAGTTGCCGGATTCCTGTTACTACACACACCCTACTGGCCCTTCCCCTTTATAGGTCTGCACTCCAGTTTCTATAAACTGATATATTTTAATAACCAAAACTTCTTTATTGAATCTTTTTAGGTCATTTCCTAATACTGGTACATTTCCCCCTCTTTCTAGTAACTTTCTGACACCTGTCAGACTAAAAGTAAACATAGAAAATACATTTTGATTTGTTTTTACAATTCTTATTAATAATTTACATGAGCTCAATTCCCATCAATCTCCCCTATTTTTACTACTTGCATGTACCCATAGTAAAGGAATAACGACGCTGTCTCGGTCTAGCTTCTTCAGGATAAACAGGGCTGAATTACAGTGTCCCGGCTTTAGGGTACATGCATGCAGCTTGGCTCTGAGGGGGTCAGATGAGTTTCTTGAGTTTCTATGACTGGTCAAAGGGCTTTGATAAATGTTCATCTTTGGCTTAGTTTGTAGCCCCATGTGAAGTTTGAAAGCTGAGACAGGGGGATTAGGAAGGTTCCAAGCAGCCTCAGCTACTTAGTGACAGTCTTAAGCAACTTAGTGAGACCCTGTTTCTAAATAAAATATAAAATAGGTCTGGGAGTGTAGTGAAAAGGTACAAGGCCTTTGGGTTCCATCCCCCGTACCCAAAATTAATGAATACATGAATAAATAAATAAATAAATAAATAAATAAATTGCATCTAAGGAGAAATTGTCACATAATTTGCAATGTTGACATTGCAGACTGGATAATCCTTTGTAGTAGGGAGTTGTCTTGTGCCTTAAAGTATGTTTATAATCATTTTTCCCTCTATCTACTAAATATCTGTAGTATCCACCTCTCTTGTTGTAACAACAAAAGCAAGCAAACATTTATCAAATGCCCTTTCGAGACAGAAATTCTCCCTATTGAGAACCACTTGCAGATAACATAAGATACAAACAGAATGACATGCACCTATTTTAGCTTTATTTTCCAATGGTTTTCAGGTAGAGAAAAAGGTAGTGAGGAAATAAAATACCTTGAATGTCTCCTTTGTGAGAGGGATGGAAGTGTAAGTTGTTTTCACACATAGTATTTCCTGTTTGTTGCTCAGATCTACACGCCATTCTTATCTCCATTTTATAAAACAAGTAACTCACAGGGAATGGGTAATATGGACATTGCTTATAAAATAAGTATTAAGGCTTTTGGAATTAAAGTAGCCTGATTTAACATTCATAGTAAATTGTAAGATAAAATATTGCATTTATAAATGATCAAAAATGTCAAGTTTTTATCCACCATTGCATCATATACATGATATCATAAATGTAAGCAAAGACCTAGTTAAAAAGGCTTCTCTCAAACATATATTTTGACTTTTCTAAGCAAAGAGAGCCTTTTTGTCTTCATTACTTAGATTCTTCTGTAAAGTACTTATGTCATCATGACTTAGTTGTTTGTTCCAAAAACCTTTGCTGAGAAATATAAATATGTAAACTAATAAATAACTTCACTGTTGACTCTAGGAAGTTACTGCTCATGGATTTATGAGTCACTAGTCTGCTCACCCAGGCAAACAACTTGCTTATCAATACTAATTCATTAATCTCAACTTGCTTTATTACTCTTGTTTTCCTGGGTCTGCTAATCTTCAGCTATAATTACATGAATATTTCCCATTCTCAATTTGTGGCCTTTTTTATACTTTTATTGGCATTTGTACTGTATAAATCATACTGAGGTTCAAATTGATACAAGCAAAATGCAAAGTACTTGATGTATTTCCCCCTGGTTGATACTGCTTTCTTTACTCCTGTGACTTTCTTAGTGAAATAATAATAGCAACAATAATAATAGTAATAAATAAAATACCTTAAACTATACCAAAGCCCTACAAATATCCTAAATCTGACTCAACCTCCAAACTAGGTGGTATTCTTTTTTTTTTTTCCTTTTGGTATGCTAGATTGTAACCAGGTGGATTCTACCTCTGAAATGCAACTCCAGCCTTTTTATTTTTATTTTTACTGCTTTTAAAAGGTTATTGTTAAGTTTTTAAGGGTCTTGTTAAGCTTTCGAGGCTGGATTTGAAACTCTGGTCATTCTGTCTTAACCTCTCAAGTCCTGGTATTACATGTATGTTCTCTCAAGCCAGCCAAGGTGGCATTCTTTACAACTAGTACATTTACAAATAATACATTTAACTGGTGAGATTTTGAGGTTCAGACCTTGCATAATAACTGGATTAGAGGCTCTTAAAGATTGAAATTGATCCGTAGGTCACTAGGTGAAATAGGCAATTGCAATTGTGGCTTTTAGAAGCTCCCTGGGAAATCTTATTCCATCAGCCAAACAGAGCTGTTCTATTTCACACTTTTAACATAGTTTATCATCAAAATTTTAATATTCAGAAGGTACTTAATATTGAACTGAATTAAAATAACAAAGTCAAAATGAAAGACAAATATAAGCAGCTTTAACTTTCTGGAGGATAAAGACTTTAAAATCAGGCATGGAATATGATAATGGTTGATGAATAAAAGATCCCTTTATGTCCTGCCATGTTTGATATCTCGCTGAAATTCTCAGTCTTCTGTCAGGTACACTCCTCCAGTTCTGATTTCTCTTAATATAACTAAAAACAATTTAAGATGGCATTGTCAAAAACAGGGAAAACCTCAGGTAGATCATTACAGTGTAATATAAAGCAGTTACAAGTGGAACAAATCGAGGTTCCATATGAAGTGTACTTAATTTTTATAATGATTCAAAAAGTACCTATATGGGTAGGAATAGCCCACCAAACCACAGTGTTAGAAAAGATGGTCATGGGATTTGTGTTTATGCAAAATCGGGGCCCATTTCTCTCTATATTACTACAAAAGTGTTTATCAGGAAAATAAGGTCAAGACAGAAACACAAATAAAACAAGTACGCTGGGCGTGGTGGCGCATGCTTGTAATCCCCGCGCTTGGGAGGCAGAGACAGGAGGATCGCGCAGGTTCGAAGCCAGCCGGGCAGGCTTAAGAGACCATGTTTCCAAATAAAAATATAAAATAGGTCTGGGAGTGTAGCCCGGAGGTAGAAGGGCTTCCAGGAACCCCAGTACCACCGGAAGAAAAAAAAAAAACAAATACAATAGAATTTTACTCAGCCATAAAAAGTAACAAAATTATGTCATTTTCAGGGAAATGGGAGGGAATTGAGAGCATTATGCTGTGAGATTAGTCAGTCACATAAAGTAAACATTGAATGCTTCCCCTAAAATGTGGAAACTAGGGAGAAAAAAGGTCATAGGAGGAACTTTAGATGAGAAAGAAAAAAACCATAGATGAACAAGTAAGTTGACTTAACTGAAGGGGATTGGAGAAGGAAGAGTGAAATTCCCTAATGTACATGATACACATTCATAAACATATTAAATTCAATCACTAAGCACGAGAAGGAAGAAGTGGGAAGGTCATAAGGTGGGAATTGAAGAAGGGCTAAGTGAGCGATGTGTGCATGCATGCCTCCATCATCTTGTACTCCATTAAGATGTGTGACTAAAATGCACAAATTGAAAAAATAAATAAAACAAGAAAAACCTGTTTTGTTGCCTAAAGATAAAAGATATTTCCACTAATTGTACAACAAATATCCCAGAAGTTTTCTTAATTTACCTAAGTTATATGGAAAAAGATCTAGAACACTAATCTAGTTCAGGCCATTTTTTTTCACAGAGAATTTTAAACAAAAAGATGAATCAGATGATTACAGAGAAATGGCTTGAAGGGTTAAATACTGTGGGTTTTGATTTAAATTTTGAATATTTTGGATTTGGGAAAATTTTTAATGTTGGTGAACTTGCTTCTTTATCTATAAAATTGAAAAACTGAGGCCAACCTCAAATGAGATGGATGTTGTATAACTGGATTGTTAATTTTTATTTTAGATGTATGACTCCACAGCAAAAGCAAAATCCAGATGTTGGCAATTCCTTCTGGAATAAAATTGCAGCTGGAGAGAGTTATCATGACATGTAAATGTCAAACATGGCCTCTTGTATTTCCCTGAGCTGTTATCCTGGTACATATGTGATTTTCTCAATATCCAAGAGCACTGGTAGGACAAAACAATATACACTTTGTGTTGAGGCCTTATCCTGTCCATGTAGCCAAGATAATTTACAGAGTGATGCAAATACATCTTTAATCCAAAGATTCGCTTTCCAAATAGACAACACAAGGGGAGTGGCATAGTGGGTGAGCAATTTAGTTCTCTGGCGTTAGTCCCAGTTTTACTATAGACTCATTGTTGATATTGAATAAGACTGTCATTATTCCTTAAGTTCTATTTCTTAGTTACAAAGTAAGAAGCATTTGCTTCATTGATTTTTTAAGATTATTTCAAATTAAAGAATTATCTCATTGCAAGTGGTTGAGAATGTGTCCAATAAATGTTTTTATTTTTATGCATTTTAGTATTCTCTTCTAGAGTAACACATTGATACAGCAATCTAACGTGTTTGTGTGGATGTGTGTGGGTGTGTGTGTGTGTGTGTACATTTGATTGTGAGTGGGCATACAGAAAAATGCCACATCAACAATTTCCACTAAATACATTGCAGTAAAAAGGAAAACCTAGCCTTTTTTAGAACTGGTCACTGTTAATATGAAGTGTAGGAAGCCATCTTTCTTTATTTTCATTCCAGGAAGAATGGCTTTTGCTTAACTAAAATCAAATTAGGGGAATTTTTACTTCTATATTTACTCCCAAGTTTTTATTTTATGGCCAATAACTTCTGATTCCTTTCAGGAAGCTGATTTAAATGGTGTATTAGGGCATTTGCACACTCACATTCTACTTTTTAAATGCTTTTATTGGTGCATTGTAGTCATGCATCTTAATGAGATACACAATGGTAGAAGCATACATACACACATCACTCATTTCGCCTCTTCCCACTTCCTGCCCCATTCCTTCCCCTGCCCTCCTTCTTCTATTTGGTTTACTGATTGACTTTGATATGTTTATGAATGTATGACATGTGACATGTACATTAGGAAATTTTCCTCCCATCCGCTTGGGAAGGTCACCTTATTTGCTCATCTATGGTTTCTCCTTCTTCACCTGGAATTTCTCCTACCACTTTTTTTCTCTCTAGCTTCCATGAATATCTATGTTCATACCCACACAATTCACAATGACTAACCTATGGAAACAGCCAAGATGTCATCAACAATGAATGGATTATAAAACTTTGGGATATGTATACAATGGAATTTTACTCAGCCATAAAGAAGAACAAAATCATGTCTTTTACAGGGCTATGGATGGAACTGTAGAACATTATGTCAACTAAGATTAGTCAATCACAAAAAGTATAAAATCAGATGCTCTCCCTAACATTTTACTTTGAATGTGAATTTTTTTTCACAAGTTAGAAGTAGCTGAAAGAAAAAAAAAAGTTCTATCATTAATAAATATGTTTCATTGATTGAGGTAGTAAAGAAAAGAAAATATGGATGAAATATACATTAACTCAGTTTATATTCACCTATACAATGTGTATAAATAGCATTTTTTATACTTGTGCATATCCAAATGCCTGCAGGAGACTGTAAAAAAAACTTAGATATATAAATGAGAGAGAAAACATAGATTGAGTAATGAAGGAAAACTAAGTGGCCAATGTCTTTCACTAGACTGACTTGCTGTTATAAAAAAAAAAAAGTAATGAAAGTAGCATTCCAAGGAAGAGTTCTAAAAGCTGCTCAAACAATTTCAATATTACAAAAATCACAGAAGACAATTCACAAAAAAACCCACAGGGTTCTCACTGGCCTCATTGCATTAGGTGCTCTTAAATTTTTATTCAGAAATGAGAAGGAAAAAAAATTTAGAGAGCAAAGATATTTTCTGAAAGGATTCAAATACTCTACGGTAATCATGGGCTATCTTGTCTGAGAAGCATCTGATGGCTCTTTGGCCCCCAAAATCCTTGGCAAGAAGTCAGTGACTTGAGGTAAAATAAGCTGCTACAGAACTCCAAAATCTTGAATGATCAGCACCTCACTTCAGGGGCAAAAAAGTAAAACTTTGATGTACTGCAGAGAATAATTATAATAATAAAACAATTCAGAAAATCAACAAAACCAAAAGCTGGTTTCTCAAAAAAAAAATTAACAGTATAGATAAAATAGTAGTCAACTTAATCAAGAATCAACCCAAATTATGAAGATAATAGGTGAAAAAAATATGAACACTGTAACATTGTAACATTGTAGAAATCCAGAGGATTATCAGAAACTATTTTGAAAAACTATACTACAACAAAATAGAAAATCTGGAAGAAATTGACAACTTTCTAGATAAATACAATCTTCTTAAAGTGAGTCAAGACATAGAAAATTTAAACCAACAATAGCAATCAAGGAGACTGAAGTAGGAATAAAGAGCCTACCATTAAAGAAAAGCCCAGAAAAACAAAAAATAAAATACTTAGGAATAAACTTAAACAAGGAAGTAAAATACCTCTACAAACAAAATGATGAAACATTAAAAAAGAAATCAAAAAAGACTTTAAAAGATGGAAATATCTTCCATGTTCTTGAAGAGGCAGAGTAAATATCATCCAAATGAACATACTTTCAAAAGTGATCTCAGATTCAATGCAATACCCATTAAATTACCAATAACATAATAGAAATAAACCAAAGTTTTAAAAGTTCTCTACCATGATAATTAAAAAACATTAAAGAGAAAAATTGACAATCCCTATAAAAAACAATGACTTTCTTCATAGACCCATTAAAGTCAGCCATGAATTTCATATGGAGGAACAAAAGACCCAGAATAAGAACCATGCAAGAGGCATCACAATTTCTGACTTCAAATTATACTACAAAGCGATAATAATTAAAACAACATGGTATTGGCACAAGAATTGGCACACTGACCAATGGAACAGAATAGCAGATAAAGAAACAAACCTACACACTTATAGTCGATTGATCTTTGACAAAGGGGCCAAATTCATACACTGAGGAAAAGACAGCCTTTTCAACAAATGGTTCTGGGAGAACTGGTTATCCATTTATAGAAAAATTGAACTAAAGCCTTACCTCTTACCCTGCACAGGAATCAACTTGAGATGGATCAAATACTTGAGAATTAGATAAGAGACTGTGAAGATATTAGAGGAGGGCATAGGTTCAACATTACAACATAGAGGCCCAGGTAGTAACTTCCTCAGGAAGACCTCCAAAGTGCAGGAAATTAAAAGAAGCATTAACAAGTGGGATGGCACCAAAATTAAAAGTTTCTGCTCATCAAAGGAAACCATCAAGAATCTAAAAAGAAAGCCTACAGAATGGGCGATCTATAACAGCTACTACTCTGATAGAGGGTTAATATCCAGAATCTACAAATAACTTAATAGACTTTACACTAGAAAAACAACTAACCCAATCAAGAAATGGGTATCTGTATTTAATAGCCAATTTACAAAAGAAGAGATACAAATGGCCAATAGATATATGAAAAAATGTTCAACATCACTAGCAATCAGGGAGATGCAAATCAAAACTACACTTAGATTCTGTCTTACTTAAATCTGAATGGCAAGCATAAAGAAGTCAAATAATAATAACTGGTGAGAACATGGAGAAATAGGAACTCTTCTCCACTGTTCATGTGAGTGCAGACTAGTTCAGCTGCTCTGAAGATCAGTGTGGAGATTCCTTAGAATACTGGGAATGAATCCACCATATGATCCAACTATACACTACTGGGCATATTCCAAAGGATTTAAATCAGAGAACTACAGTAACATATGCACACACATGTTCATAGCAACACAATTTGCAATAGCCAAAATATGAAACCTACCTAGGTGTCCATCGACAGATGAATGGATTACAAAATTATGAAAAATACAAGCAATAAAATTCTATTCAGCAATAAAGAAGAACAAACTTATTTCATTGGTAAGAAGATAAAAAGACCTGAGAGACATTATGTTATGTGAGATTTGGCAAGCATAGAAAAAAAGGGACATATGTGCTCTCTAAAATGCTCAAGCTAGGGAGTATTTGAGATACAAGAGGGATTCCAGATAACGAAAGAAATTCTCACTGGAGCCAGGGAGGAAGGGTAGGAGAGGAAGAAGAATGAGGTGCGTTAATGAAAATGCTACCTACAACTATGTGTATACATGTGCATATAATATTGTTAACCTGAACACTTGGTATTGGGAGGTAGAAAAATGAGGAGGCTGGGAGGGGCACCGAGTACTGTGTAAGTATATGTCATTGTCAATGTGATTTACATTATGATGTGGGAATATAATGCACAAATAAATAAAAATAAAGAAAATGTGAAAAACAAATAATCTATAGCTTTGATGGCATTTCAGTAACCTTAGAATACCTTTCTTTTTAAGCCTTCCTGTCTTTTCTATTCCAGACTAAATCAGTAACTGAAGTATGTGATTTTTTGTTTTTAATTTACAATAGCTTTCTGAGTCTCTTTCAAAGTCAATTTTAAAGTAGAATTTGGTCTTATGAAAACAAAATATTTTTATGCTGCAGAAAATAATTCTTTTGACTATATTTAAGTCATTAATATGAAAGTTTAAAGCACATGTTTTTCTCCATGATAAAATATAAACAAATAAAACTTGAGAACATTTTATGAATTATATACAAATAACACTACCTCACTAAATTAAAATATGACTGCAGATTGCCTTTCATTTTACATGTTAAAAATGCAAGGAAAAATATTTAATTTAGGGAGCCCAATGCATATATTTGCTCAGTGTTTGCAATGAATTTCTAATTTAGTATATAAAGAAGCAATACAAAGAATCTCATTATTTGATTAGAATTAAAAATAATAGAAATTAAGAATTTAAACAAACCCTGATAACTTCTGATCCAGTGGTTTCAAATGAGATTCCATGAAAACCAAGAATTAAAATTTTGTGTCTCTGACTTGACCTAGAGAGCATGAGAATCCTCCTGACCCATCTCTATGTCCTCTTTCAAGTTAGAAAGCTTTTTTTAAAAATTATATTTAGTGGCCATGTGACATACTTTTTTCTTTTTTCTTTTTTTTTCTTTTTTTTTTTTTTTGGTGGTACTGGGGTTCCTGGAAACCCTTCTACCTACACTCCCAGACCTATTATACTTTTTTTTGGAAGCAGGGTCTCTTAAACCAGCGTGGCTGGCTTGGAACCTGCGCGATCCTCCTGTCTCCACCTCTCAAGCGCGGGGATTAGGAGCATGCGCCACCATGCCGGACACATACTTTGTTTTAAATAAGAGATTTTGTTACATATTAGCTCATATGCCCATATACATGCATGCATATACTGAAGGATACCTGTATGTAAGTGTGTACGAAATGTGGAAATACACTCACTTAACAGAACCATAGTTTAACAAATGAAGGAATTAATGCAAGGAGAAATGAAGTGAAATTGTCTCCCCCCCTAAAAAAATAATAAGCAAGATAAAACTATAAATTTAGTTCTGGAGACTAATTGAGGGTCTTTCAAGAGATAACCTCTTTCTTTCTTTTTTTTTTTTTTGTGGTACTGGGGTTCCTGGAAGCCCTTCTACCTCCGGGCTACACTCCCAGACCTATTTTTACTTTTTTTTTAATTTTTATTTGGAAACAGGGTCTCCTAAGCCAGCACGTGCGTTTGGCTTCGAACCTGCGCGATCCTCCTGTTTCTGCCTCCCAAGCGCGGGGATTACAAGCGTGTGCCACCACGCCCGGCTGAGATAACCTCTTTCAACACTGAAGAATAATGGTGATGAATCTAACAGAATATTATACATAAAATCAGATCTTCACAATAGAAATACTTAAAACCATCGTTTTCTAAAAGTTTAGCCATTTTGATGTGGTTTGCTCAATAGAAATGAAAGATTAAGCAATATTATACTTTAGTGTTTTCTATGTAGATGGTATAAAAATCATGCCTCACATGGGTGTCATGCTATCTATATCTATGACCAAGTGGGCCTGATTAGCTTGTGATACAAAGTGTTTTCTTTTTCTCCCATAGACAGCAGGTTCTATTTTTATTATTAATTTTGTTTTTTAAAGGCAAATAAGTAGAACAAAGAGATAGCCAACCAGAAAACATAAAAGGAGTACTGTGAGTTATGTCTGGAGAAAGTAAACTTCAAATATCTGTGATGATAAAAGAAAAATTTCCTCAGTTCATGAGAAGATGTTTTCAGAGCAAGTGGTAGAGTTACTGCTCACCAAATATTTTATATGCTAGCTGCATTTGCCAGCCATCCTCATAATAGATTGTAAGGATGTGGCCATGAGAAGAGTTAGATCATAGCCCCATCAACAGCTGTTGGCTCTACATGCTTTTTCTTCCTTTTCTCCCTTTTATTGAAGTAATAATAGATATTACTTGGGGAGAGAACAAAACTCTAAGACATAGAGTTCTAGATTCATGAGACAATACATAGAAAAGAACTACAGAAGATTCATGGAAAAAAGAATGTTTTCTGTGTTAAGCTTCTAAAATTTGGGGATTTCTCTTATCATATATATTGTATATAGTATATATTGGAGGAAAATTTTGCATTAGAATCTATTGGCAAAAATTACTTAATTTAAAATTTGTCCAAATGCATAAATAGGAAATAGAAATCACTTATACTTAGCACACTGAAATGACATAAAATATATTTGAGAACATAGTAATGCTCAAAATGTTTACATTTTCTTTATTTTATAAGCATTGATTTACTTAACATAATGGTTATAGGCCAAGAGAAGAAGCATGAAACATACAATTAAAAAGGTAAACCTAACATGGTGGCTTATGCCTATAATTGCAGTATTTGAGATACTGAGACATGATCATCACAGGTTCAAAACTAACCTCAGCAATTTAGAAACCTCTCAGTCACTTACTGAGACATTGTTTCAAAACAAAAATAAAAAATAGAACTGGAGATGTAGCTCAGAGTTAGAATATTCCTGGTTTCAACCATCAGTAACTGCCCCTCCAAAATAAAGTAATGAGAAACTGAAATAACACCACGCAATTTATTTCATCCTCATAGCCAAAGTTATCTATAGAATTTTATAGATTCCATTGTAGAGCAAGTGAGAATTAAGGTAAAAATACCATTATATCCTTGTTAATGTGCTTATATAGGAACTCTTGTGATAGTTTCATAGTAAAATATATTAAATCTTTATAAAATAAGTGAAATTTTTAATAAAAAATTTGTTCCTGTCTTTACAAATTCTACATAAACAGTACCCTGAAAATCTATACTGTTTTTGAATGGTATCTGGATTAAATGAATACTATTCAATATGGAAATTAAAATCTATATGCCCTCCTCAGTAATAAAGCTAGATAATTGGCTTCCATTTAGAATAATTTGAGAAGCTACCTAAATATAAGTTATGAGCATTATTTTGACTAAGTTATGGTTTCAAAACAAAATTATCCAGAGTACAAGAAATTGCATATTCCATACAGCAAAGAATATTACAAATATATGAAAACTTCTGAAGTTGAAGAAGTAATTTCAACAGAAAGACTGTGACTGAATGGATAATACTTGAGCGTATCAGCCAAATCGGCTCTACTGATTAATTTCAAGAAGATATAACTGAAAGGATCTTTGAAACAAAGGCTTTGTTTATTGTAATAAGTTCTATTTGAAATATATTTTTATTAAGTTTCTCTGTATTTATCTGACTCATTTCAGTAAACAAACATTAAAGTCAGTATCAGAGATACATATAGTAACCTCATCTCTGTGAAAGAAGGTTAATGAGAATGTGATCAGTTTGGAAGGTGTGAGAGTGAAGCCCTTTTCAAAAGTGAGTAGAGTCCCCAACAAATAGGCACTGGGAATTATCAATAACACCCTTGTCACTTCAAAATAAATGGCCAGATAGCACTAAGATGGTAATTGAAAAGTTTCAAATACTAACTAAATTGAAGTAAGCCTTCTATTCCTGAAATTGCCATTTCTTTTCATTCCTAATGACATGTCTCCTGGGCTCAGTGACTATGAAAAACAGAAATAATCCTCATGCTGTAAGTCTCCGAGTGACAAAGTATGTTTCCTTTAGATATTGGCACACAGATGCACAAAATAGGCCAGTGAAATAAAAGAAAATCTAGAACTAAATCCACATATACACAATTTAGAATCTGATACAACTGGCGTTGAAGTCAGAAAATTTAAATTCAAGTCACAATAACTATCAGTGTTAGAAACTGAAGTTTGCATCTCCTGTGATAAAAAATAATTCTCTGCATTTATATACTCTGTAATATGCATAAATATTATATTTGAGAAGTTTGGCATTATAACCTAATATTGCATCACAGTCAAATTTTCCTCATGATATTTTGATACCTGTTTATATTTTAATTTTATATACAATCAATAATCATACATTTCATACAGTTGTCATGTTTATTCATAGTTCTTTAATCTAGAAGAGTTCTCTGCTATGTGTAGGCATGCATATGTTTTGTGACTTTTTTATTCCAACCCATTTGTCTTTCATAAAATTGCTCAAATAGAATGTCCTATTTTTCCTAATTATTTAGAAAAATGTTAAAAATAATTATCAAGAAGACTGCCTCTTTCTCAGTGAGAATCTTGGTTTTTATATTATTTCACATTCATTTGGAACTATAATGTATTTAGATTTTTTCAGAACTACTATATCAACCACACACCAGCCATCAATATTCAAGATTCCTTTGCTTTTTGTTCTCATCAATTGCACTACATGGAGAGTGTGAGATCTAAGTATATGGTAAAATAGTAAATGGCAGAACTAGTTTTCGCCTCCAGTCAGCTAGATTATCATCTAAGATTTTTAACTGCTATTGTAATTTGATGGAGTCAACCTTTAGAGATAATTCTGATTCAATAGGTGCAGAATAGGAATCAGTTATCTGTATTTTGAACAAGGGCCTTAAGTGGAGTTGATGCTAGAAATCACAATGGAAGAGGAAAGTAATTTTTTAACTTATCTGGGAGATTTTAAAAATGACACATAGTTGAATATTATTTATGAATTTTCCTCTATGAGTCTCTGAATTGAGGAAAGATATTTGAATTTTAATAACTGCCTTAAAGCAGACAGAATCAAAACAAATTTATTTTACCATGTGATTTTTATTAGAGATTTACCTATGTAGGTATATTCTATGTCCATGAAAATTTCTGGTAACAATTCATAAAACAAAGGGTGCTCCTTTTCTGAGAATAGTTAAAATCACAATGGGAACTTTCAATTTTGTTTCCAGGAACAAAGTCTATCTTAGTCAGACATAAAAATAAAAAGATTATTCTACATAACTGCTAGTTTTGTCTAAATACCTGCTACTCTGTGCATTCATATTTTACTCCTTTTTTGCTTTATTACAACATTCTTTCACTCTATTTTCTTAAAGAAATGCATGGGAGTTCTCACGAATGTGCATATATGCATCAAAGACTATTCTTGCAAAGAACACATTATCTGGGAAGATTATGTAAAAAATATTTTCTTTTTCAGAGAGATAAAATACCCAGGCTGAAAGTGTCTATTTGAAAAAGTATACTCTTTTTCTATTTGAGAGGTTTTCCCCCCCTTTTTTCTATCAGAGCATTTTCATTGGTCACATCTCTATTATGAAACTTCTTAACTCTTATATAATCTCTGGGGAGTTTCTCGTAGGATCATCCAATTGGCTTCTCAAAATTAAAGAATTTTGCCCCATAGAAAGATCCACAACATTAAAATATTTTGGAGTAAATTCATGCATCTACATGAAAAATATACTCCATTGAAAATGGCTATACATAATACAAATAAACACTAAAAACTAAGAAATGCTGCTTTGTCCCCTATCCATTATTGCTAAATGTTTACTTCTGGTAACTTGCTGTTATCTCAACAACATTAATCATCATGGTTACTATTTCTTTAGTGTTCACACTGAGTTAAGTCCTTAGATTTGTGTTCTACTTAATATTCATATTAGGGTTGTGCAGGAAGAATTTCATTCCACACTTCTGGGATGGGGACATGTAACTTGGAACTCCAACTGTCAAATTAGTTGGTAGGCTAAAAAACAGTAAAGTTATTATTTTCATCCAACAGTGTTCAACTGCAAAGCCTAAGATCCTAAGCCCTATTATAAATAAAATTTTTGGTAGAAATTTGAATAAACAGAAAAGTATTGATTCATGGTAAAATGATATTTAAATACATGCAAAGATAAACAGTATGGTGAATATAATGTTTCCTATGGAGAAAGATAAAAAAAAAAAAGTGAGTGCTGTGAAATTAAATGGGAAGATAGCTGGGTAACTCTTCCCTAAAGGAAAAAGTTAAGTGAAAGGAAAGCCATTTCCTTTGGAAAGGATGCCTGAAGATTAAGTGAAAGTTGCATAGGAGGAAATCTACAGGGTAGATTTTATTTGAATGCAATAGTATGAGTGAAGAAGTAGACGTAGGGAAGTAGAAAAATCATAAAAGAAGTACATATTATAATTTGTAAAAATAGGAGAAAAAATTGTGAAATACAGAACTGAATATTTAGGTTTAAGAAAGTTTATATTGGACCTAAAATGAAAATGTAATTAGTTGGAAGATATATTAATCAGGTAAAGAAATGTTTAAAATCATTTCAATGATCTTTAGTCCCTCTTACTTTGTGGGGTTTTTTTTAGGCTATTCTTCTTGCCTAAAAGATCCTTTTTCTCTTTTTTATTCTGTTTGGAAAACGATGTAACTGTGAGAACATATTTCTAATGGCACATCTCTGTTATTTGCCTTGAAACTTCTCCAGCTGTCTCAGCTAAAAGATTAATTAAATATTATTTGTTTTTGTCCTCTTATATTTATATTCAAACTTTGATTTTAGCAAAGAAATTAAAACTTTGGGCTCACAAATCAAATATTTTCTAAGCTATAATCCCATCTCTGCTACTTGATACCTGGATAACTTCAGTTAAAGTGATACAAGCTCTGTGTGCCTCTATTTATCTAAACTATGGAGAAATTATTAGCCAGACACAATTATAGAAATTATGAACTTTGCCCATATTTATATGCTTTATAAAGTACACAAGAGGTTCTATAATGGAATAAATGCTCCAAAAATAATGGTTATTGATTGGTATTGTGATGGCAATTAGTATTCTGTGTAAGAGTTGTTATCTACATCTTTCTTATTTAATACAATTTTTTTTTCTCTGTTGTTTGTGATCCTAACGAATGAATCCAGGGACATTTCGCCTCTGAACTATAAGTATCATTTTGAAACACAATCTGTCTTAATTCCCACAAACTGGTCTTGACTACAATCCTCCTATTTTGGACTCCTGAGTACTGGAATTACAGATATTCCTCACATGGCTGGATTAAACAAAGGTTCTTTAAAGGCAATAATGTATAAATCAGTAATCTGACCAGATTGTTAGGTTTTAAATGTACTGTAATAAAAAAGTGATAATTGTATGGTGAAGTTTGAGATGCAGGAGTAAATCAGGATAAATATTTTGAGAAAATTCTCCCCCCACCATCGAAGACACTTGTACAATTTTTGTGTCTAAATTCAGAATTGTCAAGTCTCACATTAGAAATGTCGGGCATTGTGATGGAGCAAAAAAAAAAAAATAGCATAGGCTGTCATGGTCAAGAATTGATTGACACATTCTCTGAAACTAAATTTTTTTAAAGTTTAAATAAGCTTTATAAACACGGTAATAACATTGTATCAAGCAAATATAAAATGAATACTCACCCAGAATAGTTGCACTCCAAAAAAATAAATAAAGTGGAGGTCAAGAACTAAGGAAACAAAACCATACATACTCACACACAGTTTTATAATATTTATTATTTATAGATGTGCATTTATATGTAAATATGTATGTATGCATATATGCATGTGAAATAGTGTAGTTTTTAAATCATGTTTTAGATGAGTGTGTAGGAACAGTGAGAACATGATGGCATTATCAGTGGAATCAATAATGTAGAAAAACTGAGCAAGTTTATTTGAAGAAAAAAACATGCATATATACAAATAAGTTAGAAATCTGGAAATACAGCTAATTATTCACAAATTCTCTCGTAAGCGTTATATCATGTATAACTTTAATCCCCACTTGCCTATATTGTATAAAATATAATCTATTTTATAATAAGTAAAGAAAGTAAAGAAAATTTGTAGGGGGAAATTTCTTGAGAAAATTAATGATGCATATACATTTTTTATAATTTTGTTAGTGCAATGGAACTATACATTATGGTGAGGTTCAGTGTGTTATAAACATACATGCACATAGCTCTTGCTGTACTTCCCTTCACATCTCATCCCACTACCTCCTCCTTTCTCCCAGTAACAGCTAGTAGTAACAGCTTTGTATATTGCCAAAGCATTATTTGAACGATTTCCTTCCTCAGTCCCCTTCTCCCCTCCCACTCCGCTCCCTCAATCCTGCCACTATTACTGGTCTCTCCACATTAATCCAAAGCCTCTTAGTTTCCTTTTTTCTCTCCAGCTTCCACATATGAGGGGAAACATTCAACCTTTGGCTTTCTGAGACTGGCTGATCTAACTTAGCATAGTGTTCTCTAGTTTCATCTGTTTTCCTGCAAATGATGTAATTGTGTTTTCCTTTATGGCTGCGTAAATGCCACATTTACTCAGTATTATACATACCACACTTTTGTTATCTATTTGCCTGTAGATGGACACCTAGGTTGGTTCCAAAATTTGGCTATTGCAAATTATATGAATATCCACACACCCCTCATAAAAATTCAAAAGACCTCCAATTCAGGAATTATTTGTTAATTGTCTTCAAATTTTATTTTTATTATTGTCATCTGGTTACAACTAGTTGAAATTTAAAAATTTTAAGAAAGGCTGAGAAATCTCACAGATTGCATTGTGATATGATAAAATATTTTTTTGTACAATGTGAGAGTAGCTTATTTTAACTTTTGGTAAATGCCTAGATCAAGGGAACTATTAAATTCCTGTCATGCCTGGCGTGGTGGCGCACACTTATAATCCCCGCACTTGGGAGGCGGAGACAGGAGGATCACGCTGGTTCGAAGCCAGCCTTGCTGGCTTAAGAGACCCTGTTTCCAAATAAAAATATAAAAAAATAGGTCTGGGAGTGTAGCCCGGAGGTAGAAGGGTTTCCAGGAACCCCAGTACCACTAAAAATATAAAATTAAATAAGTAAATAAATAAATAAATTCCTATCACATTAAGTTTAGTTGAAATTTGACTTATATTGTGCAAGCAGGTAAAATTATTTTCTTACAAAATTGTAAACAAAGATTAGAAAGTATATTTAAAGAATACTTTTATCAATTATTGGTTTGATACTTCATGTCTCTGGAGACTAATTTCAACGGAAAAAATTCTACATATTTATCACAAAACTGAGGAAACAAGGACAAATATAATATAGTTGTTGCATATAATTTCAAGTGTATATAGTTTTCAGCATCTGTGAAATAGTGTATTTTTATTTCATGTTTTATCTTTTATTATAGATATGATCAAAATAAGACTCTGGGAACAATTATATTCTTCAGCAAAACACCACTTATGATTTAAGGTGTGACTACTATTTTAACCTGCATTTTATGTAAACATTTCTTAATATATAGAGATTATACCTGTGGTATTTTTTTGTCATCTGTGCTAAGGCCATCAAAAAAATGAGAGCTTTAGTCAATGAATAATAACAATAACCATCACTGTCAAATATTAACTAAGTACTATAAATTATAATAAACATTAAAAAGAAATAAACTCATTTAGTCCTTGAAATACCATTTGTATAACAATCATTTTGAGTGGGCTGGGGATGTGTTTCAGTGGTGTAACGTTTGTCTAGCATTCATGAGGATCTGGGTTTGATCACTAGTATTACTTTCCTAAAATCCTATAATTATTTTAATTTTACAGGTGAAAATATGAGAAGTACATAGAACTTATGTAATTTATCCCAATAAATGATTGAGTTATAATTTAAATCCTTGCATTCTGGTTTGGCAGCTTATAATCTTAGCCCATACATTAAATCTACTATATAATACTGTTCTATGTTAGACACTATGCTATTCAACTTGTCTTTACACTATTATAATTATATTTTTTTCTCAGAAAATGTCAACATAATTTAATTTATACTTAATCTGGTAATAAAATTTAAAGTAGAAATATTAAATTAAGGGTAAAATTGACTGAAATATGTTAACCACAGGAAATTTGGGACCTTCATCACTATTTATTATTCAGTCATTAAATATTTCTTGAGAACTTACTTTGTTCTCAAACAATACGCAATTGAGACTGAAGATTCAGCAGAGATTAAGATGAGAAGTAATGGACATTTGGGCAACTAAGGTAGGGAAAAGTTGATATAAAACAATGAAACAGAGTAACCTTCTGTCCTATGAGAAAAATAAAGTGAGTTATAGGAAGGAAAGTAATAAAGGAGAAAGCCTACTCTCATATCATGGAAGGAAGAATTAGATGACATGGCATTGGTGTTGAAACATGGGTTGCTAAAAGGAATCACTCTGGACTGGGAACTTTCCAGGCCAGAGACCAGCAGTCATACAGCTGTGAGACAAGGGAGTGCTTGGCATTTGTAATAAATACCAGAGAACCTAGATCCACAAATTCTGACCCACATTCAGAAGGCTGACTGTGACTACCAATGGGGATGCAAATTAGCTCTGCATCTTGCCCCAATTCTACGAAGTATATTTCTATTTAACATAATCAGGTCAATAGCTTGTTATTCCACATGAATATTTAGGACCTTTATTGTAATGATATATTTGGAGTGTTATTTTTCTCTTTAAAAAGGCAATGCATTCTCATATGAATTGTTTAAAAATACATATGCATTTGTAAATACCTAAAATTTATTAGAGAAAGCATTTCAGATTCAAAACATTAATGCAAAACTTAACTTCATTTATAGTTAATGTAAAATATAATTAATATAAATGTCAACTTATACTAATTTATATCTTTATTGCAAAATCCAAATATGATTAAATATTAAAAATAGTGGACAAAAACTAATGCAGTTTCATGAATATTTAAAGAGAGTATCTGCAGTGAATAGAACCTTAGTTTAGATTTTCTAGGTTTCTGATAATGATGTGACACAATTTAATTGTCCAAAAATACAGGAGTAGCTAAATGTATTTAAGAAAGCCACCTGTTTAAGGAAGCAGCAAATAAAATAATATTTTGAAGAGTCTTTAATAATAGTTTTCCAATATGCTTTTCTTTTCTCAACATTTTATTCTATATACATCTATGACCTTCTAATACATTAAGTTATTGTTGTATTTTATATGTTCATTGTGAGTTTTCTTCTATTTCAGAATATAATTTACTAAAATGCAAAAATAATTGCCTAATTTCTTCAGTTATATAGAGACTAGAATACTTCCTGACAATAGTAGGTACTATAGTTTGAATGTGGACTGTCTCAAAGGCCTATGTGTTAAAGGGTTAGTCATTAGCCTGTGGTACTCCTGGGAGCTGATGGGACATTAGGAGGTAGGGCCTTGGGGAAGGAAGTTAGGTCATTGGGGAGCATGACCTTGAGGATGATATTGCGATCCTAGCATCTTTCTCACTCCCTCTTTGTAAGATATCATGAAGTGAGCAGTCCTTTGTCCACCCATTCCTAAAATGAATTCCCAACTTTTTCGTTTTAGGCCTCTAACAATGGAGCCAAGTAACTGTGACTGAAACACCTGAAACTGTGAACCAAAATAACCCTTAGGTTAGACTGAACCTTATGGTATTTCATTGGGAAGAAAAGTGCACATGCATTCAATAATAAAATGGTATTGATCCTAATTATGACCATTGTTCTATGCTTATATAAGTGAATGTTCCTTTTTTTTTTTTTGGTGATACTGGGGTTCCTGGAAGCCCTTATATCTCTGGGCTACACTCCCAGACCTACTTTATACTTTTTAATTTTTGGAAACAGGGTCTCTTAAGTCAGCACAGCTGGCCACCATGCCCTATACAGTCTGTTATATAGGAGTGTGCGACCTTGACTGAGACATGAGATATATTCATATCTGGATAAGCATGATTTTCATGATATTTTCGAAAGAATTAATTAGTCTTCGAATTGAGTAATCCAGACTGAATAAAGCAGCTAGCTCTATGTGATGTAGATGGTGGGCATCATCCCCTAGTTAATGGTCCTAAAAGCACAAAATTAATGATGGAAGAATATTGGATTCATATTCTCTCTCTCTCTCTCTCTCTCTCTCTCTCTCTCTCTCTCTCTCTCTCTCTCTCTCTCTCTCCATATGACTGCTTGAGAGGAGAAATCAGCCTTCTCTTCCCCTTGTTCTGATACTTACTCCATCACTGTCCCTGGATCTCAGTTCTGAGGACTCAACTGTGGTTCACATCTTGGACATTTCTTGTTCTTCAACTTACTGAGGGAAATTTGTGGAATGCACCCTCTATAATCAAGTGAACCAATACTTTATAATAACTCTTCTCTTTCTATATGTATCTTAGTGACTGTTTTTCTGAAGAAATCTGACTAATCCAAGGAGCAAAGAGACATAATATGTGAAACTCAAATATCTTCTAAAATGTAACACAGGCTTGCAGAATATATTAAAGCATGATCATGTATCCATACCCTCTGAGTCATGGTGATTATCATGTAAAGTTAGTAAAGCATATGTATGCTCAGAAGATATGTTATCTTATAATTTCTCTTGCACAGTGCATCTGGTTCTGTTTAAATTAATTTAAATTATGTAAAACATGTATCTTAATTCCAGAATTTTTCTTTTTCATTAACTATTGGATGAGCATGGATATCGCTCCTCTAGATGACAGTATGAATTAGGACATGCCTTGATCCTTGATCCCTGAAACAGTGGCATGACTTGATCCCTGAAGCAGTGATGGTGACAAATCTCATGATAAATACTGCCAGTTTAAACCCACACCACATAGATCTTATAAGGGAAGGTTCTGTAGAAGACTTACGGGACACATTTATTAAAAGACTTGGTTATTGTGGAGCAAAAGAAAAAAAAATGTTAAAGACGGTTCACTTGAAGACAGTGATGGTGCCAAGCTGTAGTCCCAGTTGTGGGGAGGCTAAGACAGGAGGACTGCAGGTTTGACGCTAATGTGTGGTAGCTTAAGACACTGTTTCAAAATAAAAAATAAAAAGTTTCAGAGTAGAGCAATCCTGGGTTCTAATCCTAGTGACAAACAGACACACACACACACACACACACACACACACATGCACACATGCACACACACACACACACGCACACATGCACACACACACACACACACACACACACAGAGAAGGTTTACTTGATTCTGCCATTATTATAGAGAAAGTACCACTTTTTTTCTTGGTACTGAGTATTGAAAACAGAGTCATTCTATCTCTAAACTACACTCCAGCCATTTTTATTTCTTAATTTTGAAACAGAGTCTCACTACGCTGATGAAGGCTTCATTAAGTTGCTGAGACTAGACTTGAACATATTTGACTTGAGAAAGAAACACTATTTAAAAGATGTTTCATTGTGTCTCCATTTTTGTGTCAATTACCTTAAAAAAAATGAAATTCCAAGATTTGTAAGTTGTCGGAATTCACATATCTTGTTAAGTGATAAAACAATACTTTGAACTAAGGACTGTTTACTACAAATAATAGTTATAATTGTGTAAAAATAGTGGTAATACAGTAGGTATTCATTAGACACCAGTGTCTGGTTTTGGGAAACAGCAGATACGAAAATCCACAGGTGCTCAAGTCTCTGATTAAAAAAAAAAGTGTTAAATTTTATGTGCCCTCTCATTTATCAACCCAAATACTTTAAGTAATCTTTCGATTGCTTATAATACTTATTAAATGTAAATACTATGTGACTAGCTGTTTTGGTATATTGTTGAAAAATAATGACCAGAAAAACCTCTGTACATATTCAGTTCAGAAGCAAACTTTTTTTCAAATATATTTTGATCTGCAGTTGGTTGAATCTGTGGAATGGGACATTGCAGACCCAGGGTGTTTACTGCATGTAACACTTATTAACTACTGTCTGACAAGAGCTATCCTAAGTGTTGCACTATATACTATGTACGCAGCCTTATTCCATGCTCATAGTATGAATATAGGACAGACATATTATGCTCATTTTATCAATAAAGAAATAAAGGCATAGAGAATTTGAGTAGCTTTTCTCCATCCCAAAATATGACTTGTGATGTGAAGAAATCAAAGCCACAGCCCCCAAAGAATAATTTTGATTCATACTAATCGTGCCCTCCCTTTGACAAATGTTCCCTATTATTCTTCTGTGTATGAGGATTAAAGCAATTGAAGATAATTGCTTTACTGCTATTTTTCAATGTGTCAGGCACAAATTTCGAAAAGTCACCACCCCATAGATTCCAGACTGTGAATCTCCTTATACAATATTATCCAAACTCACCCAAACAGCAAATGCATAGCTATTATGGGTGATGCAGGTATAGACAGCTATGGATATAACGATATGTATACTGAGAAATTGTATGCATTTACTACTTTTAAAAGTCTCTACTTTTCCAAACTCTTGTTGATATAAAGTCTTGAACTGAAATAACAAAAATATGTGCTATTGACCCATGAAATGAAACCCATAAAGAAACAATGGTACCTTGATTAGCACTTATCATAAAATCTCAAGGAAGGTTTCCATAGTGCCAGTTTTGAGAAGAGATGAGGTTCAATTTTAATATAGAATTAGGCAGTTAAAAATACTAAAAATAGGAAAGCAAAAAAAAAGTAGAAAATAGGTTAGCACTAGAAAGAAATAGTATAAGTTGGGAGCAAAGGAACATGACTATAATTCCAGTAGTTTTGGGGATGAGACAGGAGCATCACTAGATTGAGGCCAGTACATGCTAATTTAGCAAAATCCTATTTTTTTAAAAAAGTAAAAATATAAAGGTGCTGAGAGTATATCTCAATTATATAGTTGCTTTACCCTGGGTTTAACCCCAGTACTACAAAAAAAAAGAAAGAAAGAAAAGAAAAATAGAATTAAAAGAACAGTATGTTCTAAAAACTTGACCTAGGTTATACACACTAGACATGAAAATGGTGGCCTTCCCAGAACTACACAGCTACTCATGGTATTTATGCCACACTCCGCCACTGGCAAAATTCCTTAAGATACATTTTCTTATTTTATAATCACTAAGGGACAAGGAAATATTAATGTACTGAGTTAATACATAGGGTTTGTTGAAGAAAATGATGTAAAGTTGAGTGCATTGCAGGAGGCCACAGAATAAGTAAACAGCAGATATAGACCCCATACTATGCTGTGACTCAAAGCTTTCTATATTTTTGACAATAACAAGTATTACACTGAATTATTGTGTTTTATGATGTGCTTCACAAGTACTCATAGATACTATCTTTTAAAAATTTCACCAACACAGAAAGTTCTAGGTACATGGAAGCTATTGCAAGTGGATTAGCAAATAAAACAAAAAACTCAGAAAAAATTTAGGAGGAGCCAGTATGATGGAGCTTGGATTTGAGAAGAAAACAAATTCTCAGTACATGAGATGTATGAGTCTGAAAATATTATTGTGGTCTATAACACAACAACAATATGTTTTAGGCCCAGATTTTTTAGACATGGAATGGAAATTTTTCCCAAAAGATAAGACTTAATTTTTTCTTAATCAAAATTCTATATTTTAATGGAATTTAAAAAAAATTATTGGTGCATTGTAGTCATACATCATAATGGGAAAAAAGATTTGTGTAGACATACATGCACACATCACCCAATTAGCTCCCATCCCTCCTTCCCATGCTTGGCTTACTGATTGACTGATGTTTAAGTACATCATTTGCTTTACAGAGTTTCCTTCTCCCTGCCCTCCCATCCCCTCCCTTTGGTTGCCTTATTTGCACCTCTATAGGATCTAATGGAATGTAAATATAACCAAATTCACTGACACATCAAAACCCCTTCAAGTGCTATCTATTGACAGAGAGCCAATAGCTTTTAGTCTTTGTATCATTTTCTCAGCTATAGAGAACCACTCTTTACCAAAAACATAAATCTCTCACTGATGGATGAATAAATTTAACATCTATTTTTTTTTTTTGCTCAAATTTTGAAGAATTCTAATGGTTAGCCACTATTAGATGTGAGAGTTCTCTGTGGTGCTGTCATCAAGCCTTCATCCTAGCAACTTAGTTGCTCCCTCTGCTCAGTCTTTCTGCCTCCCCTTCTCTTACATTCCTTATTAAGGGAATTTCTTAAGAAATACTTAGTAAATATCCTGAAGTGATCTTTGTCTCAGGGTTACTTACCATAAGACCTCTCCAACTTTTAATCATTGGTGCCAGAAATGAAATAAAACAGCAAAAGTATTATCATGTTTTGGTGCAAGACCACTTACTTGTGGGCTATTGGCTTTGAGAACGTATCCTTCTAGTAGAAGGAACACAGCCCCCTGGCATAGTGTGGCAGTACAGTCATAAAAATTTCTGCCACTATGGAGATCTGTGTGGAGATTCCTAAGAAAGCTAGGACTAGAACCACCATACTATCCAGCTCTACCACTCCTGGGTATTTTTCCAAAAGGGTTGAATTCAGAGAACTATAGCAACATATGCATACCTATGTTCATAGCAGCACAATTTGTAATAGCCAAAATATGGAACCAACCCAGGTCCCCATCAACAGATGAATGGATTGCAAAACTATGGGAAATACACACAATGGAATTCTACTCAGCCATAAAGAAGAACAAAATCATATCATTTGCAAGAAGATGGAAAGTCCTGGAGAGCATTATGTTAAGTGAGACCAGCCAAGCACAGAAGGAGAAGGTACTTATATTTCCTCTAATATGCCCAAACTAGGGAACCTAGAGGATACCAGTGGTACTCCAGATAATGGAGGGGAAATACCAGGAAAGCTTGAATGGAAAGATAGAGGAGGAGGAAGGCTGAACTTGATTAATGAGGGTCCACATCCGAATATGTGTAAAATTATGAATATGGCATGGTTACCCGGGACAATCATTGTTGGGAGAGGGGAAGGGAAAACAAGGACAGGAGGGGGGAGAGGGCATCAAGTATAGTTTAAATGTATACCATTTTTGTTCAATAAAAAATTTCATCAGTGGAAAAACAATGTGTTTTGATAGAAAGGATTTCACTTAATGCTTTGTTTGGATCAGGCATGTCAAAATTATGTGGACAGTATTATAGGACAGAGCAATGCACTGTGTATCTCTCACCACAATGAAATAATTTTACTGAAAACTGTACAAATGTATATGTTTTAAGAGAAATCATGCCCTATCTGTTAAGCAAAAAATGCAAACCACAAAGTCACAAGCATTTACTCAGGTGTAAATACCTGGAGACTCGTTAGGTTAGGATGTATGGTCCCTGATCTAATAAAATAACTTATAGATCCAGAGGGAAGCTCTTACCTTTGCTGAAGTCAGCACAGGCAAGACTTTATATATTTTACATTTTATATTTTATAGGCAAGATTAAGTATTTAAATATTATGCCAGGTTTTCTTTTTTAACTCAGGAACTACTCAACCACCACTAAGTCTCACAAAAAAGAGTTAAAGGGTAAAAAGTTTTTAAAAAGGTAAAGTGTTTTTTATTTTATATACCAGAGGAAAGATATTTTAAATATATAGGTCATATAAAAGTGGAATGGATGCCTGAATTTTGTTGTAAAAACCAGTGTAAAACCTTAGAGAAAGAATTTGGCATCATTAAAGAGAGATGTCTGCAAGAGGCACATGAAAAAATACAATCAAATCGTACAAATAAAGAATATGTAACTCTTTTTTATATGTGGGTGGTACTGGGAATCAAATCTAGGGGTATTCTACCTCCAAGCTATACCCCCAGTCCAATTTCATCGTTTTATTTTGAAACAGGGTCTCACTAAGTTGCAGAGAGCCTCACTAAGTTATTTAGGCTGGCAGTAATTACAATCCTCCTATTTCAGCCTTCCAAGTACTGGGTTTACAAGAATGTGCCACTAAGTCTTGCTGGGAATCTGTCACTCTTGATCATAAAGCCCAGGGTGAATAGATGAAAGCTGAGCACTTCTTATAACACACAAGGAGAAGAACATCACAGTATCAATTGTGGAGTTGAGCCAGTGATGACTTCATCTCTGTAGTCTACAAATTGTCAGACTCACAATATGTAACAACAGACCAGCAAAGTGTGGGCATGCATCTTCAGCTATGACCAAGAGATGGTAGCATTGCATAGACAATACAGCCCTAACCTTTATAAGACTTTTGCTCAAAGGAAAATGTTTCTAAAGGGTGGCAGGTATGTGAGAAAATGAGCATAATCATAAAATGAAAGGTAGAAAATAATGAGGCAACAGTACACATTTTTAGTATTATGATTTTAATGATTCTTTCAGTTTAGTGTGTAATTTTGTAAGTCCAGCTGATGAATTTATTCACTTTAATATCATAAAATTAATCTAACTAAAAGAAAATATACCATACCACACATCTTGCCTTTTATTGAAATGTAATCCAGCACCGTGGCATATTTAACTGAAAAAAACTTTATTCAGGTCAAGAAGAATTTAATCTCCCTAAAAGACTATGTTACATTGTAGCATTTTTTATGTATACATGAGTACTGAGGATTGATCCCAGTAATATTCAATCTATACACTATAGTAGAGCACTATTTATTTATTTATTTATTTATTTATATTTACTTGTCTTTTTAATAATGTCTGTTGCTGCACTGTAGTCATACATGGGTTACAAGATGGTAGAGGCATACATACACACATCACTCATTTAGCCATTCCCCAGTTTCTACCCATTCTTTCCCCCCTCCTTCCTCCTTATGTTTGGCTTAGTGATTGACTTTGATATTATTTGTGAATGCACATCATGTACATTAGAGAATTTCCCTCTTTCCCCTTCTTATCACCTCAGTTCGGTTACCTTATTTGCTCATTTGTGGTTTCTCCTTCTTTGTCTAGAATTCCTCCTATGACTCGTTTTCCCTCTAGCTTCCACATATTAGGGAGAGCATCCTAATTTACTTTTTGTGACTGACTAATCTCACTTAGAATAATGTTCTTCAGTTCCATCCATTTCCCCAAAAATGACATAATTGAAACATAATTGCTAAACTAGCAAGTTGTTCTGGAAACTGTGACTGTACCCTGTGTATTAACCTCACAAGTACTGTGATTACAAGCATGTGTCACAGCATCGACCAGGGTAACACTTTTGTATGATTTTATTAAAAGTTTGAATGTAGTTGTAAAATCTTAGCAAGCAGCTTGTGGGGTTCATGAATATTGAAGTAAATCTTTTTCTCTCTTACACACACACACACACACACTCCTTGTGGAACTTGAGTCAAGAAGAATTAGCCATAATTATTTTGAAGATATCATTCATCTGCTTTAAGCCATGCAGGGGCTTGTACTGCTTCTTGATTAAGTTGGTACATTTTAGTCTCCAATGCCTTTGGAGATCTCTCATGCCTACTCACTTTTCCTGCTTCTTCAGTTTCTACCTCTTGCCCCATGCTAAATTTTCCATTGTATTTTCCATGCAGGGCATTGTGTTCTGTGCTTTGAACACTAGCCGTCTTCAGTGACTCTCTATGCATTTATCACATAGGATAAGCCATTTCTAGAGATACAAGATAGAAAGAAGTAGTCCAAGCAATTACATGGCTTATGTGTAATGATTAAAATCAAAACAAAACAAAACAACAACAAAACAAAACAACAACAACAAAAATAGCCATTTTCTTACTTCTTATGAGAAGACAGATAAATCCTCAAGTTTAAGTCCAGGTTTCTCACCTTTAGTATGTTCCCAGGATCAGATGTTTTAATGAAATTTGAAAAAGTAATAATGCTCTAAGATGTTTTATTCCCATTCTCCACGATCAGTCCCCACCACCACACCTTCCTTTTTATTTTTAATCAAGGAGGACTTTAGGTAGGGGAAGTTGGAATGGAATTGAATTTATTTTTAATTTAGTGAGTGAAGATTATGAATTTAGCAGTCATATGTATGCAGATATAAGTTGTTTCTAATTTTTCAGAGTAAGAATGTCTTCTAGGGATATTCCTAACATCTGCTATGGAACTCACTTTATAACACAAAATATAATATCAGAAATCTCAACTGTGAAATGAGTGTGTCCTGTAAGGGTTCATTAGAGTAGCCTGTGCTTAGGGAAGGTGAAACAATGCTTTCAATGCACCAAACTATAAGCAATTGTTTATAAATTAGTCAAAAAAGTTTTTGAGGCACTGGGGATTGAAATCAGGGACCTTCAACCTCTGAGCTATACCTCCAGCCCTATTTTTTATTCATTTTGAAACAGGTTCTTACTAAGTTGCAGAGTGTCTCAGTAAATAGTTTAGGCTGGCTTCAAACCTTTAATCCTCCTTTCTCAGGCTCCCAAGTACTGGGATTACAAGTGTACGTCACCATGCCTGGTTTGAAATTAGTCAAATGTCAAACATCATAAATAAGAAACTGAGAGAGATTTTTCCAAGTTTGACATTAATTTTAGAGACTTTACATGGTACCACTTTAATGATTGTGTTTAACCAAATAACTTCTTCCTATGAAAAGAAAGAACTTTAACCAAGCATTTTTTATTATTGCTATATAAGAAGTTATTACAAAGGCAATGCCATATGAGGATGCTATCGAAGAAACCAAATATTATAGAGAAAAATCATGATAGAGGGTGTCCAGCAGTTAATTAACAAAAACATGTAATTTCTCTGCAGTTTTTTTTAGCAATGGGTCAGTTTTCTATAAATGTAATTGTGACAATTTTTCTCTAAATACATTTGTCTTTTCATATCTAATATTATGGTGATTATTTTGTATTGTTATTTTTTTGAAAGGAACATCACCAATTACTTAAGCTCCAGGCCTCAAAAATCCTGGACTATTTTATATTCTAAAGCCAGAGATTTTGTTATTTTAATTTTCTCTTAAGTTCTTATATTCTTTTTTTCTTCCTCTTACTCATTACTAAAATTGACCAATTATAATCTATTAACTACAATATTCAAAATACTATACTGAATTAAGAAGGCTTTCTAGATATCTTCTTCTAGATATAACCTCAATAGAGCCTATAATAAATGGTTTCTTAAAAATCTTTGCTATAAAGAGTCATTTACATCCATGGTGAAAACCAACAACTACAACTGACTTTCTACTATATGTAAAAGAAGATGGCTTTGAGTGTAGGAGGACAGGTGCTTGCTATAACCTTGGATGGCAAAGTCTTCCCCCTCTTGGTTGCAATTTGAATACCCTGAGGACATTCAAATGGACTAAGGACTGTCTATATCACTGAAGTCCTTGCAATGTAGGTCTTACATATGACATGGTTGGGACCCTCCACATGCCTTACTATGCACAGTCAGAAGATATAGTGGAACATTTTAATGATCAGTTAAAGAAAACCTTGAATAATTATACCCTGAATGGACTTTCCAAGGTTGAACTCCTTGAAGCACCATCTGCATTATCTAAGTTCTTCTTACTGGAAACAGGGCTCAAGGTCACCTGATAGAGCATTATACAGGTAGGTGGATGGGAGTAGATGGGGGAATGAAGGAAGATGGTTGACAGATCCCACATTTTGAATGTACGTGTGATCTCATGAATTCCTTTGAGAATGAGAAGTATCATTATGTCAACATCCTAAAGATGTATATTAGACTTGCTAAGGCTTTTTCTGAAAGTGTAACTGGCTTGGAATCTATGACCTTTATAAGATATTTGGTGCTATAAATAGGAGTTAGTACTCATGAATAAAATACTGAGATACCTGTCAATAACCATGGCAGATGTGGCTTCCTCCACTCCATTTTCTGGATGGCTTAGCAGATACCTCTCAACTCCCTTGCAAAAGCTGTTTAAGACAGAAGAATGCTTTGGGTGTTCTGTTAGCAGAACTGGAGGAGTGTATGCAATTCCTGATACTTCCTGCCATACTTGCATCGGCACTTCAGTCACTGTAGAGAAATCTGAGAGCAGGAATGTTGGCTGCACACACTTGGCCATCAGGAGAATATTTCTTCAATCCATATACCAGCTTTTACATGGATCACTGGGGTCCTGAACTAAGTTGCTGCCCCACTCAGGCCTGATTGTTCTGTCTCTAACATTGTGCTCATGGACTAAATAAAATGTCTTTTAGCCATGACATAATGGTGTTACACTAAAGTCATGGATGTCAAAGTGGTATATTGCTCTAACAAGATCAAACTTTCACTTTCAGATATGGGGCAGTCAATGGGCATCATAATGGAGTAGCTTGGCTAAGGGGAGTACGGTACTTGTGTTGGGGAGGTTTTCTTCAGGAAGACAAATCCCCAGATTGTCTCGGATGACTGATTCTTGCTAACAGCAAATTCCAAGAGTGCAACATCCTGATATATTGAAGAAGTCTCAGGACAATTTTGTTCTTCCCGGCTTAGTAAAATCTCATTGTGTGTATATGTACCATATTTTATTTATCCATTCATCTGTTGATGAACACTTAAATTGGTTCCATAATTTGTCTGTTTTGAATTGTGCTGCAATTATCATGGGTACGCACGTGTCATTATGGTTTTCTGACTTTAGTTCCTTTGGGCCCAGTCTCAGAAGTATGTTTTAACTCATATGTGAAATCTAGGGAGAAAATAGAAAACAAAAGGTCTTCAGATAGAGGAGAAATGAAATCAGTAGACTAATGGTCTAGGATTGGGAGATGGAAGTATGGAGAGGAAAAATGAGGCTTGAGAAAGGGAGTATTTCAGAAGTATGTTTTAACTCATATGTGGAATCTAGAGAGAAAATAGAAAACAAGTCTTTAGATAAATGATAAATAAAATCAGTATATTAGTGGACTAGTATTGGGAAATGAAAGTATAGAGGGGAAAAATGAGGCTTGAGAAAGGGACTGTTTCAAACAATGATATGTCCATTATCTTCGAAGGAGTCACTACTGACTGATGAAAGGGAAGGGAGGAGGAGAGAAGAGAGTGGCATTCTGAGAGAAATACAGCCAGTGATATGTGCATGCATGTTTGTACCACTTTATATCTCCCTATGATATGTTATTACAATTCACTAATAAAAGTATAAAATAAAAAAATATTCTGAAATGCTTGAGGAGGAAAGAGGGTAGCATTCTGAGAGAAATACAGCTGGTGATGTGTGCGTGCATATTTGTACCACTTTACGTCTCACTATAATATGTAATTTCAATTCACTAATAAAAGTATAAAATTAAAACAAGATATTCTAAAATGCTTGAGTCCAATGTGCTGAGTGGCACTTGGGTATACAATCCACAATGGGGTGTTTTGTGGTCCCTTATCTGTGATGTAGGCTGATGCAGAACAGAAGGCATCTACCTTGGGCAGCTTTCTTGAGTCTTGGAGATCAGTGCACTCTGAATTATACATATTTTTTAAACTCTTGCTGCCTGTCTGTAGGAAAATTTGCTTTGCAAGATTTGTGGAAAATGCTTAATTTCACCAGACTCATGAAAGTGATGATCAACTCCTGTCACATTTAGGGATCTTTGTAGATTTGCACTCTACATTTCCTCTCAAGCTCTGGGTAATTGACTAGGTCCTTAAATGAGGTGTTATATTTTGTGAGTCTCACTTTATTTAGCCACACAAACTGCTATAATATTTAGCACTGTCATGTCTTGAACAAAATTTTCATATAAGAAACTAGGAGATCCCAAGGAAAGGGCTTTGTTTACTTCATTATAATAAGAAAAAATTTGATTTTCTTTTGGACAGCTAGATACTTATATGTGCCCAAGTAAAACAAATACCAACTACAAAAGGAAATGACTCAGCAGACTCAGATAATATAAACACTTTAATGTAATTCTCTGAAGTTCTGCCCAAGTTCCTAGCACATGTTTACTTTAAAGTTCCTTATCAAACCATATTCTTTTCCCATGAGTTTGACCATCTAGAAAAGAATTTTTAAGTTATTTAGCAGAGCAGTTCTCAAGCAGGGACAATTTTATTTCATTAAAACTATTTGGCCATGTCCTGAGGTATTTTTTTTCTTTTTTCTTTTTTTTTTTTTTGAGGGGGGAGGAATCACAATTGGTGAGGAGAAGGGTACTATAGCTGCTAGACTGTAGTGGCCAGAGATGATGTTACATACCTTGCAATCCACAGGACAGCCTCTCAAAACAAAGGATAATTTTGGGGAAAATATCTATAGTACCAAGGCTCAGAAACCCTGATGTAGCAGATTATAAAGAAGTAAGAGTTGAAATTTCTCAGCAGAGAAGAGTTTAGGAGATGGATGTCTGACATGTGTCTAATTTAAGATTTAAGGTGACAGCACAGAATCAATATTTCAAATGATGACTGAAACCGTCACTTTGCAGGACACCTCCTCTCACCCTCCCTCCCAACTTTGTGTTCATACAAAGAACATATGGGCCATATTCTGAGGCCATAAGTTTACATATACCTTTTCTTTTTTCTTTCTTTCTTTTTTTTTTTTTTTTCAATACTGGGAATGAAACCCAGGGCATTCTATCTCCAAGCTACACCCCCAGCCGTATTTTTTATTTTGAAACAGTCTCCCTGAGTTCCAGAGGTCCTCACTAAGTAGCTGAGGCTGTCCTTGAACTGCAGTCCTCCCATCTCAGCCTCCCAAATGCTGGGATTATTACAAGCGTGGACCACCATGCCTGGCTTTACATATACCTTTTCTTAACACTAACAAAAACAATAATAAAAAAATGTCTTTAGTAGTCTGGAGCTCCACTTACCTCTTTTTCTTCGTACACAATTTAACTTGTATTAAAACTCTGATTGTCAAGTATTTTTCTTACATACACATATTTGTACATTTTATGTCAGTACCAATGTTTGGCAAATGCTAATTTACAGTAAGCAAACTTATTCCTGAAGTACATCTTATTATACCTATTCAAAATGTGGTTGCTCATAAGTTTGGAAACTTGATTACATAAGAAAACAAGATGGCACTGTATGTTTTATACCAACCACCATATTAGCACTATTCAATACAAATTGGCATTGATATTAATATTTTTATATATTTATAATATCCTGAAAATATTGAAAAATGTGAATCTATAAAAATGTAACTGATATATTGAGTTGAGGAAATTGATGTGGTTATATACATATTTTAGGAACAAATTAAGATGAATTTTTTTCTAGCTTATATAATATCACAGGATGGAGATATAATAATATTACATGAAATTAATGCCTTCATAAAGAGGCCTGAAAAAGTCTCGTTGCTTTTTCTGTCATGTAAGGATACAGCCTAAGGCCATCTATGAACAATAAAGTGAGCCCTCATTAGGTATTGACTTTGCTGGTACTTTGATTTTCACATTCTCAGCCTCCAGAAATGTCTGAAGTAAACTTAATTGGTGTAAGACACTCAGTTTATGGAATGTTCTTACAGCAGTCTGAATAAAATAGGACAGTATTATATGAGTCGTTCTGTTTTATTAAACAGTACTATAAACTATGTCTTCATTCATATATATAATTTTAAAGGCTTTTTTATGACTAGTCCACAGAAATTTTAATTTCAACCTGTTATATAACGTATTAAAAATAAAATGCTCCACGATCACATTTATTTGTTCTACAATTTATTAACCTTATGAAACTTTTTACCCTTTGACTTTTTCCTCTTCATTTCCTTTTTCTTTTAGACTCGGGCAACTACTGCTTTACTCTCTGCTTCTATGAATTTGACTATTTGGTATCGAATACTACTTGTCTAATATTTTGAAACTTCACGTCTGTGTGTGTGTGTGTGTGTGTGTGTGTGTGTGTGTGTGTGTTTTACCAGAGATTGAACTCAGTGGCATTCTATGTCTGAACTACACCTCCAACCCTTTTGTATATTTTATTTTGAAATCGGGTCTTACTAAATTTTATAGTACTTCATTTATTTGCTGAGACTGGCCTTGAACCTGTGACACTCATGTCTTAGCCTTCCAAGTACTAGGATTATGGGCTTGCATGCATGGCTTAAGTTTACTTTTATAAAAGCCTTTTTCTATAAGATGATTTGTGTTTGTAACATATTTTTGTTAACTTGATTTTATTTTGAAAATTACAATTAACTGACACAGCATAGTTGTTTAAACTTAAGAATTAAAAATAGTGTCACACCTGAATGTTCTTTCTTGTATGTTAATTCATCTTCTCAAAGATCAACTGAATGTTTCAGTGCACACAATGAATGTCAGAACCTCAGTAATATTCCCTATGTGAGAATAAATAACTTCCTAACCTGGAGAATACTCAGACGAATCTGTCCTTGTACCCATTTTTTTGTGTGCAGTCTCTGCAATAGCTTCATGTCAGGATCATAAAATTATTTTCAATTGTCAAATAATTTTGTCAAGTAATTTGCTGGTGTTCTTTGTATACCGTTTTGACTTTGCCTTCGGGATATTAATTTATTTTAAAATGCAAGATATTTTTCTGATGTTATTCATAAAAATATGTCAATTTTATTTTTATAGAAGTAGAATTAGAGATGAAGGAAATTAATTTATTCAGAAACATAGAATAATATATTTGCAGTTAGAGATGTATAGTAAGATTCTTGTTAGAAAATCAAGTAAAAGTGGCATTTTGATCATGATTGGATGTTATATACACAGGTAAGCTTCAAATTATTTAAACTGGAAGCTCAAATTAATGATTTATACATTAAGAGTATTAAACTATATGAAATTACATCTAAATAATCCAAATTACTAATAAACTATTTCCCAAAAGTATAATAAAATTATGTTAAAATGTTAAATCATACATGATTACTGGCTACTAATATTTATTGTTATTCTAGTCTTTACACATATGATCACACCTCAATTTTTCTTAAAAGGTTTCTGATTCTTTCTTTAACATGTGCAGGAAGAAAAATGATCAACGGTGATACATATGAATCTTAAGCTTTAACGTGGGTCTTACGTGATGATTTCTTAGGTGTGGGTTGATGCCTTTATTTAAACTGCCATTTTACTTGGAAATATGACTATACAACTTATTTTCTATGGGAATGATTGGACCCTAGGTTTAAACACCAGGTATATTAAAAGTAATTTGGTAGTCAAACCACTACAGTTAAAAGATTTCCAGAGGGACCTTCTGGAATATAGAACATTGCCTAAAAATAGAATTACTGCTCCAGCCAATGATGAGCATGTAATAAAATAGTCACTTCTTAGATAATGGCCTTTTATTCTCAAATCCATATCTATCCTGTGAGCAGCTTCTATGTCCAAACATAAAAGAACTGAGCAGGATATTATTTGGGCTTTAAAATCAGACACATCTAGATTTATACCTGAGTTCTGTTATTTGGAGAGAAAATGTGTACCCTGTTAATTTCTGCATCTGTAAAATGAGGATAATAATATCAACATCTTAGTGGCAATATGGGTTTTAATTGAGCTTTATAATGTCTAACAGGATGCAAAATGTGACGTATCCTATTTTATCAGTTTAGAAAGAGGCCCCAAAGCTAAAATGATAGAAAAATAATAATTTTTATATTCTAAAGAAAAATGCTAGGCACATTTATAGGTCATATAGAAACTGACTGCTTTCTTTACCATATGTCTGAGCTCCAGTCTAAATATAACAGGGAATATAAAGAAGAGAAATGATGGGATCTTAGATACTATGTACTCCCCAGTGTGCTTCTGTTTACTTCTAAACAAATGGTCCTGTTTTCAAGTAGCTACTCCAGACAGTGAATGTGACTCAATCAGAAATAGTTCAATAGTAAGTATCTATGACATATTTAATCAAAAACTAAAAGGGAGGGAGACTTGATTCTCATTCCTCACACAAAGCCTATGACAATGAAATGTCATTAGGGTTTCCAAAGACCAGAGGGATAAGTTCTAAAAATCTTCTTAGGGACAATTCATCTGATGTTCTTGTAATTTTTCTAGACATAAACCCACATGAAAATAAACCTCACTTTCTCACCTTGCACAAGAGTCAATTCAAGATAAATCAAAGTCTTGGAAATCAGACCAGAGACCTAGCAGCTCACTAAAGAGGGCCTAGGTCCAACACATAGTCATAGGTAAAATATTTCTCAACAAGACCCCAAAGGCACAAAAATTAGAAAAAAAAGGATCAATAAGTGGGATTGCATGAAGCTGAAGAATTTCTGTACAGCAAAGGGAATTATCAAGAACCTCAAACACCTCAAAAGAGAGCGGATAGATTGGGAAAAACTTTTTGTCAACTATTAATTTGATAGAGGACTAATATCTAGAATATACAGAGAACTCAAAAAACTCACAGCTAAAAAAACAAATAACCCAATTAAAAATGGGCAAATTAACAAAATATACACTTCACAAAAGAAGAAATTCAAGTAGCCAAGAAATTTATGAAATATGTTCAACATCATTAGCAATCATATAAATGCAAATCAATACAACCATGAGATTTCATCTAACTCCAAATAGAATGGCAATCATTAAGAAAACGAACAACAACAAATGCTGGTGAAGATGTGGACAAGTAGGAATTCCAATACATTAGTGAGATTAAAATTAATGCCACCACTTTGGCAAACAGTATGGAGGACTCTCAAAAGAATGAGAACAAACCTATCATATGATCTAGCAATACCATTTCTGAGTATCTACCCAGAAAAATTAAAACCAAACTATTAAACTAATGCATATGTATCTCTATTTATAATCACACAATTTATAATTGCCAAACTATGGAACCAGCCAAGATATCCATCAACAGATGAATGAGTTACAAACTATAGAATAGGTACACAATGAAATTTTACTCAGTCATAAAGAAAAACTATGTCATTTGCAGGGAAATTAATGGAACTGAAGAACATTTTGCTAAGAGAGATAAGTCAGTCACAAAAAGTAAAATGGATGTTCTCCCTAATATGTGGAAACTAGGAAGAAAAAAGTTCATAGGAGGAACTCTAGACAAGGAAGAAAAAAAACCACAGATCAGCAAATAAAGTGACCTTCCTGAAGGAGATGTGAGGGAGGAAGAGAGAAATTCCTTAATGTACATGGTGCACATTCACAAACATATCAAAGCCAACCACTAAGCCAAACAGAAGGAGAAGGGGAGGAAATAGGATGCAAATTGGGGAAGAGTTAAATTAGTGATGCATGCATGTATGCCTCTAATATATTGTACCACATTAAGATGTATGACTATGATGCACTAATAAATATAAAAAAAAGTTCGGAAGAGCATGTTGTGGGAGATGTTCCAGATAGCAATGCAAAAGAAGAAATAAATCATATCTACTTAGGTTCTTGACCCTCAAGAATGTGTTCAGGAAAACATTATTGTATTGTCCTTGATGCTAGGAAAATATTAGAATAACTAAGCTCTATGTATCTTGAAAGAGAGATTGACAAGGTGAGAAAACCTTTATTTAAAAAAAGGACCTGTTTCCCCACATCCTCGCCAGCATTTGTTGTTGTTTGATTTATTTATGCTTGCCACTCTGACGGGTTAGATGGAATCTCAGTGTAGTTTTGATTTGCATCTCCCTGATGGCCAGTGATGAAGAACATCTTTTCATGTATCTATTGGCCCTTTGTATCCCTTCTTTTGTGAAGTGTCTATTTAGTTCATTTGCCCATTTCTTGAGGAACTCTTTTACACAGATCTCCATAGTGTTTGAACTAGTTTGCATTCCCACCAACAGTGTATCCATTGGTGGGTGGGGGAAGGGAAAACGGGGGCGGGGGGAGAGGACACCAAATATAGTTTACATGTATACTATTTATGTTCAATAAAAAAATTGTTAAAATTGAAAAAAAAATAAATCTGTGTCCCTTTTAAAAAATAAAATAAAAAATAAAACATAGAGCAGCCATAGAAATAACTTTTTAGAGTACAGAAATTATTACTTACCATAATTAGTACTTCCAGATATATCTTGAAATAATTATATCTTTTTGTAATATTGTTTTTTTATTTATAAAGAATAAAAGTAAGTAACATGGCAGAAAAAAAGGATCTGTTTGAGATATTAGTTTTGAGTATAGAAACTGAGGAGGCATCTACAACTGATTATCCAGCGAATGACAATAATTCCCAGGGACTGTGGAGTGAAATGCCTCATAAAGGAGTGGGTATAGGGGCCATATGGAGTCTTCAGAAAACAACAAGAAGTATTATAGAATGGTGATGAGCTTCTGTATTCACAGTACTTGCTAGGCTGAAACAAAAGGATCACAGGTTCTAGGCCAGCCTCAGTAACTTAGCAAGACCCTAATTTTTTTTTGATGACTATCTACCTATGTATCATCTATCTATCTATCTATCTATCTATCTATCTATCTATCTATCTATCTTTTTCTTTCTTTCTTTCTTTCTTTCTTTCTTTCTTTCTTTCTTTCTTTCTTTCTACCATCTACCTATCTATATATCATCTATCTATCTATCATCTATCTATCATCTATCTCTTTATCTACCTACCTATCTTGTGGTATTAAGGATTAAACCCAGGAGCATTTTATCTTTGAGTTACACCATGAAACTTTTTGTTATTTTTTGTTTGTTTTGAAAGAGAGTAGAAGCCCAATGGCAAAATAAAACAATACATCTGGGGGTCTACTTCCAATTTTGAATATTCCTGGGTTTAATCCCCTGTGCCAACAAAACCAAAGAAAGTAAAACAAAATGATTATTCATATACATACCCTTGCATACCCATGAATAGATGTGTGTGCATGTGCATGAGCACACATACACATTCACACATTTAGAGTTAGCATTTGTGCTTTAAAGAACAGATTACAACAGTGTTTTTTAGGTACTATATTTTGTGTCCCCAACCTCCACATCTCTACTAGCTCTGGAAAAGTTCTGTCTTGTCACTTATTTACAGTGTACCACTCACAGTTTATTAAAGTTGTAAGATTTCAATTATAGCTTTATCTTTGGGTCTTCATTTCTTTATTAAGTTTTCTGTGCCATGCAAAATTTATAATCATTTGTGTTCTTTTTGCCTGTTGATTTTACTTATGTCAATCTAATTCTCAAGTAGTACTGAAAAAATAATCCTCCAAAAATGTTTAAAATGTTTTCTTCCATAAATTTTAAATTACAGTAATGGTTAAAATTTTTTTACCTTTCTATTGGTGCATTATAATCATACATCTTAATGGAGCACAAGATGGCAGAGGCATACATGCACACATCACCCGATTAACCCTTACCCAATTTCATCTCCCTCTCTCCTTTCATGTTTGGCTTAGTGATTGACTTTGATATGTTTGTTAATGTACATCATGAACATTAGCCAATTTTCCTTTCCCCCCTCTTATATCCTCAGGTAACCTTATATGCTCATCTAAGGTATTCCCTTCTTTGTTTTGAGTTTCTCCTATGACCCAGTTTCTCATTAGCCTTTGCATATTAGGGAGAGCATCTTATTTCTTAGTTTTTGTGACTGACTAATCTCACTTAGCATAATGTTCTCCAATTACACCCATTACCCTGTAAATGATGTAATTGTGTTTTTCTTTATGGCTGAGTAAAATTTTCTTGTGTACATATCCCATAATTTTGTAATCTACTCATCTGTTGATGGACATCTTGGTTGATTCAGTGGTTTGGCAATTGTGAATTGTCCAGCTATGAACATACATACAAAAGCATTAGTTTGGTAGTTTGGTTTCCATTCTTTTGGGTAGATACCCAGAAGTTTATATCACATTTTTTCTGGAATTTTAATCCAAAATTTTACTATTATAAACTTTAGTGTGCTTGGCAAAGGGTATAGTCAGCCTTTGTTATCAAGGAACATATTATCTATGTTAAAAATTAAAGTAGAAACATTTGACAGGTTAATGTATGGAAATATTAGTGCATTATCCAGGGAAAATGTGCACATAAATTCTGAAAGAATATTTTATGTTTTAAAATTTACATTGACTTAGTGATTGATTTTGATATGTCTGTGAATGTACATCATGTACATTAGGCTGAATGAATGATGTGAGCATGTATGCATCTACCATCTTGTGTTGAAACAGCTGTACTTAGAGCATGTAGCTTGTCTGCAAGCAATAGGGATGCCGTCTTACTTTTACATAGCACAAATACCAATCTAAAAGCTCATACTAGACTTCTTCAGGTAGTAATTATTAGATTTTATTAGCCTGAATTAATTGTACATTTTAATGGGTTAAGTATGAAATTTCCACACATGCATATAGCATACCCTGAGAAACCAGCTTCTCTTATCATCCCCTCAACTTACAGCATCCTACTTAATCATGAGTACTCACTATTCCACTTTAAAGTTGACTATTTTATTCTCCAATTGTGAGGGAGAACACATATTAGAATACTTTAATATTAGACTTATTTATTTATTTATTTATTTATTTTTTATTTTTTTATTTTTATGTGGATCATATTAAAAATGGCATACATTCAGACTGCTTGATGCCCTCCCCTCCCTGTGTCCCCTTCCCCCTTTACCAACAATGAGTGTCCAGGGCTGAAAAAAGTGTAACAAAGATCTGAGAAGAGCCTCAGAAATAGTAAGATTCTCATCAACCCACTGAAATCTTGATTCAAAATAAAAACGGAAGGCTGGGGGTGAAGCTTTGAAACAGAATGTCCCTGTGTTCAATCTCCATTAACACACACACACACACACAAACACACACACACACACACACACACACACACACACATTTCTAACCTGGATATTGAATTTTTAGACACTCAGGCAATTGATAAATTTAGTGTTGAACTATAAATTAAATACAACCTACAATATGGGGTATATGTAGAAAGGAAAATGTCTTTTTTAATTAATTAATTAATTAATTAATTATTGCGGGCTTGAAGATGGAAACCAGGGGCATTTGACCTCAGAGCTACACCCCTCTGCCCTATGTTTTATTCTTTATTTTGAGTCAGGGTCTCACTGAGTTGTAGAGGGCCTCACTAAGTAGCTGAGGCTGTCCACGAACCGAGATCCTCCGGTCTTAGCCTCCAGAATGCTGGGATTACAAGCGTGCTCCACCATGCCCGACTGGAAAAATGTCTTTTTAAACTGTTTCAATTAGTGCTTTAGTCAATGTGATGTTTTCACAACAAAGAAGATGAAACATTGGTGAGAACATCAGAAAGCAAATTTGAACCATGAGCACATGAAAGTTGTTATAGAACATTGATAAAATTATAATACACAGATAATTTATCAGCTTTGGTAAATATTATTGTGTTTGTGGTTTGAGAAATCTTTGCAAATATGAGAAATATAGATTATTAATTCTAAACATCAGGTCTTAAAGTTAAAATATTTAAATGAAGGCAGAGAAGAATATTCAAATGAAGACTTAACTTTGGGAATTTACAAGAAATATTTTCTGTGAAATCATTTTAGTCATGGAAGGTTTGGAGATGAATGTATTTTAAATATTTTAGAAATTCAGTAAAATCTTTCAAGTTTCCATTCTATGAAAGAAATTGAAACACTGCTAAGGAATTAAAACAAAACAAAACAACAACAGAAGATATTATTAATCAAATCAAAACAAAATCCTTAATTAACTGGTCCTCAGGTTGAGTTTAAATTTACTCAGATTCTGATTTATACTCAAGCATTATAGGAAGAGACATATTTTGACTACTTCTCTGAATGTTGTCCATCTTCAGACTCAGAGTCCCTGACAACAGCAGAGTATTTAATATTAATTTTAGCCCTCAATTCCAAGCCTCATATTCTTTCTTCAACCCAGAAACTAAGTCTGACCTTACCTAACTAAAGTTTCAAGTTCATTATGCTTGAACAAATTTAAATTCCCTTCTAAATCAGTAAGGAAGTTTATAGTCATAAATCAGGCAAGCCAACTCCCTAACTATGTGGTTTTATCTATTAACATCATGACTGATAATGGTGCAAAGGAAAGTTTCTTAAAATAAGCATGGATAAGAGTTTCCATAAAGCAGGGTAAACGGGCCCTACTGCAATTTGTATACATCATAACTGCTAAGGTAGGCCTTGTATATTTATTCTCCAAGCCCTCCATTTAAAATAATCAATTTCTTCCTATTAAGGAAAATAAAAACCCACAGACATTTGTCTCCAGAGTAAAAGTTTAGAAGTATAGGATATAATTAGTTTTAACTATTTCCATAAAGCCAAATTCCTAACAAGATGGTGATATATGACATCTCTCAGTAGTTATATATGTTTATAACCAGGCCCAATGCCTGCATGAATTTAAAAATAGGAACTTTAAAAGACCTACATGGATTCTACCATGATATAGAACTGAATAAAACAAGCTTCTCTAACCCAAGACTCTTGGAGAGACTTCTGTAGCAGCCCAAGTTTAGGCATGTTCTCCTTTCCCTACAAGTTAAATTTCTCTTTAGTTGGAGGAAGATAAAAGTTCAGTGTTGCCTTGGGGACCCATTAAATTTCTATGTGAGGCTCAGTTTTCATCTATTTTAGCTACAAAAGGATATGAAGTTAGGAAACTTGAGAGCAAAGGTTAAGGCCATAGTTTGTTATACTTTCATGAATTAAGAATGATTATTTGGCTGTGGGCCCAGCTTAATGTTATCAGGCCTTGACTAGAAAAAAACAAAGATAGCTAAAATTGACATCCCACAAATAGTAATGTGTCTCTCTTTGCTACTGGCCAATGTTATTACAGTCATCCATCATTGAACAACAGGGCTATGTTCTGAGGACTATATCATTAGGCAATTTTGTCATCATGTGAACATCCTAGAGAGAGCTTACACAAAAACAAATGCTGTACCTTAACTATATAAAAATGTATATAAAAATATATATTCCATGTCTATATTTGTATGTGTATGTCTACACTTGTATGTGTATGTATATGAATATGGATATACATATATCCTAGAGTCATGATGAACAAAACGTAAGATTAAATCAATCACAAGAAAAATTCATTCTGGAGATATATGAAGATATATATATGAAGATATATGAAGATAAGTGAAGCTACTGCTGGTATTAACATGGTATATCATTTTATAATAAGCATTCTTTTTATAAGTAGGAGGAATATATTCTAAAATAATTATGGGGTTTGGGAAATAGCCAGCCAATGATAGAGAGATTTTTTTGTTTGTTTTTGTTTTGCAGGTCTGAGGATGGATCCCGTGCATTTGATCTCTGAGCTGCACTGCCTGTCCTATTTTTTTAATCTTTATTTTGAAACAGGGTCTCACTAAGTTGCAGAGGGCCTCACTATGTAGCTGAGGCTGTTTGCAAACCGTGATCCTCCTGTCTCAGCCTCCTAAATGCTGGGATTACAAGTCTGCGCCACCACGCCTAGCAAGAGATGATATTTTAGAATCTACTCTTCAGAGTCCATGACAATATTATGTGTAAATACCTTTGCTTGAGACTGGTCTTCTCATTTAAATTAATGAAACATTTTAGTAAGTAACATAAAGGTTTCAAGCGTAAAGTCCTTTGTTTTTCAAATGAGAAAAGAGATCCAGAGTGGCTTTTTCACGAGCAATCCTTCTCTTTACTTTTCTCAGTTAGTGTGTCTTGCGTGAGGTTCATTGCATTGCAGCCCTGGAAGATCATCTGTGTCCCCGCAAGAAAACATTAAGGGCATAGTATGGGGTTTGGGAATCACCATTGTCATTTCTCCACTAAGATTTTCAGGGTGATTTTCAGGGTGGTTCTGAAGTCAAAAGAGAGGTAGTAGCTTTGCAATCTCAACATCACTATCAGAAGTCTTAAACTTGCTGCACTCACATCTCTTTTTCTGTTGCAATATTAAACTTTTCTATGATTATTTTCTTAAAAACAGCCTCAAGCCTGTTTTTCAAAATAAGGTAATGATTATATGAGTTGCAAAACTGCTCTCAATAAATCTCTTTAGGTTAAAACAGGCAGAGAAATTTAAGTTATTTTTAACTATTGATCCTGATTTATAAAAGTTATTTCTTCATGTTCAGTTTTCTCTGTCCTGCTTTCTACAGTTTTATTGTTATAGTTTTTATACATGTACCAAAATCTCCTCTACTGCTGTTAGCTTTTTAATGCCCTACAACGATCATTATGTACCTTCTTTTTTTTATGTAATGATACCCATCCATGTAATCCCAGTACTTGAGAGGCGGAGACATGAGGTTGGTAGGTTTAAGGCCAGACTCAGAAATTTATTGAGACTTTGTATCAAAATAATAAAAAATATATAATATATATGTATATTATATATAACAAAAGGCTAGGGGTATAACTCAGAGGTACTCCTGGGCTCAATCTCCACTATAAAATTAAATTAATTAAAAAGACTGGATGGGGCACCTCTGTTTATCGCTGTGCTTTGCTTTTCCTTAGTCATTGTCTTTCTGGAAGAGAGTAAAATATTTCCTTTATGGGAGAAATTACAATATTAAATTCACAAATATTATAGCCATAATTTACTTCTCTGTCATAAATGATCACATTTGTGGCTATTCCAGTTATTTCTAGATATGGAATAATTTTGTTGGGAATAAAGTTGGGACACTGTAGAACTGGGGAGAACAAAATCAGCAGAAGTAGTACTGAAGTTTTCTATCTTCAACATTCTAAACATTTGTTTTTTGAGGATCCAGTGCTTTCATGTGGGCCTTTATTAACTGTTGTCTAAATCTAATGAGGAGACAGGAAAACAGGGTGTCATCTCAGATATAAGTCAGTCAAAAAAAGTAAATATCAGATGCCTCCCTAATATGCAGAAGCTAGGGATGAAAATGTCATAAGAGGAACTCTAGACAAAGAAAGAGAGACCATAGATAAGAGAGTAAAGCAACCTGACTGAAGGAGATGAGAAGGGGAAAGAAGGAAATTCCTTAATGCTCATGATGTACATTCACAAACATATCAAAGTAAATCACTAAGCCGGACATAAGAAGGAGGATGGAGAGAATAGGGTGGAAATTGAGGAAGGGCTATATAAGAAATGTGTGCATGTATGCCTCTACATCTTGTACTCCATTAAGTTGTATGACTACAATGCACCGGTACAAAATAAATAGATAAATAAATGCCATATTTTTAAGAACTCTGACATAATTTACCTTTTCTATGTTAATTTCTATGTAAGATGTTTCATTTTTCTTTTTCTAAAAATTTTTATTGGTGCATTGTAGTCATACATCTAATGGGATAAAAGATTTGTGTAGACATATATGCACACATCTTCCAATTAGCATTTTTCTTAAGGATGTAAAATGTTAGAATTTGTTGTTGTATTTTAATCTTTCTTATAGGTAACATGATCATTCAAGAAGATTTGGAAAGGATTATAGATAAAATAGATAAACTTTGTTGTTACTTTGTCCCTCAGGATTAATAGCATTGACTATTGTAGTGTATGTGTTTCATGCATTGTTTCATATATCTTACATATTGATAAATGACTATAATAATTATATTTCTAAGAACATTTTTATTTTTTATTTATTTATTTTGGTGGTACTGGGGATGGAACCCTTCTACATCTGGGCTACACTCCCAGACCTATTTTATATTTTATTTGAAAAAAGGGTCTCTTAAGCCAGAGAGACTGGCTTCAAACCAGAGTGATCCTCCTGTCTCTGCCTCCCAAGCCCGGGGATTACAAGTGTGAGTCACCACGTTCAGCACTAAGAAAATTTTTAAAACCTTGAACAGCTAATGTGACATGAGCATTTTCCAGTTCAAGTAATTTTTCTATAGTATCAGATTTATATATCTTTAAAATATTTCTTTATGGAACATATTTATAATATAATCATATAATGAATTCAAGATTGTTAAATTGTTTTTCATATATTCTACTAAAACAGAAGTAAAATAAATATTGTAAGGTTCATGATTTTTGTGCACATGGAAGGTTCTTTTTGGAAAAAAAAAATCTTGAGGGGAAACTTCTGAATCAAATTTTGTACGCTACTCAAAAGTCAGTTGAAACATAATGTCAATTTTTTTCATGAACATTCATATTCATTAGCCTCTGTTCTCTTTCTTACATAATTAAAAATAGTGGTTTATAATTTTGTTTTTACATTTATACATTAAAATACTCATAAAGTCCCATATAAGAAGAATTTGAATAATCCACAGATGTAGCCTTACCCTGTTATTTTATCTTCCACTTAAGAAACACATTGGAAAGTGAGATTGATTAACTATAAATACATCTTGAGTCATTTTACATTTAAAAAATAATACTTCCAAGTTGCAATGCAGTGTATTATCTGTGATTGTTTCTAAGTTGCTTCCGGGACACTTGGTCTCATACTTTGGATGATAACACATGCTCTGCTTCAGTGAGACTTCCCTATCACTGCTTCCTAGAAAGAACTTTATGAATAAAATTTGCCATCACATTTTATCACAATAACCTAATAATCATATTTATCCTGATCTTTGATTTATCACACAATGTCATGTATAAACCAATACACCAATGTCTATTTCAAAAGGCAGAGTAAAAATGGTTCATTTGACATCACGAAGACATAATACTAGGAAATATTTGAGTGATGATACATATTTGTATCTCTATTATCCTTGGTAAGTTTCATCTAGGTATTATGCAATAATGTAATGGCCATTTATCAGTACTTCCATTAGTACTCCTTTATACATTATTAGAAAGAAATATTTTTAATTCATCATTTTGAAGTATAATAGCTATACTCAATTCATAGTAGAATATTTTCTGCAGCCATTTAACAAAATGACAATTCTTGAAAGTTCTTTCATTTTTCAACAGCACAATAGAATTATTTTTTTTATTTTGCAACAACACCCTGAATATGCATATTATATGACCTTAAATTGTTCTTAAGAGAGAAAAAGTTGAAGGACTTTAGAAAGGGCCATTAAGGGAGCAGAGTTAGACTTAAAAAGAGGAACTAATGTTGTTATCAATCGATTCATCTCCGTTGGAAATGCTCTCTGTTGACCTCTTTTTGTAGAAGAGAATTAAAGAATATCTATTATCCTGTGGAAACTTATTATTTGCTTGATGGAATTAAACTGAAAGCCAAACATAATATCTAAAAGTTAAAACATTTAAATTGCAGAGTAAATTCAGAAAAGGAACTAAAAAAACCTATTTGATATCCATGTTACAGATGAGTATTCTGAACATTCACTAAAGAAAATATATGATACTGTATAGAAAGAATAAGATAAGATTTGGGGGGAAGTTTGTCAGGAATCCAGCCCGACAGCTACGGGGCTTGGAGAGATGATGAGTACCGACAACTCAAACACAAACCCAGGAGCTGGGAGTCAAGTCAAGCAAGATCTCATTTATTTCTCTCCAAGCAGTTCTTTATAAAGCACCAAGCCACGAGGGGAATTTCCATAAGAAATAGCCTAGCCTATCCGGGATAAAGATCACTAGCACATATTTTGCAGCCAATCCCAGGCCAGTACATGAGCCATTCATGTGTGCAGGAAGCTCCTTTAAAGGTAGAAAGGGAAAAACCGCTCAGTCTCCCCACCCATAATGAATGGGGAAACCACGCTTTCCTAGCTTCCTCCAGGCGCCATCTTTGCCCCTTTTTTGCTGAATCACTTTACTTAAAGTTTTGCCTTAGGCCGTAGGCTACTCAGGCCGAATCTCCTTAGGCGCTGTATAGACACACCCCATCAGAAGTCAAAATCCAAATTTATCTCAAGGTAATATGTAGATGTAAGTAAAATATAAAAACACTCTATATCTAATATCTAAACATATAAACAATTATACAAAAGCCTTGTAACGTAAGGGTACAGCCAAATCCAGCTTATTGTGATCAGAAATTATATGGAGAACAAAAAATTATATAATATATATTATTGTATGGGAACCCTGTTTAACTTGTCATAACTGTTAAACAAAACGTCAGGCTTTTTTGTGTGTATGACACTAAGTATTGAACCCAGGGGCATTCTACTCCTGAACTATACCCCCAGACCTATATTTTATTCTTTATTTTGAAACAGGTCTCACTAAGTTGTGGAGAGCCTAAGTAACTGAGGCTGGCTAAAAACCTGAGATCCTCCTGTCTCATCCTCTCAAGTACTGGATTTACAAGCATGAACCACCACATCAGTTTTTAAGCTTTAGTATTTGTGACTATAACATGATAAACTTCTAAAATATGAGTTTCGGGGATGTGTTCACAGATAACTTATTTATTTAAAACAAAATAATCAGCGTTAGAGAATATTTTATATAAAAAGAATCTAAAATTTGTTATTTATGTAAAATCCTAGATTAAATGAAATTAACAAAACATCTATTAAGTCAAATAACATATATTTTAAATATGCTAGAGATCACTGTAAAACTATAGAAAAAAGTTATGGTATACATTATGGTCAAAAGCTTTTGAACATTTTTTTAAAATACATGGTCAAGCCAGGCACAGTACACACAAGTTTAATCTCTTGGGAGATTGAGACAGGAGGATGAATGATGGATTCAAGGACCACCTCAGCAACTTAGTGATGGCCTAAACAACTTACCAATATCTCATTTGAAAAGAAAAAATAAAAGATATGGGGGTATATATCAAGGTAGAATGCTCCTGAGTTCAATTTCATCACCAAAAATAAGTATATTATTAGCTAAGTGATTCATGTATCACATCTTAAAATGTTACTTTAACATGCTACAAGTTATATGAATAGCAGTGTGACATACCTGTTTTAGAAGATAAAATAATGAAAGACCAAATTTGGTTGAATTCTTATGAATTCACATTGTGTACTTACCAACACTGATTCATTCATATGAATATTTATATAAATAATACCTATCTTGGCTAAAAATGTGCCCCTTTAGCACAATTTATTGTTTACTGTCGTTGGCTGGTCAATTGGAAAACTTTGAATACATATCTTTTAATTAAAGTTTTGCTAAGTAGAGCATTGCCTAACTCTACTGAGATGCCTTACATTTATTTAAGTCTACAAGAAATAATAAAACATGGGCAATGTAGGTGGGAGTTTTTACGTGTCTGCAAGAAAGCTCATTTCTAGAAGCTCAAGAAAAAAGAATTAATATGTAAAACATGAAAAGTATATCAACTAGACAGTCATAAATACAGGCACCAAATAAAAAGGGAGAAGGAATTTTTTTAAAATTCATCAAGTTTTGTTTTAGACAGGCCTGGTAAGATCATTTGTCATGTTATAGTAATGATAAAATGAACAATATATTGGTTTACTAATTTTGAGGCTTCTAAATTAGAATTAGAGTCAAACATCAAAAAATAAGTATATGTAATACGTATATATACATATATATATAAGTATGTATATGTGTATATAAATGCAAATACATAATTTGGCTCAGAGAAAATTTTATGTGATAAGTACATAATAGATTATTATAGGACATTAAATATTCTATAGTTTATAAATATCCATGAATAAGTGGTAAATACTGTTTGAATTCATGAAAAAAAATCTTGCTTTTTGTTGCTCTTATTGGACATAAGAGACAGATTGCTACACCTATGCCAAAAAATGTGTGCCATTGGTCTCATAGCAGCTTTTGTTGTACCAGAAATTACTTACAATTTTTTTTTCAGAGAACTACATAAATCGCACAAACTGTAATAGAGTTAAGCTCTAATTTAGATTGCATAGATTTTGAAACATGTTTTATTATTTATTAATTGTGGGGCACAGGATAAATTAGTCTGCTATGCTTCAATATTTTAATATGGAACTAATATTATCTAATCTCTTCTAGGAGTGAATTGGGGGTTAAATGTCTATATAACATACAATTATGTATGTGTATATACATAAAAATTATAGCACTTTAATACAAAAATGCTAAATATATGTTTATTATTAATAAAAATGGCGATCATGATGAAATGCTCAGAGCCTTAAAGCTCTTTTAAAACACATCCTCAAATCCATAGAGGATATTTATAATCGTATTACTGATTACATGCATTTCTATCATACAAGGAAGTATTTCTGACCATGGAATTATTTTTAAACTTAATTCCCTAACTGGTGCATTTAGAGAAAAAACAAAATAGATCACAAGCTCTCTGACTCACCCCGTACCCGAAATGCATACACACAATACAGTCCACAGACTGCGCATGTGTGACATTGCTCCACTTCTCTGGACTTTGAGATTAATGAATAGTATTTCATTTAAAGTTATTTCATTTAAAGTTATTTTTGAGTTATATTGCAAATGGAATTAGGAAATGCTGATTTTGCTGGCAATTAAATAGCTGGGTGTGTTGGCATATACCTGTAATCACAATGACTCAGGAGACACAGGATCCCAAGTTAAGGCCAGCCTAGGCAATTTATTGAGACCTTATCTCAAAATAAATTTTAAAAGGATCTAGGAGTATAGCTCAGTGGTAGAGTGCCCTGAGTTTGATCATTAGTAGTACAAAAACAAACAAAAACATTTGTTTCTAGACATATCTGCTTATTTTTCTTTTTTATTAAATAAACTTTAAGCAGTGATGTTTAATGTATAGTTAAAATAAGTATTTCAATGGTTTTAAGTTATCTTTTACAAGAGCATAGAAGAATAACTGAAGAAAGGTTTTAAAAGAGTTTAAGAACTATATGGACAACTATCAAATTAAATGTGTCAAGATACGAGGAGTATATAATTATCATGAATTTACATTCACCTGTTTTTGCTGCACTAGGCATATGTGCATATACATATTATAACATGCTTTCATATTTAATGAGATTAAATGGATACATTTCTTCTCTTTTACATCTATGTTATTTTTATTTATGTACAGGCACTATCCACTAACAGATAATCATAAATATTTAATAAAACTCAACTTTCTAGGAATTAGAGGATAACTATTAAACAGTGTACATTCTAGAACATTTAATGCTCCAAATAGTTACAAGTGATGAACAAATTCCCCATTGCTACTGTCCAGAACCATTGTATTATCACATAACAACCCATGGGACAATTTCTACACAGTGTTTTCTCAAATTAAATACACATATAACTTAAGTAAATATTTCTTGAGGCAGAAAATGCATTAAAATATAAATTGTGATGTATTATTATTTAGTCATATATACTGAAAATGTATTGGGCATAAGCTAAAAGCAATTATAAAATGGCACCTTCAAGAAAAAAGCTGATGTAGTAGGAGAGGATTCATGGACACATAGGATTATAACAAAAAATAAGAATGTGAACATTTTCACATATTAGACATTTTCTAAATGCTTAGCAACAGGAAAATCCTTTTAGACAGAGAGATAAACGAATATATTTTTGAAGACAACATTTGATTGCCATGAGGTGTTATAAAAATGGAGAGAATGGGACATGATTATTCAAAATTACTTAAATTAATAATATGAACAGTGACTAAGATACACAATTTGCTCTTAAAGAATGTGCAGACTACTTGGAGCTTAAACATTTTTTTTTTAAATCAGAGATTCTAGAGCATCAGCTTTATCACACAAGGCCCATGGACTATATTGAAATTATAAACAAAGACGAAGGGAATGGGCCAGACTGTATTACAGTTAAGATTTTCTGGCTATTAATAGGTTTGTTATGAATTCTACATGAAAGGTGAGGCCATGAGACTAAACAGGTGCCGGCACATGGAAAAACAAGTGTTAGTCCTTTAATCCCTCACTTAGGCATCTTATGTATCAAATTTATCTTTGAGTGCCTTTTATTGCTAGGTACCCTATTTGGTGCTGGAGACATCAAAGTAAATAAAAAAGTTTAAAATAAAAATATGAATCTAAAATGTATGCAAACATTTATGTTCTATTGTAATTAATGTTAAGCAATATTCAAAACCATTTAAGGAGTCATTGATAAGAATAAGGGTGCAAAATAAAGATGTATGTACGGAGAGTTGTGTTGTATGGGAGATGTTTTGAGTCTGAGATATTATAAGGATAATGGAGCAAAATGTTTCCAGAGCTCTTTGTAGCATGTAGTTACTGAGAGGAGATTATACTTAAACTACAGATGTGCAGGTGTAAAGAAGGGGAGTTGTATATATAAAGGTAACAGTCAAGTTGAAGAAACTAAACAGCTTCCTAACAGAGATGACCAGAAGATACAAAATGATAAAGCAAATATGAATATTCAAAGTATGGCTCAACTGTCAAGTATTTTGTTTAGAAACATTCTTTCTGTCCAAGTCTATTTTATAAAGCTGTGCACATTTATCAAGAAATAATGTCCCCTCTTCTGTAAAATCTAAGTTCAATTCCAATAAAAATCTCAATTTAACAGGGTGGAGTGGAACCACAGAAATCTCTTTTCTTTCAGTTAAAAGAATACTTAAAAAGGGTATCTTATCTTATCTTCCAATTACAAAACTGCCTGCTCTCCAACAACTCATATAACACTAAAGCATCAGTGAACTACAAATCAGTGATTTGTTAGGGTTTCAAACAACAGGCAACATAGGAGCATGTTGAAATTCTTAGGAGAATCCTCTGGTTGTGAAATGGAATTTATGAATCCTCCAAATATTTTTTAATGTACAAAGATCAATGTTTGGTGATCAGAGCTATGACTTTGCTTACCTTTCCAATTTATTCCAATCCACTTTCTTCATTGAGGAAAGATAAATAAATCATAATAAAGTTTTACCTTAGAATATTTAAAATATTGCTTATTTATTATATTAAAAAGCACAGTTCACTTATTGGTATCTCAGAGTTGTATGCAATAAAAACAAATCCTGAGACTTTTTGGATGGATAAAAATTAATAGTGTATAGCATTCTTCCCTCAAAACTTTAGAGCAACAATTTATTATGAAAAACACTAATCCATATTTATATATTTAAAATGCTTATGCTGAATTTTTTCAACACTGTCAGCTCATATAGAATCAAAATCAGGTTATAAGTTCTCAAACCAAAAGAAATATATCTTGTTCTGCATGAGAATATAATATCAATCTACATATACATATATATAATATATATACATGTATGCATATATAATATATGCAATTATTCATATCATTATATAAAAGGAAACCAAGATAAAATACATGAGTTGAAGATGGCAGGACTTGTTCTTTGCAATTCATGGATGAAATCCCTGTTTTCTTCAGTCATGCCAAACAAAATTAAGACGTTAAGCCTTAGCATCAAAAAACAAACTCTATTTCACTATAAACATTTTTTCTGAGTTCACTGGATTTGTTTTCTTACATTTCACTCTATAACCAATCCTCATAATACTTTGTTCTTTTTGTAAAAATCTACTTATAAGTTTTGGGAAAGAACTGAATAAACCAAAATTGGCCTTAGCTGTGCCACAAAAAATTAAATGACATCAACATTTATTTTTCCTATATTTGACACTTAAAAAGCAGTTTAGCTTACCAGTAGGGACAGAAGTGGAGTGCTGAAGATCCAATTGACTAGAATCACCAGAGAGTTCGGTTAAACAAGTTGAAGGAAAATCAGAGCTGAAAGCCTGCTCATGTCTGAAGCCTTCAGGAGAAAGATTATCCAGTTCAAATTTCACAGCTGACATTGCAAAATCCTGAAGGAATTATGTAAAGCCAAGTTCACACTACTGAAGTTTTAAAAATCACAAGAAAAGGAAAAAAATCATAGTAGTACAATCAATAGTAACTCCAGGCTTTCCTGTAATTATTTTCGCTTAGAAATTCAAAGGACATAAAACCCGCAGGGTTGTCTCTAAGTTTCCTTTATATTCGCCTTCCTAGACAAGCAACTTCAATAGGATAAATGGATTTTAGAGTTGTTTTACTTGAAGATATCTTGTGCCTTTAAATGATAGCAGCTCTCATCCCATCTCAGAGCAGCTGCACTGGAAATAAAATGGGTAAAGTGAAGACATAGCCAAGGCTGCAGAAAGAAGCTTTTAGTAAGTTGGTACTAGAAGTTCTCATTCCCATTTCTCTATGCAAGGCATCAGCTGGGTGGGGCTAAAGCTGCCAGGGAGTGTGACTGCATTCCACTGGGCAGTTCATCAGAAGGAAGATTTAATTGAAAGGAAGTTATTCCTAAATGACATTTCCTGTCTCAGAATTATGAGACTTTAGTTCTGCTGCTTAATGAAAGATGTCTTTGCTTGTGAAAACTAAATTTAGTGTTTTGAATAGTTTCTAAATAAAATGTAAAGTTTGGTAAATAGAAAATCTTGGATTTCATATTATTAGCAAGTGATCAATTAAAAAAGCAAAATGTTACAAATGATAGTGATTGATGTGACTTGTGTAAGTTAGTAAGAGGTACAATACCTATTTCTTCTGTGTAGCTAGGTCAAAAGCTCCATTGATCTCCCTCCCCAAATTTAATTCTGGATCTCACTTGTATTCATTTCTTTTCCTTCTTTCATGACTCCAGTGATAAGCACAAGGAATGCCAACTGAAGATTTGTCAAATTTCAATTCAGAAAAACCACCCTATTACTTATGAAGCCAAAGTTGAGGAAGTTCAAATTAGTTTTTTGATGGTCTGGTTTAATGCATGCTTTATGAATTAATCTCATTCTTCTCTTAAGGTTATCATTGCCTTTGTAATAGGTATTGCTGTAGGTAATGAAAAATACCTGGGCAGGGTCTCAGGAAGGAATGTACCTTGGATCAGTTCTGAAGGAAAAAAGAAAGCTGTGGTCAATTAGAGATTTTTAATGTGATTATGATATTAAGTATAACAGATGTGCTAAACATCTTTCTGTGTTCCTTCAGAAGGATACCCAGGGTTCCTCCAAAGTTTTCTTCTAAGAATGCAAACAAGATTTTGGAAAACACCACGCAGCTATCTCTTTCCATTTTATTAGCTTAGCCACAAATATTTTTTCTCTCAATCTGGATCCATTTGTCTCTGTCACTATGGTAACCATTAACTTGCTAGTAGAGTAAATTCAGGTCTTTAGCCCTTCAGTCCTTTCAAAACTGTAGCTGTATTTATAAACACTTCTCCTTCTTGAGTTCATGTAATTTTTATATAATCCATGCTTGGTTGTCTTAAAATGAGAAACTCACTTTACATTATTTTAAACATAGTTAAACTTTTTAAATATTTGCAATTTTAAACAAATTGTAAAAATGCTTTTTTTTTTTTTTTTTTGGTGGTACTGAGGATGGAACCCTTCTACCTCCGGGCTACACTCCCAGACCTGTTTTATATTTTATTTGGAAACAGGGTCTCTTAAGCCAGTGAGGCTGGCTTCGAACCAGCATGATACTCCTGTCTCTACCTCCCAAGTGCAGAAATTACAAGTATATGCCACCACGCCCTGCATGCAAAAATGCATTTTATTTTTATTTATTTTTATTTATTTATTTATTTTTTATGGGTCTGGAGATGGAACCTAGGGGCATTTTACCTCCGAGCTACACCCCCTGCCCTATTTTTTATTCTTTATTTTGAAACCGGGTCTCACTGAGTTGCAGAGGGCCTCACTAAGTAGCTGAGGCTGTCTGCGAACCGCGATCCTCGGGTCTCAGCCTCCCGAATGCTGGGATTACAAGCGTGCGCCATCACACCCAGCTGCAAAAATGCATTTTAAAACAAGACTAATAAGCTTATTTCTAGCCAGATGTGATGGCACATGCCTCTAATCCCAGGTGTTGGGAAGCTAAGACAGCAGGATCACAGATTTGAAGCCAGCCTTGGTAACTTAGTGAGGTTCTCAGCAGTTTACCAAGACCCTGTTTCAAAATTAAAAAAATTAAATAGGGGTGGAGATATAGCTGTGAGAAAGAATGACTCTGGGTTCAATACCCAGTATCACACACAAAAAATATAATTTCTCATAGTTTTTGGTATCTACCTAGTTACTCAGTATTCTCATTACCTCATATGCTTTGCTCTTCTACACATTGTATGAAGCCATTTGTTATACACATATTTGTATTTCCTCTGGTTCCAATATGGCTCTGAATCAAAAGTTTATTCACAATGGTTTCTCATAGGATGCCACTGAAATAACTAAAGAACTTTGAAAAAAAAACTCTTTTGAATGATAAAACATTAAAGTATCAAAAACTTTGAGATAATTCTAGAATACATGGTAGAGGTGAATATTCAACAGATTGAACAATATGAAATTTCAAGAGGAGTTTTACTTGGGTACATCATGGAACCACCAGTCCCCATTCACACTTCAGTTCAGAGCAGTAAATGTGAAGATAAGGGGGAAGGTGTGCTGCTTTGTCTTTAAGCATTATTTGATTCTAACTGTGCACTTGGAAAGCACTGGATCAATGAATACAACCAAACCATTTCCTTAACTGGGTTCCAAGACAAGACAGAGAAGGAGACATTCTTCAGGTAAACTCAGAGTGACTCGAGAAGCAGGAAGAGAGATCTTTCCACTAGTGACATTTGGGCACCACTCAGATAGAATATTCAAAGGGAAGTGGTAGTTTATAAATCTGTTTGTGCAATAGGGTTGTCCTTGAAATAGGGGTAGAAGGTGAAGCCCAGACAGTGGATAAGTCACAAGAGCTTGACTATTCTAAACAAAAGTCCTACAGAATCTGGAGGAGCAGCAATTTGCACAGATCAAGTTTTGAGTAAAATGCAAAGCATCCTCTGCTAATCCAAGGCATTTCTGCTTCACTTGAGGTTGGAGTTCTGAGAGTGTGATGTTCAACTGAAATTTCTGAAAGGAATTATAGGTTCTTACAATGATCCTCTGATCTCAGCCTCCCGAATGCTGGGATTACAAGGGTGTGCCACCACGCTGGCTTATAACATTTATCTTGATATGTGGAAAGACTAAATCAAATTAAATAAATATCCATTATTTAAAAAATTGATTTGTATATACTCATGGCATACAAAATATGCATCAATATATTCTTTAAAAATTAAAATTGTAGCCGGGCATGGTGGCGCACGCTTATAATCCCTGCACTTGGGAGGTGGAGACAGGAGGATCGCGCAGCTTTGAAGCCAGCCTAGCTGGTGTAAGAGACCCTGTTTCCAAATAAAAATATAAAAAAATAGGTGTCTGGAAGTATAGCCCAGAGGTAGAAGGGTTTCCTGGAACCCCAGTACCACCAAATAAAATAAATAAATAAATAAATAAATAAATAAATAAATAATACTGCATATATTTATGGTATAAATTAAAATTGGAATTAAAAAAAATAAATTGTATATATGGCATATAATATGTATTTTGATGTATGTATATATTGTGGAGATACTAAATCAAACTAAATAACATATGCATTACTGTATATATTTATCATTATTTCTACTTAAATGTTGGCTTAGTATGTTATGTTATATTGTTTTTAGTCATGGGTTGATCTCCTATATTGCAACACATTGGGTTTCTAAAAAATATTTTTGTTTTTTAAATATTTTATTTCTTATACATATATTTTACTTTATCTAGGTCAGTTGACATTTCTATTGTTGCCAAATCTTATCAATTAAGATATATAAGATATAAGTAGGAAGTATAACAGAATTTGGCAGAAGGAGTGACTAGTATTTATAATATCAGCATATATTCCTTTAATATAATTTCCACAGTTAGGCTCAAATCTATGTTTTACATTTATATCAGCTAAAAATTCTACTTCTATGACAAACATACATGGGAATTAGCCTAAGCTTCCAGAATGAGTTATATAAATAAAGGAAAGACAAACTTCAAATCCTGAGAAATTTAGTGTATTTACTGCCAGAATAATTTTAAGGACTAAAATAGGTTTATTTTACTTGGTAATTAATTTTGACTTACTGATTTTTTAACCTATCATAGCTTTTGATCCTTAAATTACTGATCGGTCATTTTAACCTACTGAAATAGATTCTAGATGTAATATAAAATACCTCACTTGTAGCAGATTGAATTGAAATTTCCTGAGACTGTATGCACAATCAAATTGATTATTCAACCAAAAACATTTATACAATTTCAACAACTACCGATAGAGGAAAAATATGTTTTTATATTTATACATCACACAGGTGAATATATATATATATATATATATATATATATATATATGCCTTGAATATTAGCTTTCTAAGTTTCTCAAATGAGCCTAAAATTTACGTATAAAAGTAACGCATAAATTTTTGAATATTTGAAAACTTTTTACAGTCATAAATATTGATCTTTGTGTTTCATTAGAAATAATGGAAAAGTTATTTAAACGCATTAGCTACCCATCTATCACCTAAAAACTTTAGCCACAAAATTATTTTTTGTTTGACCGCCACTGCACTTATCACATTATATGACTATTAGCTTAAACCAAATATGCATTCTAGTACAGGAACGATAATTAATATGGGCATTCTTAAAAGTTTGCTTTTGTGCCAAGCAAATAGGCACTTAAAAGCGAGTCCCAGGACAAAAGCATATTTTGCAAGGTTATAAAGTCTTTTTAAAACAAGTATACAGGGATAAAAGTTAAAGGGAGCATCCATTTTTCATGTAATAGGCAAAGGTAACTGTGTCCACTTATGAAACAGATGTTGACTCATTTGTGACAGAAAGCTTTACTATTCTGACTTAGCCTTGGGATTCACATGATTAAGAATAAACAAACATATCAAAGTCAATCACTAAGCCAAAATGAGATAGAGGGATGGGGAGAAAATGGGGGTGGAAATTGGGTAAACGCTAATGAGGTGATGTGTGTATGTATGTCTCTACCATCTTGTACTCCATGACTATGCTTACTGGAAAATGGCAACTGTGGAATGCAGCAAATCTCAGTAGCTGGAACAAATAAAATTCAGCTACGGAGAAGGCAGTGTCTTTACAAACAAAATAAACAAAGCAGAGGAAGATACCCATGAACGTAAGCACAAACTGGAACCATGGTGGAAGGAAATCTAGTACTCTGAACCCCATATCCACTGCAAACAGCCTGAGCACATGAAGGACCTGGTGTGGAGGCTGGCGCCATCTCAGGCCACCAGCTTGAACCACAATTGCCGGCTTAGACACCACAGCCCCAAGAAATCCTGACAAATGATCCAAGAACTTGGAGTGCAGAAAGTGGCCACAGAGCTCCAACATCTTAAGCGACCAACACCAAGCTTCAGGGATGCAGAAAAAGATCCACAAGCCTGTATTCTCACCAGAGATGGTACCCACAGCAGTGCGCTGTGCCCTTCAGAGAACTGGCTGTAGGACAGCAAGGCAACTGCTTGTGTTACTCATTACTTGCGGGTGGCAGAAGACAAGAACTCCCAGAGCAGCCCCAGGAACCCAGTGAGCTGAGGCCTGGTGGCCCATCCAGAAAGTAGTCTAGTTAGAAACTCTAGAGACACAGGAAAGGCATAGTGCTCAAGGTTCAGTGCTTGCAGTGTCACAGGGGGTTGTTTCAAGACTATACTGGACGCCCTTTGGCACAGCAGTGCACTGTGCCCTACAGAAACCTGGCCAGCATGACAGCAAAGTAACTGCTTGCATTACTTGTTACTTGGTGGAGGCAGAAGACCACCCAGAGTGGCTGCAGGACCCCAGCGGGCTAAGACCTGGTGGCCCATCCCGAGGTAGTCCAGTTAGAACCTCCAGAGACACAGGAAAGGCATAGTGCTCATGGTGTGGTGACTGCATAGGGTCATAGGGGGTTGCTCCAAGACTACACTGGATGCCCCTCTGCCAGTGCACCTAGGGAGGCACAGACTAAGGGTGGGAAGGCACAGATCACAAGGCCTGAGATCATAGAGCTGAGGATGGAGAACACGGAGCACAAACACTCATAAAGTGCATCCAAAGCTGACAATTAGTTATGGAGCAAATGAGAGACATTGGACTATACTCCAGAATCTACCATAGTGAACAGACATACAGATATTATATGTGCCTGGGCCTGGGCTAGGGAGTAATGTGGATACAAGAGGGATCTTAGATATTGAAGGAGAAATCCTAGTGGAGCAATGGGGGTGTTTTAGGGAAGCATGAAGGGGAAGGGAGAATTAATGATGAAAACACTTCTACTGATATTGTATATGTATGTGAAATGATCAATACCAACCTCATTATTATGTATAGAGAATGAGAGAGAGTGGTGAGGGATTCATTGGGGGAAAGCTCACCAAGTGCTGTGTACATGTATGTCCCAGTCATTCTGAACTACATTATGAGGTTAGACTACAATGCACCAATAAAAGTATATTAAAATAAAAATAAAAGTTATTTTTAAAAATCCTGGTTTGAATATTAGTACTTTTGTAAGTACTAGTACTCTGTTAAGTTTATATGCCTTATTTAGATCTGTTTACTCACATATAAGAAGTGGAATATTTTCTCTCTTGCTGAATGGCATTAAGAGTAAATGAGATAATATATTCAAAGCTGCTAGCATAATGTCTGTCTCATGTCTACTTATAAATTCAACACATATTTATTGTACAGTTGAAATATAACAAGAATTGCGTACTAAAGCAATAAGAAAGTTAGAATGAAATTAATAAATCCATAATGTGGCATGCAGAGCAGTCAGCATTGTTAAATGCATACACAGAGCAGATAAGGAGATAATAGAAAAAAAGTGTGGTGAAGGAACGACTCCTTGGAAGTGTCTGCATGGAAATTAGAGAGAAAAGAGGGGATAATCATTGTGCATATCTAGAAGAAGTGGCTTATTGACACTTGGAGGAGTGGATGAGTAGTGCATGTGCTCTGCATGTTCAGAGAAGGTTCAGAAAGGTTCTTATATGACCCTAACATGTGAAGTAGGAGATGATATCACAAAAGTATATAGTCAACAGTAAAGCTCTGTTCACAGACACCGGGGTCAGGGTTCTAGGTCAATTTCCTGAATAATCTTTTGGTCAACCACTTAGGTTCCCTCGTCTGTAATATGGGAAGAGCATCTCCTTTTGTTGTGGTAAGGTATGTGTTAAATATGAACATGCTACACATAGGACACAATAGAGACATTTTATTTTTAAAATTAAGAATGAACACAAAATGGAAATTCTTCCTACTCTAACTGAAAAATTTATCTCCATTTCTCAAAAATGTAATCCAATCAAAGTTAGCATTTTGAAACACATATTATTTTTGGTAAATTTATAGAAATTTTATATTCAGAAGATATGCATTTCTTTTTTATTTCTTGTTTTGTTCTTAGGTTTCTTTGGAAAGAAGTGGGATTTTGGTTTCTTTTTAAAACTCTAGGATTCTTATTAAAGAGTTTAGTTATCTGTTAAAAATCAGTGAGCTAAGAAAACATTTCAGGGATTGATGGATTATAAAGCTCAAAGGGAAATTTAAGAAGAACAAATATTTTTATATTATTTTTAAAATGTTTTCAGTTGAGTTAACATTCTTATCTACTTTAAATATGACTAGAATTTGACACTCTAATGAAATTTAAAATTTGATTGCATATAATAATGGATTTTGCATTTATTTATTTATTTATTTATTTATTTTTGTGGGTCTGGGGATGGAACCCCAGACTTGAGCGGCTGATAAAGGAGGAGTGCAGGTTTTAGGCCAGCCTCAGCAACTTAACAAGACTCTGGTTTTACAATTAAAAAATAAAAAGGACTGGGCGTGTAGCTCAGTGGTAGACTCTTCCTGTGTTCAATTTCCAGTAACCCTCACCTACCACAAAAATGGAGAGAAGACAATTTGTAAGTCATAGAAGAGTCATAGCTGGGTTCCAGTACTTGGATGGATGTGACTTAGGAGGATGCACATGCTGTAATATTTTAGAGAACTCTGATGTCAAGGGAGATACAAATTTTACGGCACAAGCCGTCATGTATTCTTACCTTTTGTGAATACCTTCTGAGTTCAGAGCATGACTTTCTAAATCTTTCTGCTTTCAATTTCCTCATAGATAATCAATGCTGACAAAACTTGTATTATATCCTAAAAATGGTGAACTGATTATCTAAGTTCTTTGCCTTCAAACTTCTGCAAATTAATTTTTCTGTTTTATATTTAGATTGGTTCTTAAAAACTTCATGAATTAATTTAAAGTTATCATATATGACTAATGTTAACTAGGTGTATTATCTTCATTTAGATACAATTAGTGCCGGGCGTGGTGGCATACACTTGTAATCCCCACGCTTGGGAGGTGGAGACAGGAGGCTCACGCAGGTTCTGAGCCAGCCTCACTGGCTTAAGAGACCCTGTTTCCAAATAAAAATATAAAATAGGTCTGGAAGTATAGCCCGGAGGTAGAAGGGTTTCTACCCTTCTACCTATAATACAATTAATATTTTCCTATAAATCTTATCACAAAAAGTCTCTAGTTACATGCAGGAGCACCTCCAGCTGACTGTAATAAAGAGTATTCTATTGTACAGTTTGCTTCTATTGCACAACCAGCAGTATTAGTAAATGTAATCTCCTTCCATGGTTAGTGTTTACTTTAAAAAGTCATTGCCTCTCTCTAGGATTAATGCCATTTTCATCTACCTGGTCTTACTGCCCTTCCTCTCAGTTTCTTTTATCTTTCTTATTTTAAATTTTCTTATTGATGCATTGTAGTCATACATATGCATGGAGCATAAGATGGGAGAGTTATGCATGCACACATTACTAATTTATCCTTTTCCCAATTTCCTCCCCATTCACTCCCCCCTTCCTCATTCTCTTACTTGGCTTAGTGACTAACTTTGATATGTTTGTTAATGAACATCATGTACAGTAGAGAATTTCTCTCTTCCTCCTCTATCCCCCTCAGTTAAGGCATCTTATTTGCTATCTTCTTCTAGAGCTCCTTCATGGACCCAATTTCTCCCTATCTTTCACATGTTAGGAAGAAAATCCAATTTTTTTTTACTTTTTGTGACTAACTAATCTCATTTAATATAATTTTCTTCAGTTCTATCCATTTATCAGTAAATGGCTTAATTTTGTTCTTCTTAATGGCTGAGTAAGTTTTCTTTCTTTTTTTGTTAAATAAATTTTTATTGGTGCATTGTAGTCATACATCTTAATGAGATTAAAAAAAAAAAACTTGTGGAGATATACATGCACACATCACCCAAGCAGCCTCTACCCAATCCCTAACCCTTCCCTCCCCCTCCCTCCTTCCCATGCTTGGGTTCCTGATTAACTTTCATATGTTTTTTTTTCTTCCATATATGGTCAAGTTATTTTTGACAAGGTTTCCAAGAATGTTTGGTGAAGGAAATAATAATCTTTTCACTCAACTCAGGATCCACAACTAAAAATGGAGATCTTTAAATCCTACATAGAGTCTAACTTGTTATATTCTTTCAACTCAGAACAAACTTTTATCTGAAAAAATACTACTTTTAGGTGTGTGTGTGTGTGTGTGTGTGTGTGTGTGTGTGATTTTGTGGTGCATGTGCATTACTGAGGCTGAAACCAGGACTATTATACCTCTGAGTTATATACCCAACCCTATTTTATTTTGCATTTTGAAACAAGGTCTCACCAAGTTGTGGAGGGCCTCCGTATTTTGCTAAGGTTGGCCATAAACTGTAATTCTCCTATCCTCGCCTCTCAAGTATTGAATCACAGGTGTGTGCCACCATGCCTGGCTCTTTCCGTTCTTTTTCACAAAAATCTGGCTCAATTCAGATCCCTTTAGGAAAAAAAAAAAGACCTCTAAAATCTCTCTCTCTACTTCCCAAGCAGAAATGATTCTGAATCTGCAATATTAATCCTAGGATTATAAACTCATCATAGAATTGTCACATTTCCATGCAGTTACTAATTTTTCCCATGCTTTCAAAAATAATATTTAAGCTGGATGTGGTGGCACACATTTGTAATCCCAGCATTTGGGAGGCTGAAACAGGAGAATCGCGGTTCAGCTACTTAGTAAAGTCCTTTGCAACTCAGTCAGACCCTATTTCAAAATAAAGAATAAATAATAGGGCTGGGAGTGTTGCTTGAATGTAGAATGCCCCTGGGTTCTATCCTCAGTGCCACAAAAAAAAATAATATATATATATATATATATATATATATATATATATATATATATAGTGAAAAATTAATTAGCGATTAATTTATTTTTACAACTGATTGAGTATACTTAAAAGCTCAATCAGAAAGAAAAAAAAATTCAATTTGCCAGTAATATTTTACAGTGTTGTAGAAAATATTTTGTATATAATTGATGTATATCAAGGTATAAAATGCTAGTACAATTATCTAACACAAAATAATAGCTCTAAGTTATTTGTTAGAAAATGCTTATGAATTAAGGTTAAATAATGGAAGGAAGGGGTGAGTGGATTTCAAGCAACTCATTGCAACAGGAAATTTGCTTTGAGTTATAAAGTTGCGTGGTGATGTGGATTGCTTTGGATTCATGAAAAATATTTCATCAGTAGTAAATTTGCCTGTAGGATATAAATTGACCAATTATGTATGTCTTATATCTCACTCAAATCAGAGAGTTCAGTGAGATATAAGACACTGCAGAGTTGTAAAGACAATCTTGCCCTCTATGCTCATAGCTTATAACATGAGAGGAGGACTTTAACTTAGCCTTATGAGCTCTTTTTGATTAAGCTTTTCTACATTTTAAAATGAGTTCCAGTCTTGCCAGTTTTTTCTCATCACTGGTTTTAAGTTTAATATAAATTACCAGTAGAAAGGACTAACCCAGATAGAAGGCTGAGATAAAATATGCTTCAAAAATGGAATTATCCAGTGGCTTTTAGGTGGCAGATTAAAAAAAAAAGCTACCTATTAAATTGTCGGAAGGAAAATCAGGAGAATATATTGACTATGTTTTCAGTGCATCAGTTTTAAATTCTAAAGTTTGTTACTCATGTGTCTGGGTGTGTCATGCAGAAATACAGATTAATTTTGAGCAATAAATAGATTCTTTTGAAGTAGTGGCAGTAAAAAATTAATCTTTGTGAAGATCTCATTAAAGTGGCTTATGATATAGTAACAACTTCACAAGAATTATTCAAAGAAAGAAAGAATACTTATGTATCAAATAAAACTTTTTATATTTGCTTCAATTTGATAAAATTAATTTATGACTCAAACCATACTGAGTTGAATAAGGAAAACATCTGTTTTCAGTTTTACTTTAAATACATTATCTTATGAATTATTCAAACTTAGAACAAGCAAAATAACATATTTTAATGTACTTTCAAAGTTTGTACTTGCCTCAATCAATTTAGAACCCCCCCCCTCTTTTCTGAGGTGAGCACTGTAAGATAATGCAAGTTGATATTTATATCGTTGGGTGGAGCATGATAACTCACAGAAATGAAAGACTTGTTGCGCTAATTGGGTGAGCTTCCTGGCAGGGTTTTAAAACACCATCTGCTAAGATAGCAGAGTATTCATTTCATGTATGAACCCATCATTAGTCTTTGGAGGAGTAATGATAAGTGCTGGCATTTGAGTGCTTAAATGTAACATGTCTTTGATAAGCACTTGAAATGCATTATCTTTTAATAATCTCACAGCAATTAGAAAAGGAGTACAGTATCTTTGTCTCTTTCAGAGAGAGATTAAGGTCTGAGGGAGTTTAAGTTGCATTCCAAGTTTACTTATGTCATAAAGATGGAGTTAGATCATAACACTAGCTTCAACTGTCCATCAGCATCCTGCTAAGCATGAAATAGAAAGGGGGTAAAGCATGTATCTGTTCTCCCCCATGGAATGGATTCCTAGTCACTATTTGTAATTTAATTCCCATTTTGGTTATGAGAGTTTTACTTCATAGCCACATAATTTGAAAAAAAAGATGACTAAAGTTGCTGTGTCATTTAGCTAATTTCAGTTGTTACAGAAGATGGAGAAAGCATATATTAGAAGTCTCAGCCTAAATGTTTGTTTTTCTTTTTACCTGATCTTTTGCCTCATGGGAATGAAGTATTTTAGAATTTGCACACCATCATTCTACAATGTGTGAGAGGCAATACATATGTTTATTGTTGATTAAAATATTAATGTTAAGAAATGAATACTCTGATAGATATTGCACTTTGAGCAGTCTCAGCAGCAATTGAAATAATAATCATAAGAAAATGTAAACTATCGTTCTGTGCAGAAGATGAGAAAATAAATGCAGTTAGAGCTATGAACGATGATGTAATTTGATGTACCCTTGAAGGGTTAGCAAATACCAGTGCACAAATCACATTAGCCAAATGGAAAATGAAATTTCCACCTATTCTTCAAAATCCAAAATGTCCTGCAAGGAACAAATCCTTTTCTGTGCCTTTAAATGTGTGCACTTTCTAAGATATTCTAGAGTTATTCTAGTATTACAAACAAATAGGTAGACCGATGAATATTCCAGAGTTTCATGGGAAACACTGAGTTCATCCACCTCAGATGGACTGACATGGTTTAGAGTCTTTAGAAATCATTTAGAAAACATTTTTTACAATTGACTCACATTTTCAAGTGGTTGCTATTTCACATTAGAATAGCAATATTTAGCAAAGAGCATGTAATTATAATCTTTTTTTTTTGCTTTAAGAATTTCTTTGAGTGGACTTCCAGGAATGTCTGTGTCAGTCCGTCAGCCAAGCAAAGACTGCAGAATCTATTAGCACTTTCATGGTTTACAATTTTAATCAATATCTGTGTCCCCTTTTATTTCTCCTCGACTCTTAATTTTTATTGGTCCTGTTCAGCTTGCTTGACATTCTTTATTACCTTGAAATCCACTATGGTATGTTGTAGTACATTCTTACTTATGATCAACGCTCCTGGAACATTAACATTATCTAGGATATTGTTCAGTTAAAGAAAGAAGGATGTTTATCATGGTGGTAAGCCAGGTCTGATTCAAAAACTCATCCTTGTTTTCAAGGGACTTAGTCTGTATGTACCGTTGCACGTATGTTTGACTCCCTATAACATTCAGGATACACAACAGTTGGTAGATGATGTCCTGAACTGGATAAAATCCCTCAGGTCATATATTAGAAGAAAGAAAATTCTAAAAAGCATTTCTAAGAGAGACTTTCCTATTTATTAAGACACATGCAGTAAAGAATACTTCCAAAGATATCCTAAATCAATAAAATTTATTATCACAGAACCTTGATGTCAGAATGGATTTTAAATGTTATTAAGAATACAGAGAAGGGAGAAGAGAGGAAGGGGGAAGGGAGACAGAGGGGAGAGGAATGAAAAAGAGAGGATATGAATGATGAAAATGCCTGAAAATGATTCATCTGTTTCCTGCTTCTCTTTGAAATTCATACATAAGTATATTCCAAGCTCTTTACTTCAGAATACTAATTTCCATAAATGTTAAAAGTATTTTCACAAATTTGGGAAACAAGTCTCTTTAGAATATTAAAATGCATATTAGAATTTTAAAAATCTCTGATACATTTTGTAAGAGTAAGATTGATATTAATTCAGCAATTCCCTGATTTATGTATTTGCAAATAATTTCACTGTTTGGTTTTCAGTATTTCTCCTCTTCATGCACTTGAAAATAGATTTGGACCCACTCTGTTTGCCTTTTTCCTTCATTTATTTCTTATCTTTTATGTTTGCGGTACTTGTGATTGTACCTTCAAACTACACCCTCAGCTCTATTCTTTAGTCCTTTTTAAATTTTGAAACAGGGTCTCACTGAGTTGCGAAGAACCTCGCTAAGTATAGCTGAGGCTGTCCACAAACCAGGATCCTCCTGAAAGCTGGAATTACAAATGTGCGCCACTTTGCCCGGCTTGAATTTATGCTTGTTTTGGAAGCATCAATCTTAATTTCTCTCAAAATCAAAAGCTAAATGTGTATAATGACAATCGTACTTAGGAAAATCTTTTATTTTTTATTTTTTTTGCATTTGATTTATTTACTTTTATTTTTATGTGGAACATATTGAAAATGGCGTACATTCAGGCTGTGCTTGGTACCCTCTCTCTTCATTTCCCCTTCCCCCTCCCAACAATAAGTGTCCAGGTTAACCATGCTATATTTATATTTTTACACAGACTTGGATGTAGCTCCTGCATTAATCAACCTCAGCCTTCTTCCTTTCCTACCCTTCCATTCTAGCCTTGGTGAGTCTTCTCCTCCATTATCTGGAGTCCCTCTGGTATTCCTAATACTCCCTAGTTTGAACATATTAGACAAAACATAAATCCCTTCTCTTTCTGTGCTTGGCTGATCTCACTTAACATGATGTTCTCCAGGGCTTTCTATCTTTTTGAGAATGACATGATTTTGTTCTTTATAGCTGAGTAGAATTCCATTATGTGTATTTCCCATAATTTTGCAATCCATTCATGTGTTGATGAAGACCTAGGTTGGTTTCATATTTTGGCTATTTGGAATTGTGCTGCTATGAACATGGACATGCGTATGTTATTGTAGTTCTCTGATTTCAACACTTTTGGACGTATACCCACAGAGATATAGCCGGTTCATATGGTGGATCTATTCCCAGTTTTCTAAGGAATCTCCACACTGATCTCCATGGTGGTGAAATAGTTTGCACTCCCACCAACAGCATAAGAGTTCCTCTTTCCCCACATCCTCACCAGCATTTTTTGTTATTTGATTTTTTTATGCCTAGCAAAATCTTTTAAAACTAGAGTTTCTTGAAATAAATATCTGCAGGCAAACAGGGAAAAAAAAGTGTGAAAATCACTTCTGTAAAAGTCCATATATTTATGCAATCACACAGTTCTTAAATACATTAAAATTTGTAGCCTTCAGGCAATTAGGTTAATCATTCCTTGTTCTTTTTAAATAAATGGCACATTGAAATGGTTGTGAAAGTACTTATAATAAAGAACTATTTCCAGTAAGTAGACATAGGATGTGGAAATGATGCTTTTGCGTGCAAATATTACAAACTGATTGCTGTAATTGTTGAAGGTTAAAGTTGTAATTGAAAAAAACAAAGTAGGGCAGGGTTCACTGTGGTAAAGTCCAGAATCCTCAGTTTTGGCCTTCTGTGGTTGTCTCATGCTTTCTTCTTGCTCATGTCTCAACTAACAGCCTACAAGCCATGAAACAGAGGTAGACAGAGGATTGCTTACTCCAGGTTTTTACACACACACACACACACACACACACACACACACACACACACAAAACACATGAACATACCCTTAACTATATTAGGTGATGTGTATGTCGGTTTGTGATGGTTAGTCTGCATTGTCAACTTGGCTAATTATAAAAAATGTAAAATTATGTAATTTTTGTGATACTGGGGTTCCTGGAAGCCCTCCTACCTCTGGGATATACTCCCAGATCTATGCTATATTTTTTTATTTGGAAACAGGGTCTCCTAAGCCAGAGCAGCTGGCTTTGAACCTGCGCTATCCTCCTGTCTCCGCCTCCCAAGCACGGGGATTACAAGCGTGCGCCACCACACCTGGCTTAGATTATGTAATTTTTGATGTGTTGGTAAAATGATTGGTTTATGGAATGGCAGATTGGGGTGGAAGTCCCGGCCTGGATGTGGACAGCACTGTTCTGAAAGTTGTAAGGTCTGGATAAAAGGGAGAGAGCTGTGTGAGGCATGCATGGGTCCTCTTAAGGAAAGAGTATACGGTCTCATCTGAGATACTGGTCTTTAGCCATATGAACTGGACCTTCATCATCATCTCTCGGGAGATTTTCCTGGCCTTTTCATCCTCAACTGGAACTGCATTAACTGTTGCTCGGATTCAGAGATTTCAGCTCTTGGGAAGCTCGATCAGCTGCTGGCTTCTGTGGCTTGCCAAGTGGAGCCAGTCACACTGCTTCAGACTCTAAGCTGATTTGATAAATGTCCTTTTACCATGTACATGTCCTGTGAGTTCCGTGACCCTAGGGAACCCTAACTAATACGCAATTGTAAATCCTCACAAGGTATATGCATATCAAAATATCACATTATGCAGCTTAAATATATATGATTTTTCATGTGTCAATTGTAACTCAATAATTCTTGGGAAATATCTTTAATGGATATGTTATTATAATTATATGTAGAGTATATAATTATTTTTTAAAAACTGTAAAAATTAAAGTTCCAGGTTTGCCAACACCTCTGGAGTTCAAGCATGAGGCTATAATAATGGCCAATGGGTAAAACGATTCACAAGTCCTCTATAAGGTCAGAATGCTTGTGAAATCAAATGAGGAAAGTGATAAGGTCTCTGTCATTTCTCATTTATCCATCATTTATTTATGCCTGGAATATTTACAAGGAATTTCTTATGTACTCGATAAGAGCTGTTTAGATAAAATAAGTAGGGCTTAGAGAAAGACATTTAAGTGTGCTTTTTATTTATTTATTTTATTAATTAATTAATTTATTTTTTTTTTGCGTGTCTGGGGATGGAACCCAGGGGCATTTGCCCTCCGAGCTACATCCTCTGCCCTATGTTTTATTCTTTATTTTGATACAGGGTCTCATTAAGTTGCAGAGGGACTCACTAAGTACCTGAGGCTATCCATGAACAGTGATCCTCCTGTCTCAGCCTCCCAAATGCTGGGATCACAAGCGTGCGCCACCAAGCCTGGCTTTAAGTGTGCTTTATCAATAGAACAATTGGGTATGGTCAACCTTTCTGAAGTGACATACATGGAAAAAAAGCTACAAATCATAGGAAAAATATTTGAGGCAAAAAAGGCCTGAGGCCTATTTGAATACAGCAGGATCAATGTGGCTTCCATACAGTTAAAGGATTGGAAAAGCAGTAAGGAAGGAGGCCAGGAAAGGAGACAGGAGTCAAAACAAATTTGACAGGACACATTTGGAAAGTTTTGAGCAGGTCATGATAAGAATTATTTTACATTTAAAAATTGTACCCTTATTGCCTTTTGAAAATTGATTATAGAGGGTCACATGTAATAAGTAAAAGGCCATTTAAGAGACAAATGCAGTATTACAGGGTGGGCATGGTGGCTTAAATGTATGTGACATTCATAAAAACAATGATAACTGACAGGAATCAGGATATTCTTGGCATTACAGCCTATTTGATACATTTTTGAGAATGTCATACAGTAAATATGCTTTAGCAGAGAGATTATCCTGAATAGTGCTCTGCTATTTCAACTATAGTTTAGAAGACTAGAAAAAACACATTTGCAGTTCTTTTTTTTTATATTACCTTGTTTAATTCTAATGTTCCACCTTGAAATGTGTTCAATAAATATTGATTCTTAAACTGTTTCCTTAAAGAGCATTCATGCTATAAAATCCAAGAGACATAAATGCAAATTTTTGCCTCATTTAGCAGTTTTATAACTTCGGGCAAATTCCATATTCTCTGTGATTCAATTGCCTCATGTTTAGTCAGAATATGAACATAGAGCTCAAGAGATTGTCACACGCACTGAGTGAGATCATGAATATTGAATCCCTGCGCACACTCAACAGCAGACATCAGCAGCCCATGAAGTGGTGTTTTATTTTATCCAGAATTCTGAACAAATATTTTCAGGGTTTAGATTTCATGAAAAACCTAACTGTGTGTGCTATGCTTTGCTGTGTAATTACTTTTTTATGAGATAAGGTGGTCTTAATGACATAGATCCAAAGGTCCAACGTCAATTTTCTAGCAACTTCCAGAAGCTCTTAGACTAAGACGTGACTAAGCCATGGAGATGAAGAAACAAACGTTTTCCTGTGCTGGGAATTTGTCCATTCTAGGCATAGATAATTTTTCTTTGGCAGAAATCTTGAATGTTTGCTGGCTTAGCTTTTTTTTTCCTCTGAAAAGGAGAAAATAATTTTTCCCAGGAAAATTTTATTTTCCCAGAGATATCCATCAAAAGGATTTTGAGTAGACAAACTCTATTAGCAAGTAATGAAGCTTGCTCTGGCCTTCAACTATCACCAAATAAAAACACTATATTATATAACCACTCTTCAAAGTTGCAGATATTGTTTAAATTCATGCATAATGATATATTCATTTGAGGAAAAATTTTTGACTTCTTTTTTATATGTAAATGTAAACTGTCATGAACCTCAAGGTCTGTTACTTAGAGTCCTCATTTCTGTGAACTGTGTCGTAATTAAAATATGAAAACAAGCTACCACCTCCAAATATTTTTATTCAGATCTTTAGATAGGTTGAAAGTTAAATATATAGCTTAATTTTGATAATTAGAGTCCACTAAGTTCACATAAACACAGGAGTGGTATTTGCTTAATTGGAGTAAATTCTGTCCTTACCTGCTCAATCTAGTATCTATTTCACCAGTCCTTGTCCAATGAAAGTTAAACTAAAGGTTCTTCTTTACAGACTTTTCCCACATTTTCTTTTGTGATTTTCTCTTGATTTGCTGCTAGGTAGACTTGGACTCACTTGGATAGCTGCTCTGAACCAGCTCTGTTCTTTCTGCCTCTTTCCACAATCTTTCACTCTACTTCCCTTTCTGATCCACAGACCTGATTATGCTCAGCCACTTTTTGTGGCTGCCTGTTGCCCAACTTTTTCTAGATTGATGTTTAAAGTCTAGGTATCTGGCCTCAGGCTTTTGTTCCTTTATTGTCTTCCACTGATTCAGGGATCCTACACTTGTAGCCACAGCTTCCATCACATTTCTCTGCAAAAATTGTTAAGAAATTCTTTCCCTTGCTCATGTGCTATTTGGAGTTCCTTTGGATATCTGCCTTTCTTCACCTTCTATATTACATTGGTGGAATACTTTGAAAATGGTACTTACTATTTCTGAAACTTCCAAGCCCTTTTCTACTTACTTTCCTCTTCTTTCCACCAAGTGAAGTATGCCTATTTGTTGGAGGAAGGGAGTGACAACCCAAGGACTTCCCTATTGCATGCAGAACAACTAAAGAAAACACTTATATCGGGTCTTTTTGACACGTGGGGAGTAAACCGACATCCTGTCATTAGGGTTCCATGCTCAGCATAACTACAAGGTGTGTGCCTATCGTGGAGTTGTGATGCTAGAGGTGTGAAGATGCCACTGACAGTGAGAAGAATGACTGTGATGCTCAGGTTTCTCCTGAACAGTAAGTCTGGATATGCACTGCACTCAAAGCCATTCATAAGATAAGCAGGAAAACTTGCCCCGAAGTTCATCAGCAGGTGACAGTGGGAAAATCAAGGAGCAAAGAAATGCCTTGCCTCTAGAATAAATGTGATACATAATTGTTAACTTATTTCCTCTGCATTTTAATATACAAATTTATTTATTTAACAGTTTATTTGAGATAGACATCCAGATAGGAAGATCTACTAGGAAGCTGATAAAATTAAAGATCTGGGCCCCTCACATGTTGTGCCTTTTCTGAGTAGACTTAGGAAATACAATTATATGTTACTTAAGTTTCACTCCTATGTGGCATCTGGAGGCAAACTGGGAAACAAAGAGAATTTTAGATTAATGAGAGGAGACACTAGTGGAATGGGGAAAGGGGATTTGAGTTGGGGAGGAGAAAGGGAAGGTTGGATGATAGAAATAACTCAAATAATCTATTGTTCATACATGAAGTTATCTGTATCAATGTAAATATTATCTATGGGGAGGGGCTAGCCGGGAGGGACCTAGAGAGAAACACGCAATGAAAACCATGAGTGTGTTTTGGTCACTTAAAAACTCACAATGATGAATAATTACATTTTTTCAAGACAATTTAAGCATATTCAGTTAAAACTGTTTTGTGTTTCTATTTCAGCACCTTCCTTATCATATTTCTTATTCCATGAGTGGCTTATGGTGACAATAGACATTTTTGAAGATCTGCTTTAAAGGAAGTTTGGGATGAAAATGTGCATTTACGTTAAGATTATAGGATTTTTTTGCACTTAATAATTAACATCGTAGCCGGGTTTAGTGGCACGTGCTTATGATCCTACTACTTGGGAGGCTGAGACAGGAGGGTCACACTTTTGAGGACAGCCTCAGCTACTTTGTGAGACCCTGTTTCAAAATAAAGAATATAAAACAGGGCTTGGGTTGTAGGTCAAAGGTGGAATGACCCTGGTTTCCATCCCCAATACCATAAAATATAATCATTAATAATAATAATAATAATAATAATAATAATAACAACAACAACACCAACAACAACTGTAAATGTTGGTTATAGTTTATATTAGTCACTTGGCGAATAGGAGGCACCGGTGATGCTCTGACCACTGACACTAAAAAATAATGAGCGTCCACTTAGGTGATGTGCTTTTTTTGACAGATCAAAGCAATCATCAATCAAGACAAGAGAAGGGCTGGAATCAAAGAAGGCTTTACAGGGTTTCACTTGACAAGGACAAGTATAAGTGCAAATTGTGAGGAAGATTTTCTTGAAGAAGTGACTATGATTTGGGATGGTTGAAAGAGATACTTTTATGAATGAAGAGGGCACCTATGACTGCCTGGGCAATGACTCCTTACAGCGGACGGGTGATTCCATGTACTACATGTGAGGATGCTGCTTAATTATAACAAAAGCATCATTTATTTTGGCGACATGAACTTTCTGTTTGATGCCAGATTTGGGCAGGTTGTACTTACCTGCCATATACTTGATGGATACTATCCATTATATATAAATATCTTTTAGCCCTTTTAAGTCTTTTAGTAGGATAAATATTGCTAATTCAAGCAAGAGACATTTAAAATAACAAAGATATGAAGTTTCTATAAACTGCTATGGGACATGATCTGTACATATGTGCTATGGACTTAAAAGGCAACATTTTCCAATCTGCAAATAGAAATATTTAGTAAATGAATATGCCAGACCACACACTTCTTTGTAATTTATGATTTAGAGGATATATTTCTTCTTATCAGACTGCTAAAAGCAGCCTAATTTCACCCTATCATGTTCAGTTCAATAGACCTGAGCATTTGGGATAAGGGCCTCAACTATCTTTCTTCCCCGGTACATAACTTTGCAACTGGCAATAAAATTTAGTGAAATCCCCCCCCCCTTTTTTTGGTGTTCTGTGTTTTTTTGCTTGAAAAGCTTATAAATGCACTCATAAACATATACAGCTAACTTCTTATTTATAATGGCCCTTTCCCATATATCATTTGTTGTCCTTGATATTAGGGATTGGACCCAGAGGGATTCTACCACTGAGCTATACCTTAGCCCTCTGTACTTATGGTTTTTGAAACAATCTCTTGTTAAGTCACTGGGTGCTACCTTCCAACCTGTAATCCTCCTGCCTCAGACTCCCAAGTATATGGAATATAGGAATGTGTTAAGTTTCTGGGTTTCTTTTTTCTTTATAAACCTCCTAAAACCTCCACCCATCCACTCTTTCAGTTGATAACTTTAATTTCTCCTTAAGTGAAAAATAAAACAAAAGAAAAACATTTAGGATGTGTACATGTATGTACACACAAGGATTTTACCCCAATATGATGTACGAATATAAAGCACCAATAAACTACCAGGGAGGTTAAGGTGGAGAATTATAAATTTAAACCTACCCTGGAAAACATAGAGAGGCTCGTCTCAAAAAGGGGGAAAGTTAATATGTGTTCATAAACATTGAAAGTTTTTCAGGAGTATTGCATTAGCCTCATTGTTTCTTTTTTGGTGGTACTTGGGGTGGAACGCAGGGACTTTCTATCTCCGGGCTATACTCCCAAACCTATTTTATATTTTATTTGGAAACAGGGTCTCACTAAGTTGCTGAGGCTGTGCATTAGCCTCATTAAAAAAAAAAAAAATTTGTGACAAAATTCCTTGATTGTGATCTAGAAAGTAAAATAAAGTACATGAGAAAAATGAGTAAAATTCATGATGTGATGTATGTCAGCAACTGGAATGACACAGGAAAGTGTTTTTGTACTCTCTGTAACACTAATGGGAACCTTGGTGCAAGAGAGACATCTAATAGCATCAACAGAGTGTCACATCACTGTCATGCTCTGCCATGGGCTTCTGAGCCATAACACCCTTACCTCCCATCAAAATAAAGTGGCAGCATTGAGGATGAAGTCTGCCTTGCTCCAGAGTGGTCTTCTCTGAAAAGCAAAAACTGTATGACAGAGCCTCTGTTGGTTACAGTAAAATCGAACCAGAGACTCCATGAAACACTGAGTTGAACAAATCATTGCTACAAGAGAAGTGCCAAGAGCCTTCAAAAAATGCCTTAATTCATCAGGTGGGTAGGAGAGATGTCTTCAAATCAGACAGAATGATGAGCTCAAATGGGACTTCATGGCTGAAATATAAGCAGGTCCAGATATAGAGCCCATCTTTGATGGGAACAATGACTATTTCTTGTAAGGAATCTCACTTCTCCAATTTGACACATTCATCAAAGACATATCTCAGTCCACTTTAACCATTTTATTTGCTAATCTTGTCTAGACAGTTACTGTGAATTTCTTCCTGTTTGATACCCTTAAACAAGAACAGACATCCTCAGTTTTTATTGCCTTGTATATAACTATAAGTTGATCTATTCCTAGACAAGCATCATGCACAGATTAATACCCAGACTATTCTTGTCCTAAGAACATGCTATAGAATGTGTATTTTTTCAGAGTGTTAAATACAGAGAAATTATGGAGTATACTAAGGCTTAGGGATATGCAAAATATATGTAGTTACATGCTGTATAATAGTATTCCATCACCAATGAACTGCATATATGCTGGTGGTTCCATACAATTATAATGACACTGAAAACTTAATGCCTCATGACGGTATAGCCATTGTAAATCATAATGTCACACATAATTTCTAAGTTCATGATGACTTCGGTAATAACAAACCTACTGTTACTGCCAGTTATATAATAGTATAGCATATATGATTGTGTACAGTGATAATATTTTTATATACTTCATTGCTGCATTGCAACAGTACATCATATTGAGGTTTAGTTTGATAGAAACATGCATGCATATAGCACCCAGTGTACTTTCCTCAGATCTCACTCTACATACTACGTCTGTACCTCCCCATTCATGTTAACATACAGATAGATTCAAGAATGTACATAGGATAGTTTGAACTGTTTTCATCATCCATTTTCTCCACTCTTTTCAACATTTTATTTCCCAAATCCCCTTGGTTTATATACTTAATTCACTGTTTTATTGTTATTTTATTCTGTGCTCCTTCTACTTGTAACAAAAAAACAAACTAAATTATAGATCAGAATAAATGGCCATATCCTAAATAATGAGATCTTAAGTAGTATTATAAATTATTTTAAGCACTAGTATATAGTATTTTTTGCACTTCAAGACAGAACAGAACAAATGTTAAACATATAGTGGATATTGAGTAAATACTAATGGATTTATATAAACACGTATTACTAGACTATGCAATCATTATTGAATTTGTCCTTGAGTATGATATATTTTTCTGCTAAGTAATCATAACCTATCTTACATAAAATATTTTTTGGCAAAGCACTTTTCCTCTAAACCTCTTCTGTTTTATTTTTATTCTTCTATGTTACACACCAATATGAAAAGAATCTGGCTTAATAAGAGACTGTGCAGAACTATCTCTGAGAGTTCAAAAATTGCTGTCAAAGAGTTTCTTTGATTTAATTCAGCTCAGGACCCAATTTGCCTATGGTTGTTGCCATTCTTATTATTTTTGTTTTTTCAAGAACGTGAGAATATATAATTATCTCTCACAAGAGACTTCTAAGTCTGAAAATTAGCCTCATCAAAATGTATGTAAAACTCTAGAGCAGCTCATGTGGTCCCAATTAGAGATTCTAAACCTTTAATTTTCAAAATTTTAAAATTATTTAGTTAGTATTGACTGGTATGATCTCGTGTGTCTAAAGTATCAGCACACTCAATCTGTAAGTGTACACATCATTTTTAATATTTGGGAGGATACCAGAGGAGGCATCGCTAGGTGTGTACAGCAAAAGGCATGCAAGTAAACAATAATTGCTCAAGTATTTTTTTCCTGTAGCATTTCCATTTTCATTCCTTCTATATGTAATCTTTGTGAAATCTGCCATGTGGAATTTTGAATTTTGAAATGTTTTTTTTTTTTTTAGTCTTTTATTTTTGAAACAGGGTCTCATTGAGTCGCGATGGCTCTTGCTAAGTAGCTGGGATTACACACGTGTGCCACCAATCCAGGCCTTCCATTTGAATACTTTGAATTGGCAAATAGGAGCCACCAGTAGATCAGAGCTGAGACAGCAAGAAAATGACACTTAGTTTACTAATTTCCTTCATCCTGTTTCATTTTTGGCAGTGGCTGAGTACCTCTAGTGGTGGCTACAGTGTCTGACTGGTTGTTCTACAACTGAAGCTTTTTCTCTGAAAGGATGTCCCTGTGTCCATCCCTTTACTGTTAAATAAGATCTGTTTTCTAGACCAGTTAACTACAGGTCATTTAAATGTTTTCTATTATTTTTTATTCACCTTGACCAACAACTTCATAAATAATATTTTCTTTGAACTGATTTAATCATTCTATTTGCATGGATGATCTATTTTCTCCCAGAGACCCTCACAGATATAATAATTAAATCAAGAGTAACTCAAAGAAAAAATACTTAAAAGTGGAAATCAGAAATTAGATAACTCACATATTTGATGAGTGTTTGAATATGTCTTTCTTTGGAGGAAAAATGAAAAAAAGGTAATACATGGTTTTCAGTGGCATCATAGCTACTCAAATTATTATTGGTGACGGCACTGAAAGATGATATGTAGTTAATATCAACTCAATGGGCACAAATCAGTGCAATCATCAAAATCCTAGGTTTGCAGCTCAATACTCTATAGTAATTGTCATGAACTTAACACATTTATCTTTGAATATATGTTATGAAAGTGAAGTTCCAGGAGAAAATGTAGCATACACCAGGGGCTTGGAACTTTGGAGAACAGTCCCAGGTTTCTGCCTGTTCATGTCCCTGTGATGGACTTCTGGTCACTTGTTACCTGCCCTTGCCCCATGGCAAGGCATCCTTCGTCTTCTTCGTCACCAGTAGAGATACACGTTGTGGCATGGGGAGTGAGGATGGGGTCAGGTATATACACTCTGTATCACCAAGTTATTGTGCAGGACTCTGAACTATAAGAATCAAAATTTGTGTGCAATTTTCTCCAAATCCATATATATATATATATATATATATATATATATATATATATATATATATACATATATTTAAGAATAGCAAATAAAGGCCGGGCGTGGTGGCGAACGCTTGTAATCCCCGCGCTTGAAAGGCGGAGACAGGAGGATCGCCCTGGTTCAGAGCCAGCCGCGCTGGCTTAAGAGACCCTGTTTCCACATAAAAAGTAAAAAAATAGTTCTGGGAATATAGCCCGTGGGAGTGTATCCAGAGGTAGAAGGGCTTCCAGGAACCCCAGTACCACCAAAAAACAAACAAACAAACAAACAAACAAACAAAAAACCAAAAAAGAATAGCAAATAAAAATTAACATGACAGTTGAAAAAATAAGAAAAATAAAACATTTTTTACAGATTTTTTTAACCAAAGCTTGCATTTTTTATTTGCATAGGTAATCAGAAATTAGTCACCTGTTTAGGCCAAGCTTTTGAGAAGTAATAGTGATAGCACATGTAGCTGCTGTGGATAATAGTGATGATTAAAAACAACCAACGCATATGCTGCAGCTTATGACAAAATGTAAACAGAGAAAAAGATGAATTAAAAACTTTGTGTGTTAGCTGGACATGGTGTCACAGGCTTATAGTCATAGTACTTGGGAGGCCGAGACAGGAGAATTTTTTTTGAAAGCTTAAATGAGGATTCTTTTATTAACTCAGTTTTGATCAATTAATTAACTCAGTTTTGATCAATTAATTGGCTGCTGGTAATTAATTTACTTTGTTTACTATGTAAGAAATTTATAAAATTATAAAATTATTTTCATTACTATGTAAGAAATTTATAATAAAGAATGATTTGGTTCACTTCACATTTTCTACAGAGAAGTAGGTTTAAAGTGATTTATATATATAGTCTTCTAGTAAATCATTTTTAATTTAAAATGCTTTGCAGACTTCTGCAGTGAACTCAAAACCTCTTACTTTAGCTTACATGTACCATGTTCTAATATTTTATATAAAAATATTCTTAAATAGTCACATTAGACTGAAACTGTTTGTTCTAAGAAAGGAAGAAGCAAAATTCATCAAGGAAAGTTGATTTATCTTTGAATCCATGTGTAATTTTCCTCAACTATAAAATAGAATGGCAATATCTTGCCCGCTTATCTCCCACGAGAGTTAAAAGCATCTCTAAGATTAGCCATGCAATCATGCTTTATAATAAACTTTTATTCATAAAGTAACGTTCTATGTTATACACTATGCTATGTGAGAATGAAATCTCCCTAAAAATAAGAAATAAAAAATAGCATCTATTGGAGACTTTGAATATGATCATTCTCAATTTTCTCATTTTGCAGAAAAGTGAGATCCATGAATATATGAAGTTGAAAAATAGACTATAATCTATACCCTGTAACTCTTAAGAGAACATCTACAAAATCATCACCAAGGAACTAATCCTTATATTGAATAATGTGGTATATTTTCATTTTAATAGCTTTGGTCTGGATGCAATATCCCAAAGAGAGATTTTGACTGTCACCTCACTTCTTCCATCAGCCAAATAAATGAGAGGAAACAGAGTTTCAGGTACATTAAAGTGTAACATTATCTTCAACACCTGCATCAGCAGCCTTAGGTCAAATTTCTTAATGCTTTGCCAGAAAGAGGATGGGCTCAGATAAGTGAATAGTCCCCGGTAGCAACCATAGATCATGTCAGAAGATGGCAGTAAAGGAGCAGAAGCTAAGGACAGTTCCTATTATCTCCCAGTGAAACAGAACTTAATGTGTGGACATTTTAGGTTCCAAATATTTAACACAAGCCTTTTCACCTAGGATTGAAACATTATTGGAAGCAGCATAGAAAAAAAAATAATTTCTGTAGCTGGCAATGAGAATATGGCATGCAATTTATAAGATGTGATTAGTTACCCAAAGGTTTTTATTGTTTGATATGTTAGAAAAAGAAGGTATATCTGCAATTAATGTGTGAACAAAAGTAGCCACAACACATTATGGGATACCAGGGAGAGTAATATGTTGACAAGTTCCAGAGTAATAGAAATTGTTATTGGAAGAAGAAATATTTGAACTGAGCACCAAAAAACAAAAATAAATGAGCCAGAAAACCAAAAAGGTAGAAAGGCTTTCTGGCAAAAAGAATCACATGCCTAGAAGTTAGAGGGGATTATTAGATTATTCATCTAGATAACACGAGAGTTATTAATCTTGAAGCAAAAGCATTGTTTGCATAGATCAGGAAGCTGATTTATTTAGTACAAAAGGAGGAGGAGCATACACACATTAGAGCTTGAATTTTCATCACTTCTTGATTTGCCACATTCTCATTAGCCATGCTCTACAGAAAGAGAAAGAGAAGCTACAAAAAGTTAATGAATATGCCAAAGGTTATATTAGTTAAAAACAGTAACAGTGACATTTGAACTGTCTTCTTGACCCCTCATCTGCACTATTCATCAACCACCAATGCCAGGTAAATATTGATAAGATCTATTCATGCAGTCTAAGGATTTTCAAATGTCAAGCTTTTTGCTATGTAAGTATTTCAACTGCTAATTATGGGCACCTACTCTGGGGAAATATAACCTCAGATTTTACTTCTTATGCAATACTATCAAGGTTTGAAAATTTAAAAAATGTGGTGTTATAGACAAAACAGGATTTTTTGTTGTTATTTGAATTTTATTTGATTATTTTACAGTACTGGGGATTGAAAACAGGGGCCTTTACCTCTGAGCTGTAGCCTCAGCCAGGTTTTTTATTCTTTATTTTGAAACCGAGTATTATTAAGTTGCTGAGGGCCTCACTTAAGTATTTGTGGTTGACCTCTAACCTGCATTCTCCTGTCCCAGCCTTCCAAGTACTTGTATTACAAGCATGCACCACCATGATTGGCTAAAATTGAGGCATGTTAAAAAATGTTCTTTGACTATAGTTAGTTTTCTGTGACAATTATGAGCCTGTTGACTTTTGGGTGCAAATCCACACTGTTTTTGCCTTGGCATTCCTTATTAGATTTGGGCCTTGCAAACATTCTTATTTTACAGGTTGACATGATGTTTAGATCTGTCAATAGAGAGAGCTCTGGAAGAACTTGAAGGCCATATTAGGAGTCTTCTCTTCTAGTAGTCTGTTTATGGCATGGCTGCCAACAAAATAGTGGCCTTTATAGGTTATCTGGAGCTTTACCACACTTGCCAGTAAGCACCTGTATCATCTGGCAAATCAAGGTGAGACAGATGATCTGATATTTCACTGTACATCCTAAATTTTAACTCATGTGGGACCAGCCATGCATAGCTGTCATTGAGTTAAGAAGCCAGGCAATCTGTGTCCTCATGAGGGTATAACCTTTTGGAACTAGGTCTTTGACCGAGTTTGCTGCAGGTTTTTCCAGTGTCTGTCCTGTAACTAAACAGTTTTTGGTGAAAGTGGTACAGCTTGGTGATGTAATGATGGGGCTTAGCAAGCATGAAGTTCTGGGTTTGATGTTCAGTAGCAAAAACAACAATAATAGCAGAAAAATAGTTTTCAACTAGGTTTCTTTTTTATGGAACTAATTTGCCATTACATCTCTATACTTTGGGGCACTATTCGAACAGTTTAGCCCTTGCCTGGTTTATTTTCATGAACAAAGTCTTAAATTAAATCTTACCTTCTGAAAGAGAACTTTCTAACATACTATTTGAATCATCTGCTATACTCTGGCATTTTCTGTCATCATATGAACTATTTTTTTTCCTAGTAACACTGAAGTTAAAGTCTTCTTTTTATTTTTCATGGACAATGTTTTACAATTTGAGTCCCTGGAGATCTTATTCCCACTCTGTTTCACTAGGGACTATAATCACAGTCCTATCACAAGAATAAGCAAGAAATAAATGTTATATAAATGATAATTGGCCCTAAATATCATAGTTAAAATATTCAAGGTCAGAGTATATTTCTCTCTAGTCTAGTATTTCCATTTAAATCCCATTATTATTGTTAGAGTGAATGTTTTTTTTTTTAATTGGCTTGGTGCAGAAACTAAAGCATTTAAGTTATAATCTAGTTTATTATATTAGGTTAGTGGGCTCTAGAGTTCAAATTCTGATTTTGGTATTAGCTAATTTATTTACCTTTTATCATGGGCAAGTGAGTTTAATATTCTGTGCCTTGATTTTTCTATGTAAAATGAGAATAATGATAATTTTAAACATTATGAGTACTAATTTATAGAAGTACAATTCTTAGAACAATAATGATGCAAATTATGACTCAGTAATTATTTTATAATTTTTATACTGACTATAATTCTCAATGCTGTTATGGTACATGTGATTATGATAAAAAGTGCATGAGAATAACTGTTAAGTATAAGTAAGGCTATGATAAAAATGTAAGTGCAAGCATTTTCAAAGAAACCAGGGTTATTCTTTCTAGAAAAGCTATTTTCAGAAACCTATTTAGTTTGATGAACAGCAGAAAACAAAATGTTGTGTAAAGATAGGGCCATCTCAAAGCTGCTGACTATATAACTTATGGAATCTGTATTGGCTAGAAATTGTCCATAGACCCAGCAATTCACCTTTTTCTCATGTTCCTCAGTTGTATTATGATGTTTGGGAATTTTTTATTTCACTGAAGTTGTTCTTCCAAGATATATGAAATGTCAGGGGAGACTTACTAAAATAAGTCCTCTAAGTGTACTTCCTCATAATTATTCTTGTTTTTTTTAAACTAAATTGTTTTAGTTGTCAGTAATAATGTGAGGCAAATTTCAAGAACAGTTGATGTGAGATGGTACCATAATAATTACATCGGCCTCAGCACTTCTCAAAACTTACTCTACAGCAGCATTATTATTGAAACATTCCCCAAAGCCTCTCTGATATTTCTTAGAAATTAAATGTCTGTCAAGTGTTCTCACATTTTAGTAGAGGTCAGACTCAGTGGCATCCTCAAAACAGGGAATCTAAAAAGGAAATATCTCAAAAGACCAATATATTTCTTTAGAACTCAAATCCAATATTTCAATATAGTGGAAATGGCCTTGAGGGTGGATATTTAAGATTTTCAAAATGCAGCAATATGTGTAAAAATAGTTGCTTCCTTTTGATAACCTATGGTAAATTATCAGCTATATTTAATAAAACCTATTTTTAACATTAAGACAAGTGTTTTGGCTTGTTTAATGAAAGAGTTTGTGTGGGACAGAAATCAGAAAGCAAATATTCTAAAATATTAAGCATTTCTCTAAAATTTTACTGTTTCTATTATAAAGCCTAATCAATTAACCATAGTGGGGAAAATTGAGCTCAGTCATACAGTGCTTGCCTACCATGTACAGGGCTCTGAGTTCAATTCACAATACCAGAAAAGGAAAAAATATTAACCAGAAGCTTCATTTTCTCTCAGTCATCTTTCTTAGCTATAAAGAAACTACAATATTATTAGTAAAAAGTTGATGATTTTCTAATATGCAGAAGCTAGGGAGAAAATGGGACATAAGGGAAATTCTAAAGAAAACATGAGAAACTTTATATGAGTAAAGAAGTCAACCTAAGTGAGGGAGATGAGAGGAGGGAAGAAGGAAGCACCCTAATGTGCCTAATGTGCATGATGCACATTCCCAAACATGTCAAGGGCATCACTAAGCAAAGCATGAGAAGGAGGGAGGGGGAGGAAATGGATGGGAATTAGGAAAGGGTAAATGAGTGATCTGTGCATGTATGTCTCTACCATTCTGTACTCCATTAAAATGTATGCTTCAAATGCTCCAGTAAAAAAAGAAAGAAGGAAAAGAAGAAATGAAAGAAAGAAAGAAAGAAAGAAAGAAAGATAGATAGATAGATAGATAGATAGATAGATATTTGGAGATTAAACACCTGATAGGTAACTTGAATCCCTGGAAACCCTCCTACTTGCGGGCTACACTCCCAGACCTATTTTATACTTTTTTATGGAAACAGGGTCTCTTAAGCCAGCGTGGCTGGCTTCGAACCTGCGCGATCCTCCTGTCTCTGCCTCCCAAGCATGGGGATTACAAGCATGCGCCACCACGCCCGGCGTGAATCCAAAATATTTTTTAAATGATTTAAACTAAATAAAAAGATTAAAAATAATAATAAAAATTTAAATGGACAAAATGTCTGAAGAGATATTTCTCTAGGACTTTATGCAAATAATAATCTCACCAGAAAATGCTCAAAATCATTACTTATTAGAGAAATTATACCATTCATAGACACTAGAATAACTGAAGTTGAAGCTTCTCAAATGTTACCATTACTGCTTAATAAGATTCAAATTTATTCAACTAGCATTTAATGTCCTATGTGATGTGCTTTCAACTTGAATTTCTTGTTCTGTTTTCTATAGTCAGCTCGCTTATTCACTGAATTACTTGCTTTTTCTTCCACTCGTCTTTCCCAGGTGGATGTAAGAAAAGCAGCTCCTTTTCTAACAAGCTCCCAAGTGATGCTATCACAGGTGGTCCATGAAGAACTGTCACCTAGCAAGTGCCGTGCATTCATTAGATATGACAATTTCACAGGAAAAATTGACATACTATCTATCTGCATGTAATTTTCCTTTTTCCCTCTCACCACTTACTTTTTTTAAAAGTCAAAAAGCCTCTATTTTTTCTTTACAAAGTCTCTGCACAAATTTTGTGCATCTTGCAAGTGTAGATGTGTGTGTGTGTGTGTGTGTGTGTGTGTGTGTGTGTGTACTCATGTGATACTGGGTTGAACCCAGAGGCATTTTGTCTCTAAGCTATACCCCTAGCACATTTTTTAGGTTTTTTCCCTTACTTCCTCCCTCCCTCCCTCTTTCTTTCTTTCTTTCTTTCTTTCTTTCTTTCTTTCTTTCTTTCTTTCTTTCTTTCTTTGAAATATGATCTTGCTAGATTACCGAAAGTTCTGCTAAATTGCTAAGGATGGACTTGAAACTGCAATCCTTCTGTGTCAGGGATTACAGACATGTACCACCTACTCAGTTGTAGATATAATTTACAAAAAAACCCCAAGACTTCCCATTTCCCCATATGAATGCCAGTTTTTCCTCCTTCTGTCTCTACCTCTTTCCTTTCCTCCTCCTCCTCCTTCTCCTCCTCCTCCTTTTTCCCTTCTTCTTCTTCTTCTTCTTCTTCTTCTTCTTCTTCTTCTTCTTCTTCTTCTTCCTTCTTCTTCTTCCTCTCTCTCTCTCTCTCTCTCTCTCTCTCTCTCTCTCTCTCTCTCTCTCACCTTTTGATAATAGCTCATTCTTTTTTGTATTTTTTTATTGGTGCACTGTATTCATACATCATAGTGGGATACAAACTTTTGTAGACATACATGCACACATCGCCCAGTCAGCCCCCACCCGATCCCCACCCCATTCTCTCCCCATCCATCCTTCCCTTGCTTGGCTTAGTGGTTGACATCTAGTATTATAGCAATTTATCCAAAATTAAAAATGATAATCTCACATAACAGTTTCATTTGTCTGATACCAAGCTTTTGATGACTTAAAGATAACATTTCAATATTTCTTTTTACTTTCTTTCTTACCAGAGAATATTTTTTTCTATTTTTTTAGGTGAAACTATCATATATTTATATATTTATTTTTCAGAAAAAAAATCTATCCTAATATGGAATATGGACTCTAGATCCCCAAAACGATCTTGAAAAAGAACAAAGCTAGAAGATATATATTTTCTGATTTCAAACCATATAAAGCTACAATATTTGAAACAGTGTAGTACTGTTCTAAAGGCAGATTATATAAACCATTGGAGTTAAATAAAAGCCTAGAGCTAAATTCTTCCCTATATTGTCAAGTTATTTTTGACAAGGTTTTCACAAACATTTGGTGGTGGAAATAATAATCTTTTAACTAAATATTGTTGAAAAATAATACTTACATGGAAAATAATAAAATTGGACCCTTACCTAATCCCATATACAAATATTAACTCAAAATAGATAAAAGACCTAAATATAAATCTTAAGACTATAAACTTTTAGAAGAAAATCTGGGTCATAAAACCTCACAACATTGAAATTGGCAGTGATTTCTTGGATATGATTTCAATGGCACGGGCAACAGAAGAGTATAAAAACTCCCTAAAAAATAAAAAATATTGTATATCCAAAGACAGTGTACACAGAGTTAAAAGTTACTAATAGAATGGGATAAAATATTTCCAAATGCTATATCTGAAGGTATATTAATATTCCAACTAGAAATCCTAAAAATTAATAATAAAGGCAAACAATACAATTTAGAGATAGGTAAAAGACTAACATAAATAATGAATCTCCACAGATAACCAATCTCAGTTGTCTGTTGGATGGAAAATCTTGTTTCTCTGGTTCTGGTGTGTGTTACCTATTTCTTCTTTGTAGTTAATCTCTTTGAGTATTTTCTCTAGCACTGGTTTTGAAGACATAAATTCCTTCAGTTTCTGTTTGTCATGGAAGCTTCTTATTTTTCCATCTAATTTGATAGAAAGTATGGCTGGGTAGCAAATTTTTGGCTGGAAGTTATTTTCTTTCAGAGTTTGGAATATGTTACTTCAAGCCCTTCTGGCTCTCATGACTTGGTTTGGGAAGTCTGGAGTGATTCTAATTGGTTTGCCTCTGAATGTCACTTGGCCCTTTGATTTTGTTGCCTTTAAGATTCTCTGCTTGGCTTCCACATTGGTCATTTTGACAATTATGTGGCGTGGGGATCCTCTTCTCTGATCCTGTCTAAAGGGAATTCTATAAGTTTCCTGGACCTGTGTATCAACCTCTTGCTCAATGTTTGGAAAATTTTCTGCTATTACTTCCTTGAAGAGATTGTTGATCCCTTTGGTTTCACTTACTTTTCCCTCCTCTATTCCAATTATTCTTAGGTTAGCTCTCTTAAAATGGGCCCATATTTCTTCAATGTCAGATTCCTGCTGTCGGATATTTTTTCCTAGATTAGAAACTATGCATTCATTTTTGGAATGATCATCTTCTAAGAGCAAGATTCTGTTCTCCATGTGGTCTAATTGGTTGTTCATGCTCTGAATTGAGGCCTTTACTTCATTAATTGCATCCTTTATCTCTTTTTGGCTCTCTCTGAATTCTTTTCGAAGCACCTCTATTATTTCTACAGTTATTTTCCTGATTTGGTCTTCTAGAAATCTCTGATTTTCTGTTTTATCAGATTCTGATGTTGTGGGGTTGTGGGCATTCATTACTCCAGTGTTATTCCTCTTTCCCATGATTTCGGAAGTTTGTGCCTTCTCTGGGTTCTTCCCTTGGGTCACTATGACTTCACTTAAGGTGCTCTGGATTTCGAGTCTGTAGTATCTCAGACCCCACTACTCCTTTACTGGGTTGTATCACAGTGTCTCCGACCTAGGGAGTCGATAAAGGCTGCTTTAGATTATGGGGGGTGCCAAGTTGCACATTCCCTATGGTGTGATATCTCTGCCACCGCCACTCCCCCACTTGGGTCAAGTCCCAGGGAGTACAGTACTGGGATTTCTCCTCTGTGGCCCGCAATTTGACTCACTGTTCTTGAGTACGCAGATGTAGCTGTACTGGACTTGGTGAATTCACTGCTGCTGCCACAGGTGGCAATATGGCGCCGTTGCAGCGCCCTTGGCCGTGAGGCTGGCATATTTTTTTCTTCTCTGGTTTTGAGTTCCACTCTGAGTGCCTGCAGCGTGTGCTTAGCTCAGCCACTGGGAGCTTTAGATGCTCCTTGTGCCGAAAGATCCCGCTTGGCTGTTCCGCAGTGGCTCACCTCAGCTTGCTGCAGCTGTCTGATGAATTCGCCGCTGCCACCAGCAGTATGGCGCTGCTGCCGCATCCTTGAGCGTGAGGCCGGTGTATCTCCTCTGTAGCTCTGAGCTATGTTCTCAGTCCGCTTTCTCTCTGGAGCCTGGTGATTTTTTTGTTTCTCTGGTGATGGTGTTTTCTGTCTATGAAAGGTGCTGATTTTGTGGTAATGGAGATTGGTTGTTAGTGGGGCTCTTAAGCCCCACTTTTCTCAGTCACCATCTTCCTATTTTATCGATAATAGCTTATTCTAAGAAGGGTGAGATGACATCTTATTGTGCTTTTATTTACTTTCCCCTAAAATTCTTATGTAGTATTGGTGGAAATATAAGTTAGTGCGCCACCACGCCCGGCGTAGCATCTGCATTCTTATTCATGCAGTCCATAGGCGATTCTCAACGTGAGAAATAAGCCCCGAGAGAAGGTGTGGTCGTTGGCCGAAAGTACTCTCCACTTTTAGATATTCTTTCATAACTATTATTCTTTTAGTAATGATTCTTTTAACTCTCCCCATGAATTGCTCCGGTGGTAAAAGATCAGGACTGTGAGAGAAACTAAGTCCGTGGAAAATAAACTCTCAACTTTGTCCAAATGGTAAAAACTAGTTAGATGCAGTGGCAGCATTCCAGTCAGTATTTACAAATGCAGAACCCCCGCCCCTATCTTTGACCTTCAATACAATAGAGCAAAGGCTAAAAGGAATCTTGGCTTTTGCACCTAGTAATAGCGATGCCTGGAGATATAGCGACACCACCTGGTTAAAAATAGCTATGTCAAAACAAAGGACAGATAAAATAGATGTGTAAAGGTGAAAGAAAGAAAATATGGTGAGAATAATAACATATTTTTGTATGAAGAAGAGCTTATCCTAAGATTGTCCCAAAATGGGAAAGAGAGAATCAGGGTAATCAGAAAAGAAAAAGGAAGTTGCAGAGGGTCGGTGATAGGAAAATGGATTATTAAAAGAGGAATAGGCTTCTAATAAGCCTATCGTTTGAGGAAAAATGCTCAGCAGCTAGAGAGGTATATTTGACAACTAAATCTAAAAACTTTGTATTATTTCTTGGTATTTACCTGCTAAACTGTGTTATGAGTTTGCTTAAGCTTTTAGACAGCAGATTGTATTGGAGACAAAATCCAGCAGACATTCATCGAAATTCTCTAAATCATCATAAAGGAACATGGATTTTCCCTACGATAACTATATGAAAGCTGGAATCTCGGACTTCATCCCCCATTAAATAGAGAAGGACATTGTACTAAGCCCTAGGAACAAAAGTTCTGAAAGGGTTAAAGAAAACCGGATGCTTCAAGTGATTTTGGGTGTGACTTTTGTTCTTCTGGAATTAGCCAAATAAAAGCCTCTGCAGCTGCAAGGCCAAACGGGGCTGAATCGAGGCACAAGACCTACCTGGGATAATGGGACTGATCTCAATCACAAAGACCTGTGATATCCCAGGCCTTTACTTTTGTCTTGTCCAGGGTTGGTAATCTGCATGTGTATCTCTCTATTGTACTTTGGGTGTTTTGCACTTTTTTACTAGAAATTCACTGGGAGAGGGGAATATATAAAAAATCTTGTGTCCAGAATAAAGTGTTCAATTGCACAAGAAGCATTGATCCATATCAGGTTCTTTTCAAGAGCGCCGTCACTAGGGACTTAAAAAATTTAGTCCCTAAAAGGGAAAGAATCACTGCAGATAAGAATCTGCAGTATTTTACTCTATCCTTCCCCATCTTTACTGAGATTCTCGACCGCGAGTAAATTCGCGCCCCGATTGGATTAAGCTGGCCTTCGGCACCCCAGCCCGATTTTTTATTCTTTATTTTGAAACAGGGTTTCAAAGGGTTGCAAAGGACCTCATCAAGTAGCTGAGGCTATCCTCAAACTGCAATCCTCTTGTCTCAGCTTCCCAAATGCTGGCATTACAATTGCGTGCCACCATGCACCTTTTGATATTTTCTGCCATGTTTCCTCACGCTATACATTATTGTAAAATAGTTTAATTTATTACATATTTCTTTTATTGAATTAGATTCTTTGAATCATACTTGGAAACTTTGTCTCCACTCATTTTAGGATTGTAAAAGAGCCTGGCTTGGTGGCTTGGTGGTGCATGCTTGTAATCCCCGTGATTGGAAGGCCGAGACAGAAGGATCGCGCAGGTCGAAGCCAGCCGTGCTGGCTTAAAAGACTCTGTTTCCAAATACAAAAATATAAGAAATAGGTCTGGGAATGTAGCCCAGAGGTAGAAGGGTTTCCAGGAACCCCCAATACCACCACCACCAAAAAAAAAAAAAAAAAAAGATTGTAAAATAGCCCATTTTTCTTGGTGTTGTTATAGCTGATTTTATTTTTAGCTATATTTTATACCTAAGATCCATTTGGACTTTATTTTTGTTTACTGTGCAATATATTGATTGGTTCAATTTTTCTCTCTAATTTATTAAAATAAAACTAGAACATTGTAGCTGTGGATCATGAGATTCAAAGTGATACATTCATTCCATGTAACTGGTATGCTTGTGCTATTCTCTATGGGTAGTAAAATTCCATTGTGTACATACTCCATAGTTTTGTAATCCATTCATCTGTTGATGGACATCTTGGCTGGCTTCATAGTTTGACAACTGTGAATTGTGCAGACATGAACATAGATATGCATGCATTATTTTTACATAATTAATAGAAAATTGGATGAAAGTGGAGAACATTACACTGAGATCAGTCAGTCACAAAATATAAGAAATCGGATGCTCTCCCTAATATGCAGAAGCTAAGGAAGAAATGGGTAATAGGAGGAACTCCAGGCAAAGAAGGTGATACTATAGATTGAGCAAATAAGGTGACCTAACTGAAGGGGATAGGAGAGGTAAGAGGGAAAGTCTCTAATGCACTGGATGTACATTCACAAGCATATCAAAGTCAATTACTAGACCAAACATAAGAAGAAGGGAGGGGGGAAGGAATCGGGTGGGAACTGAGTGATGGATGCATATATTCCTCTACTGTCTTGCACTCCATGGAGATGTATGTCTACAATGAAAAAATAATTTAAGAAAAAGCAATGCATCCATACATGAGCACAACATCTCTTGGTGTGTTTTCCTTCATACCCTATCCACTAACACTCCACTCCCTCCTAGTATATGCTAGTGAAATTGGTAATGATAAAGTTTTTTGAACATACATTTATTTGGTTTATTAATTTTCTCTAGCCTCCTTCTACTCCTTCCCTTATTTCTCCTCCAATCATCATTTTCTATTCTTCTGTTCACCTTCCTCGTTTTCTTGAAATCCCTTCTTTTTAATATTTTATCTCTATCTTATAATAAGGGAAACATTTTAAGTATAACTCTCTTTAGAATCTTTTCAAAAGAATTAAAGTTAGAATACAATAGTGACACAAATGTACCTATGTTTAAAGCAGCTCAATTCACAATAGACAAGTTATGAAAATAAGCTAGGGGCCCATCAACAGATAAATAGATAAAGAAAATGTGGATATGCACACAATGGAGTTTTATTCAGTTATAGAGATAAACAAAATTATGTAATTGGCAGGAAAATGGCTGGAATTAGATAACACAATGCAAAAGTGAGATCACTCAGATTCAGAAAATCAAGGGCCACGTGTGTGTGTGTGTGTGTGTGTGTGTGTGTGTGTGTGTGTGTGTGGTTTTAATTTTTTACTCTTTTATTGTTTCATTGTAGTAAAAAAATCTTAATGAATGGCTATATATTTTTCCTCCAAATCTTTATCAGGTTCTTCACCATAAGTTATTTTTCCTTAGTGATTTGAGATGCTTTTATATCCTGGATTTCAAAACTAATTCAGGATTCTTCTAAAATTTCTTTGTTCTACTTTCTCATCTTTTTATTTGTATGGAGTATCAAACAAGTACCCATCAATTACTCAGCTACTATTAGAATTGTAAGTAACATAATTGGAAATATTAGAATTCAATTTTTAATTACCTATTCAGTGAGTGAGAGGTGGTTGGAAACCCTAGGAATTGATATTTATAGAAACAGTTTTTAATTGGAAATATTAGAATTCAGTATTCAATTACCCATTCAGTGAATAACAGGTGGTTGGAAACCCTTGGAATTCATATTTATAGAAACAATTTTAAATTAAATCTATTAGCCTCTTTTGATAACCATTTCTGTGTGCACTGTTTATTTTGAGGAGAGAGATTTGAAGGGGCTAGTTGTTTAATTCAGTTAGAACTTGAATATCATGTAAGAAGCATTTACAACTTTTAATATTTTTCACGCTAACCTCTTACAATATTTATTTATTATTTATTATTTCAATTGAAGAGCCTGTTTGTGTCTGTGATATAATTTTCTTTGATTGATTGTGATATAAGTAACTTGAATAGGGAATAAATAGATAATATATATTTTTTTTAATACTGAGGGTTGAACCCAGGGGCATTCTAGTGTTTAGCTATACCTCATTAAGTAGCTAAGGTTGGCCAAAAACCTGTGATTCTTCTATCTTAGCTTCCTTAAAATGTCAAATGAAATTTCAAAGGTAAAATATGTAGTATTTTACTCAAAACACTTTTTAAATTTACATGAGAGAGATAGAAAAATCCCCCTCTTATCCTCTTTGGGAACTGGCTGGAACTGAGGATTAGATTGACCTAACACAAAGAAACCCAACAGAAGAGCACGAATCATGTTTTCATGGCATCTGTGTCCTCATCAATAATGGATATGTGAAGACAGCACAGTTATAGTAAGTTGCTTATATTCTGAATTGTTAAAAGTGTGGGAACCTTTGAAAATGTGACTAAATTATGTGCAGGCTTAAAGATAAGAGTTATTTTTAAGAAGGTTTGTACAGACTTATCATCGTATTTCTCATCCTTGAGGCTAAGGATATTGTCTCATTGTAGAATAGCAATGGTACTATTTACATCAAATCTTTATCTTCTGCCTTTAATAAGGAGTAAGAAGGTAAAACTAATATTTTTATACCCGATGTTTTCATGTGTCTTTAAATAGTGAATATGCAAAAGAATGTATTTTAACTTCACAAAATACATCTTTGTTAAATGATGGTGCTGTTAGGTTGTTTACACACTTATTACATACTCAGAAACATTTTTGAAATAGTTGATTTTAAGTTCACAATTTATGTTTGTTCCTGCTCATTTTAATAAATTATAAAATCTGACAAATTGAATTACCCCTTTATCATGTCATCTTATTTCAACATTTATTATGTTCTATTTGAAATAGCAGTATCATGATTTTTTAGAAAATAGTTCTGTCCTAAAAATATTTATCTCACTTTGCCCCATTTTCTACTAGGATCTTGATTTCCATAGCTAACTAACTCAATCATTTTCTTTTTTCTGTTCTTTCATTTTGTTTTGGATCTGGGAATTGCATCTTGGTACATTATACCTTTGAGCTACATCACCAGCCTTTTTTTCTTTTTATTTTGAAACAGAGTCACTAAGTTATTTAGGGTCTCACTGTGTTGCTAGAGTTGGCCTCAAATATGTAATCCCTATTTCAGCCACTTTAGTACTGAGATTATTGGTGAGCACCACATTGCTCAAATTATCTTGGTATTCTTTATAATAACTGGATGCCTGATTTCTTTAAATTTACAATTATCTGGAGACCATACAAAAGTTAATTATTAAAACTGGATTTAAATAATAAATTATTCTTGGACATTCTTCTTGGGGTGGGGTCAGTGAAGTATGCCCTGCATACCAAATCCATTCGTTTGCTTATCTTTGGAGATAAAGTTTTATTCCAATACAGTGAAATCATTTACCACTTGTTTGCCAACTACTATTGACTTCTTTGCCTTATAGAAGTTCAGCTGAATACTTATAAGAAAGAACATTTAGAGCCTTCAAAGTCCAAGTCAGGATAAAGAACCTGATAATAAATTATTTGGGCTTTAAAGGCTCTGTATGTCTGTGAGCTACATCAGAAACAAGCCAAACTGAAACTATATAGTATTACTAATAGTACTTGGTACAGTTACTTATATACAGATATGTAAAGCAAACATGGAATACATAAAACTGTAGATTAAAAAGCAGTGTTTGAAAAGAAGATAGCCATGACAATTGAGACCGTTGACAGCAAATCACTGTTCCTTCCTGCCACATTTCTGGATTACTCTGGACAGAAAGCCTCTGAGGAAACCTGCTCATTTGCTGTTTTGTCTTCCTTGCTAGGTATTGATCAAATTAGCACTAGGGGTCCACAATAATTGTTTGGTTCAAGCAAATGTAGCAAAATGGAAAATATAAGCCTCCAGTGTGCACCATCAGCATTAACATGCAATGTAAGCAAAGCTCTCTGCAGGCTATGGATTCATGAAGGGATTGCCAACTCCTGGGTTGTGATTTACATTGGAATTCTGCCATCTGGTAAACAAACTTTAATGTGCCAGGCCCTCGACCTTCACAAGGCTAGGGTATTTACTTTCAGCCCAATGATTCATGAATGGCTATGATGTTTACTTGAAAGTCCTCATCAAGTTAAATTGTGCACTAAAGTAACAGTCATGGTTGCTCTGCTTCAGTCAATCTCTTTTGGTTAGGCAGTCTAAATATTTAAAATGTCAGCTGCATTGCACCATTCTCTCTCATAACTGGGGCAACCTAGGGCAGAAAAAAGAAAATGAATGAAGAAAGGATAAAAAGCATGTCTGTAGAAGCAAACTCATGTAATATATATGAGCCAAATATCCTTTTTATTTCAGAAAACAAATGAAAACAAATGTTATTTCCATTTTCTCTAAAACTTTAAAATGCATTATATTGTGGTAAGTATTTGACATAGAAGAGATTTTTTAGTATCTGTCAACAATATTGTATTGACTATACTAGAATAGCTAGAAGAGATGATTTAGGATATTCACAATATAATGACATTCAGTTTTTAATAAGAGATTTGGAGTTAATTTTATCATAGCAAGTTTCAAAATGTTTTTGTCTGTAATGCCTTTTAATATTATTCCATTTAAAGTGTTCTCTTCATGTTTTCCATAATAAGTTGACATATGATGAATTATATCATACAAAGGTTATGATGAAATGAACCCGTAATGAACAAATCAAACCAAGACATATATGATAGGAGGAACTTAAATTTTTCTCTTTTAGATGATATACTTCTATGTTTTAAGAAACAAAATTATAATTGCTAAAAAATTCTATAAAGTTATAGAATTTGAATTAACATTCAAAAATTAATAGCATTTTTATACAACACTAATGAGTTTGTTGAGAAAAAAATTGTGAAAGCAGTCTCAAATGCAATAGGAACAAAAAATACCTAGGCATGAAAGATAAACATAATCAAGGAAGTGAAAGACCTCTGGAATTAATATTATCAAATACTGATAAGAGAAATTGAAGAAGACACATACATATTAAAAACCCTCCCATATTTGTGGATTAGAAGAATTAATTTCATTAAAATCTCTTTACTTCCCAAAGTGGTTTACAGATTCAATGCAATTTCCATTAAAATCCCAGTGTCATTCTTCACAGAAAGAACAGTCTTAAAATTCACATGGAATCACAAACACACACACACACACACACACACACACACACACACACACAGAGGAAATTAACAAAATCTCAATCAAACAAACAAACAAAAACTCTGAATACACCCAGCAATCTTAAAAAGAAAGTAAAAACGAATAAAGCTAGAGGCATCATAATACATTCATTTAGAAAATAGTACAGAGTCATAGGGAACAAAGCAAAATGGTACTGGTATAAAACCAGTCACATAGACCAGAGGAACAGAGTAAAAATTTCAGAAATAAAGCCACACATCTGCAGCCCACTGATTCTCAACCATGGCACACAGAAAACATACACTGGGAGATAGGACAGCCTTTTCAATAAATGGTACTGGGAAAAGTGATATCCATAAACAGAAGACTAAAATATCTATCTCTAATTGTGTACAAAAATTGGCCCTGAATGAATAAGAAACCTAAATGTAAAATGCCAAGCTATGAAACTTTCAGAAGAAAATGCAGGAAAAATATTTTGTGACATTAATATAGACGATGATTTTATATGACTCAAACAAGAGCGGAAAATGAACAAGAAATTATATCAAACTACAAAGTTTCTCTTTATCAAAGGAAATAATCAACACACTGATGTGACAACCCATAGAATAGGAAAAAAAATATTTTCAATGTGTTTTTTCTCAAGTGACACTATTTTTTTGTTTTCTTTTATTCTGAAGAGCAAATATCAACATTAAAGATATTCTCCAGGGAGGAAACTGAAAATACTGGATGATGTAGATGAGTGGATGAAAAAATAAACTCTTAGTGTATTATCAGAATATTTGTAGTAAAAGCAACATATATGATATTAATTTACAAGCTAAATGAAAACACATAAGAGCAGCTTGTTTTCATTTATTTTCACAACTCTACACATTAGGATGTATGATTAAATTGAATTTAAATTGGGCTCTGATGAACACAAATATATAAGTAGCTCAAGGATGACATTAGATGAGATCTGCACATCCTTAAATAACCTGAAAAGGACATGGTAAAGATGACTTGTTTTTCATTGGTAACACAATGCAATCTATTGGTTCATTTAAAACTCTTGTAATTTTCTTCAAAATTTATGGTTTGCAGAATAAGAAACTGAACATAGAGATGGCATAGTTTAACCTGGATCCCAAGCTGTAGTGCTTAAATTTGAACTAAAGTATATCTTATTACAGGTGAACTTTGATTAATTTATAGGAAAGCATTTATCACTCAGACATGGTATTGTGCCCTAGGAATTGCATGCAAATGCCTAGAAATATTTTTAATAATCATAAATCTGTTATAGGTAACAACTGAGATGATGCCAAATACAAAACTGCTCAGGACAGCCCGAAATTAGGAAGGATCTTGCAGCTCAAAATGCCAATCATGCAGCAATTAAGAAGAGATTATTTTAGGACATAAGATCTTTTCATCAACTCCATGATAAGCATTCCTGGTAATTTGAATTTATATTTATCAAAATTAACACTTTTTTTATGAGTACAGATCCAGGAGAGACGCTATAATGTTGGAAGTGCTCCTTGCATGATCCAGAAAGGAAATCACAAAGGCACAGAAACCATGGAGAATGATTGGATGTTTTCAGAAATTTAGCTTTGGATAAAATGCTTGTGAGGTGCAATAGGTGAGCCTGCCCACTATGCGATTCAGCAACACCTCTTTACATGCATCTCTTCATGCCAGGAGAGGCTGACATGACTACATAGAGAACCACCATAAAGTAACTAAGTAGACCTGGCATTTAGGTCTTTATGAAGGCCTAAAATATATTTCAAATTTTGTCCATTGGAAACTATTACTTTTAGTAACATTTATTGTGATATTTTTGAATCACCGATTTCTTATTTTTTCTGGAAAGCCAAGTTCTAACATAACTTCATATTATTAATCCACAGATAGCAGGATATGGCCCAGGTACATAAAAAACACTTCTGCTTCTTTTATCCTCTATCTTGCCCTAACTGAAATGTACCTGGTAATGTGCTTTGAATAGTTAAATTCCATTGATTCCCTGTAGGGTTCGCAACTTCTTAAAAAAATACAAAAAAGAAAAAAAAAAGAAAAATCAGTCATACAGATTTGAGTGTTTTTCAAGATCTCAGCCTTTTGTCTCAACTTGTTTTCTAAGCCTTGCTTCTCCCATTCTTGTGGATTAATGTCAGAGAGAGCTGTGCCTTCCATTTTTCCTTTCTATCAGTACTTGCTGCTTCCTGTCACCTAGGTAACCATGTAACCCAAGGTTACCCAGATTTTCAAGTGCCTCTGGCTCTTCCCCTTACCTACAACTTTCTCCTGGCATGATGCTAGCACTTCAAGATCTTTAACCTGTGACTGACCTCCCTTTGCCACTGAGAGATACAGGAAAGCAAAACTCAAAATTTTGAGTAAAGACTAATAGATTCATTTCAGGAAAACTAAGGTCTTGGAAAACCCAGCAATATCTTAGTGTGCAAAGGGAATTAAAAACTTTCCTTTGGATATATTTTTCATTTTTTCAAATCTAAAAGTTGTAGGTTAGGTGATTGTTCTTTCGATCTAATGATCTGTAACAAGTTATCCCAGAATTAATTTATTTTTATTAAATGTTATCATTTTTGGTTCAAGGAATTCAGTCAGAATTCTGCGAGGCTAATTTCTGCTTCATGTAGCATTGACTAAGTTCATTTAGTACAATTTTCCCGGTGGGTTTGATGCTCAAAAACTTCAAAATAGTTTCACTCACATACCTGATACCTTGGCAGGAGTATCTGGAAGATTAGCCTGAGATGGTGTAGTTAATGTGCTTATCTAGCAAGACAATCTAAGAGAAACCAGGCCTGTGTACACCAGTCACGACATATATAAAGGAACCCAAGAGATAAGAAGGAGAATTTAATCAAACTTGGATTTTAATTATTAATATTTTGCAATATTGGTAATTTGTAAAAAATACATTACAGTCATATAAAATATTAATGAGACTAAATGGATGTGGAAATTAAGGGGACCATGTGAATTATTTTTACAATTTTTCTATAAATAACTGTTTTTAAAAAAGCTTATTTTAGAATAAAAGAATGACTTCTTCAGAACCTGCCCATTGTGTGCTATACAAAATGATAATTTATACCTCTTTGCACTCTTCTTGGGGTAACATTTTTGTTCTCCCACCATTTTTTTTTTTTTTTTTTTTTACTTATGTCTAAATGCTGTTCTAGCTCTTGTGAAAGAATATATCTCAGCTTCAGGAAGCTTATTTGGTCTTCTCTCCCCAGCCATAATTAAAAGACTGTTAATAGATAAGTGACTTTTTAAAATTATAAAGTTTATCAGACATACCATCTTTGTGGCCCCAAACAACTGCTAGGATACCAGAGCCATAAAACATAAGGACTCTTATCAAGAAGACTAACCATTTGATTTTACAGCTATCCTCTTTCAAAAGTTGTAAGTTCCTTTTGATCTTTATTAATACCTCCCTTTAGAGGCTAACCTAACCAAATACCTGGCTTCTTTGTTAAGTTCAAACTTTCTAAAAATTAATCACTGGGGATGTTAAAGGGATTCTTCACTGAGAAGTCAAAAGTATAAATTAGCAATATAATAGCAGCACATTATATATATATATATATATATATATATATATATATATGTGCTACAGAGCACTATATTAAAATCATGGGAGAAATCTTTGGTTATTATAATCTAGTTGTTAGTAACAAAAAATGGAACACAAAACTCTTAAAGAGAAAATGTTATAAGACAAAAAATGAATTGGTATTATGACTATTTATTTTGATTTACAGATGTGTTAATTAAAATATCACAGGGTCAAGAAACCTGTTCACTTTATTCCACATTAACCAATTCACATTCATTACTAAGATTAAAATTAGCCAAGTTTTCACTTCTTTGTGAAGCATGAAAATATGTTTTCTTTAACCATAGATCTTGAGAACAAGAATATTTTTTGTGAACTGTGGTGGAAAATTACATTTTGTGGATGAGTCTGTCCCAATGATGACAAAATAGACTCTGTATCAGTTAGGAATTGTACTGAACTGCAAAAAATTCACAAGCTTCATTCCAGTAGTCTAAGCAGAGGGGGGTCATTTTTCTCACATGGCAAGAAATCAGAAGAGAGGTTGTTATTATACATTCTGTTCCTAAGTGAAAATGCTAGAGCCCCAGGCTCTTTTCTTCCACTCCATCATCTGTACTTAACCAGGACTAAGGCCAACACATTATGATTACACATTCAATTATCTTTATATTAAATATCTCACTATCTCAGTAATTGAGAAGTTCTCTTAGTTAACAAGGTTTAGGAAAATATATTATTTGCATAAAAAACAAAATGTGAGCAAATAAAATAACTGTTTCCAAAATATTGTTAATCACTGCTTAGTGACTCACAATATCTTTCTGAGAGTTTATATAGGTGAAATTTGTTTTTACAGATACCTTCATGACCAGTCTTCATGAACTGAGTTGATAAATAGATATTCTTTGAACCAGAGGACATGATTTCAATTTCTATTTGTTCCACTTATAAGTTGTACAGCTTTCCTTTGCTTATTTGATATTTTAGAGGCTACTGCCTTTTATATAAATTGATGATATTAGTTAAATTTTCAGGGTAATGTGAATACTAAATTTTCTATGTATAAAATCTTAAAAAATGAGCCAGGCATGGTGGTGCATGCTTGTAATTCCAGTGCTTGAAAGGCTGAGACAGGAGGATCGCACAGGTTTGAAGTTAGCCTCAGCTAATTAGTGAGGCTCTCAGCAACTTAGTGAGACCCTGTTTCCAAATAAAATATAAAATAGGTCTGGGAGTGTAGCCCAGAGGTAGAAAGCCTCTGGGTTCCACCCCAAGTACAAAAAAATAAACAACAACAACAAAAAACACACTTTAAAAATGTCCCTAAATTTAGGCAGGGTGGCACATACTTATAATTCCAGGACTTGGGAGGCTGATATAGGAAGATTGCAGGTTTGTCATTAGTCTCAGCAACTTAGTGGAGGCCCTCTGCAACTTAGTGAAACAGTGTTTCAAAAATAAAGTATTTTGAGCTCTTTATATTTTTTGGATACTAACCCTCTATCAGAGTGGTAGCTGGTAAAGATTTTCTCCCATTCTGTAGGCTTTTTCATTAGCTTCTTGATGGTTTATTTTAAGTAGCAGAAACTTTTTAGTTTGATGCCATTCCAACTGTTAATTATTGTTTTAATTCCCTTCGCTTTGGAGGGCTTGTTGAGGAAATTCCTACTTGTGCATAAATGTTGGAGTGTTGAATCTAGGCCCTCCTCTAATAGCTTCACAGTCTCTGGTCTGATTTCCAGATCTTTGATCCATCTTGAGTTGATTCCTGTGCACAGTGAAAGGTAAGGATTTATTTTCATCTTTCTACAAATGGATAGCCAGTTCTCCCAGCACCATTTGTTGGAAAGACTATCTTATCCTTTGTATAGATTTGGCCCCTTTGTCAAAGAGCAATCCAGAATATACAAAGAACTCAAAAGACTCTACCCTAGGGGGAAAAAAATTCAAAAAATGGGCAACTGAATTGAATAGACACTTCACAAAAGAAGAGATACAGATGGCCAATAGATACAGGAAAAGATGTTCAACATCACTAGCCATCAGGGAGATGCAAATCAAAACTACACTGAGATTCCATCTAACCCCAATCAGAGTGGCAAACATAAAGAACTCTAACAACGAATGCTGGCAAGGATGTGGGGAAAGAGGAACTCTTACACTGTTGGTGGGAGTGCAAACTAGTTCAGCTGCTCTGAAGATCAGTGCGGAGATTCCTTAGAAAACTAAGAATGATTCTACCATGTGATCTGTCTACACCACTCCTGGGTATCTTTCCAAAGGGGTTAAAATCAGAGAACTATAGTAACATATGCATACCCATGTTCATAGCAGCACAATTTGTAATAGCCAAAATATGTAACCAATCTAGAAACAACCTAGGTCTCCATAAACAGATGAATGAATTACAAAATTATGGGAAATACACACAATAGAATTCTATTCAGCAATAAAGAAGAATAAAATTATGTCATTTGCAAGAAGATGGAATGACCTGGAAAACATTATGTTAGGAGAGATTAGCCAAGCACAGAAAGACAAGGGACATGTGTTTTCTCTAATTTGCTCAAGTTAGGGAATATTAGTGATACCAGAGGGACTCCATATAATGGAGGGGAAACCTCAACAAAGCCATTAAGGAAGAATAGGGTAGGAAGAAGGCTGAGATTAATTAATAGAAAAGCTACATTCAAATATGTGTACATATGTGAATATAACATTGTTTATCTGGACACTCAGTACTGGGAGGGAGAAAAAGGAAAAACTGGGAAGTCACCAAGTACTGTGTGAATATATGCCATTGTCAACATGATCCACATTATGATGGGAGCCTATAGTACACATATAAAAATAAAAAATAAAATATAAAACAAAAACAGTAGGTCTGGGGATGTAACCTGGGGGAAGAATTCCCCTGGGTCCTCAGTACCCCTCAAAAGTTTAATTATCATTTTATCTTTAGATATAAAATGTGCTTATTTAGTCGGGTGTGGTGGCACACACTTTTAATCCCAGAATTTGGGAGGCTGAGACTGGAGGATCACGGTTCATGGACAGCCTCAGCTACTTAGTGAGGCCCTCTGCAACTCAGTGAGACCCTGCTTCAAAATAAAGAATAAAAAAATTGGGCAGAGGGTATAGCTCTGAGGTCAAATGCCTCTGGGTTCCATCCCCAGACCCGGAAAAAAAATGTGCTAATTCACTATCCTTGAGAAGTTACCATTACTTCAGAAATTTTATTATAAATAAAAAGCCAAAAATTGCAATACTAGTTTATGTCAAACCAAAATATACTTTTGATATATATAAACTATATAACTTTTTATATTTTAAAAAGCATTAACACAGGCAATGTGAATGTAGAGTAGCCTTTAGAGTGTTTTTACTATCTGAAAAGATGCTGATGAGGATGTTGGTCACATTTTTGTTTATCACAATAAAACACATAGACTGGCATCTTTTTAAAAAATGGTATATTAATATTTCTCATCCTCACATATTTCTGGAGCATTAATGGTTCATCACAGAAATAGGTTGTGTAAAATACAGTGAACTGTAAGCCACTTTTCATTTCTCTGACAAAAATACTTGACAAAAATTAATTAGAGGATGAAATGTTTTTTAACTCATGGTTTTATAGATTTCAACCCATGGTCATCTGACACCAATTGTTCTGAGCCTGGGGTGAGGCAAAAAAAAATTATAATGGAAGGGGATGTGGAGTAAGAGAAACCTCCTACTTCCTGGCAACTGGGAAGGAGAGAGAGAGAGAGAGAGAGAGAGAGAGAGGGAGAGGGAGAGGGAGAGGGAGAGGGAGAGAGGAGAGAGGAGAGAGGAGAGAGGAGAGAGGAGAGAGGAGAGAGGAGAGAGGAGAGAGGAGAGAGGAGAGAGGAGAGAGGAGAGAGGAGAGAGGAGAGAGGAGAGAGGAGAGAGGAGAGAGGAGAGAGGAGAGAGGAGAGAGGAGAGAGGAGAGAGGAGAGAGGAGAGAGGAGAGAGGAGAGAGGAGAGAGGAGAGAGGAGAGAGGAGAGAGGAGAGAGGAGAGAGGAGAGAGGAGAGAGGAGAGAGAAGAGAGAAGAGAGAAGAGAGAAGAGAGAAGAGAGAAGATATAGTCCTCTAGATCAAGTCCCAGGCATCTACTTCTTCCTACCATGCACACTAGCCCATAGATTTTACCACCTTCCCTGGTAGTTCTTTCAGTTATCATTGACTTAGTATACTAATGGGGCCAACAACTTCATAGTCATTTCCCCAAAGCCTACCTTTGTAATGGGAACTAAGCATTTAATACAGGAGCTATTGATAAACTTTTCAGATTCAAACTCCAAAACTAGTAATCTCTGTTTACTTTCTTTGAAACTGGGCAGGCTTTCTGACTGTCTCTAAAAATAAAACACAGTAAGAGTGATGCATGATTTTAAAAACTAGATCATAAAAATGACACCGCCAGACCTTTCAATGTCCACCTGGTTGTGTGCATCATGAAAGGAGTGCATATAAGCTGTAGAGATCACATTGCAGGAGAGAAAGTCAGAGAGAGTGAGAGAGGAGGGGTCAGGTTCACTATTTTATTACAACCTTCTTACAATAACTAACTCGGTCTTCCAAGAACTAAATAGCTCCTTCCTGAGGGCAGCAACCCAGTGATTAAAGCTTCCCACTCAGCTCTATCTCTTAAAGTCCCCACAATCTCTTAAGACCTCCCCAGTAGGAACCAAATTTTTAATGTATGATCATTTAAATCACATGCTAGCCATGACATTAGTCATATATAAATTTGATATTACTATTACTCTGTTTTAAAGATGATGGTCATGAGAGGAGTGATATTACTCATCAAGGCATTAAATAATGAAGCAAAGTTATGAGTATATATATATATATATATATATATATATATATATCATATTTTCTGATTTTAAAGGCTTGTGTTTTCTTTCATCTTAATTAGCTTTTCTTTCAGTTTAAGTTCTCTGAAGTGAGGAATAATGCTTTGAAATACCATGCTGAATTATGATTCAGCCTTACTTTTGGCTGGAATTTCCATCATGAATATCTGATATTATAGAGATACCAAAATAGACTTCAGTGGAAGAGCAACAACCCTACTATAGGTAAACACAGATAAATTCAACGTTGCCTCAAACCACAACACTAAATCCAGACTTGGTAGGAGCCAGTTTCTTTTTCTATATTTTAAAACTTAAACAAGCAAAAAATTAAAAATAACATAGCATGTGGTTAAATGAGATCGATGTTTCTTTAAGTGTAGGAAGACTGTAAAAGCAACTTTCTTTAATGTCTTCTTTTGGGTAAGCATGAGAACAGATTTTTACACATATATTTTAAATATAATTTTAGAGCTTAAAATAATCTGTTTCAATAGAAAAATAAAATAGGGCTGAGGGTATATCTCAGAGGTAGAGTGGTAGAGTCTCCTGGGTTCCATCCCTAATCTCTCACGCACACACACACACACACACACACACACACACACACCATATATACACACACACACATACACAGACATAAATGCAGACACATACACACATATAACAATTAACAATTGTTTTCAGTAGGAAATTTATCTTAAAGCATAAGGAGCTGGAACAATTATATGTGAGAAATTTTATATTAAGTGAGATTTGCCAGTCTCAAAAAACAGTCATATGTTTTCTCATATGTTGGAGCTGCAGATAAATTTGGAAATAAAGGTAACCTCAAGTAGAAGACCAGAGACTCCATTAAGTGAGCCATTATGTACTGCTGAAGCCTTTTCATAAAGCAAGAATATTTTAGAAACTGTCAAAGAAGAGAGGTATACTTTCTCTGCTTTCTACTATTATTTGGCCCTACTGAGCCAAGTGTTGTTTCTTACTGAAGAAAACACTCTTCATTACAGTGATTTCTAAAATTGCTTATCTGGAGTGGCAAATGTTGGGTTACCATGATATTAATTCAGTATTCTCAAAAATGCCCAAAAGTAAACTGAAGATTATGTCTTTTGATTATCACAAATGATGCATTTTTTAATATTTCTTCAAATATAAATCTGATTGAAAAAATGCTTTAAGAAAAAGAAATAGCACTAATTATGTAGTGATAGAGGAGGGTTAGGAAAGACAAGAGGGGGGCTAAGATCTAAAGAGTGCAACAGTTTTAATAATTCTATCTAGATGTACAAAATTAACAATCCAATCTCAAAGACCTGTATGGGGAGAAGGAGAGAGTGACTCAGTGAAGTGCTCCAAGAATTGTGTGAATATAGTCTTATCACTGCATACTCTAATATTATGTATAATTACAACATAACAAACAAATAAAAGTGAAAAATAAAAAAGAAACCCACTTTTCACCTGCAAAGTACTTAGGATCAAGAATAAGGAAAGCGTGTCTCTATCATACACCTAGGCTGTTTCCTGACAGAAGCACTGGATTTGCTCTCCCTTCATTATTTAGTACATTCTTTAAACACCTTACACCCACATTTATTCCAGGAAGAAAGGACGAGAAAGAGATAAATCTCAAATCTTGATTCAATGACTCTTCCATTTGAAATAAAAATATCAATATGTAAACAAACAACACAAGTATAGCAAAATAGTATAATGCTCTGTATACAAAACAGATAATAAGAAAGACATATAAAGCCAATAACTTTGTGGTAGTAAAAAGAATACTAGGAAAAGTTTCACCACAAGATACAAACTGAGGCTTACAAAAACAAGCTGAAATTAATCAAAACACAAAATAATAATGATTAACATAAAACTTCTGTACCATGTGTTCAAAATGATTATAATTCCTTTGCACGTGATAAAATACATTTAATCCAGCCTGGTATAGTGGTATACATCTGAGATCGCATGACTTAGGAGGCAAAAGAGGATCATAGGTTCAAGGCCAGCATTAGCAATTTAGCAAGATGCTACTTCAAATTATGATAAGAATTTAATACCCACTACAAACAAAAGTTAGATTTAATCCACAAAACAGTCATCAAAGTAGGTATTATTTTTTTCCCTCAAGTTATTTTAAAATTAGATTAGCAAGTCATTCACAAAAAAACTTCAAGCGACTCATTTTACTGTTATGTGTATCTGACACTTCCCCCCCAACAAGTATGGCCACGAGCATTGATTGATTGGTTGATTAATTATGGTACCTGATATTGCTTTTGAAGATATGAACATAGTCTTGGATAAGATTTTTTTGGAAGGCAATGAACTTGGGATATAAAATGTGTATTCTGGCAACAAAACCAATTATTAAATTTTGATATTTCCCATGTGAAATTTTGGACAAATTTCTAGCAGAACTCATGTGTGCAAATACTAAAAAAGTGAAAATTGTACTTTGAGTGAAATGTCAATTGCAGGAAGATGGATGGAACGATATATTATGCTATGTGAGATCAGCCAGTTTTATTTATTTTTATTTTTTTATAATTTTATTTTATTTTTAATTTTTATTGAACATAAATGGTATACATTTAAACTACACTTGATGCCCTCTCCCCCCTTCCACCCCTGTTTTCCCTTCCCCCCTCCCAGCAATAAAACAATGATTGTCCCAGGTAACCATGCCATATTCATAACTTTTTGCAAGAAGATGGAAAGTCCTGGAGAACATTATGTTAAGCGAGACCAGCCAAGCACAGAAGGAGAAGGTACATATGTTTCCGCTAATATGCCCAAACTAGGGAATCCAGAGGATTCTAGTGGTACTCCAGATAATGGAGGGGAAATACCAACAAAGCTTGAATGGAAAGATAGAGGAGGAGGAAGGCTGAACTTGATTAATAAGGGTCCACATCTGAATATATGTAAAATTATGAGATCAGCCAGTTTTAGAAAGTCAAAGAGTTTGTGTTTTCTATCATATGTGCAAGCTAAATAGAAAATAGGAAACAAAAGGTATTTTAGATAGATGGGGAGAGAGACCAGTAGAATACTGGAACAAGATTAGATGAGGAAGAGATGGAGGGGAATAAAGAGGTTCAATGAAAGTATCCTTGTTCAAAAAGTAGTTCAAATAACACTATATACATATGTGAAGGTTTTATTGCCAATTTCAGTAACATTATATATGAATAGGGTGAAATACAGAAGGAAATACACCAAGTGCTGTGTGAATGTATGTTTGTATCACTTTAAACCTCACTATTGCATGGAATTAAACCAAATGAATAAAAATATACCAAACATGAGAAAGCGGTGGGGGGTGAGGTGGGAATTGGGGAAGGGCTAAATAATTGATGTGTTCATGTGTGCTTCTGCCAATTTGTACCCCATTAAGTTGTATGACACAATGCACCAATAAAAATGTGGATCCACAAGTATTTCAACACAACCACAGTAAATTCACTAATATGAATAATGGCATGGCTAGCATAGGCTAGAAGAAATAGAAATGAGATGAAAGAGGATAGCATAGGTCATGTATTTGGAGGATAAGAAGTGTAAAACATAAGGCATGAAAGGCAGATAGATGTATCTGGAAGAAGTGATGCATGTTGTTAATTTATGTACTTGAAAAGCTGAGAAAGGAGGATCCAAGGTAATTTACTGAGCCCCCATTATAAAAAGAAAACAATGTAGGCATAGTTCAGAGTAAAAATGTTCCTGGGATAAATATCCAAAACAAGTAAACAATAAACAGACAAGAAAGCCAGATGTAGAGCTGTCACCAAAGACTAGATGAGATGATGATGATAGTCTGAGGTAATTTGATTACAATGAAAAAACAGGGAAAGACTTAGCAATTTGTTTTAAGAGGACAAGAAGGCAGGATTTGAAAATTGAATGATGCTGGTGAATGAAAAAGAAAAATTACTTTCCATATTGCAACCTGGGAAATCTGGTATGGCTAGACAAGAATGAAAAAGAAGATAGACAGTTGCTTCCTATAAAGTAGTTGCCTTTAAAGGTCTTCTGCATATCCTTAAGGTATGTAAATAAGCATTGAACGTCTAAGAAAATCATATTTAGACACAAAAGAAAGTTTCTCCAAGACACGCAGACCTTTGTATAATAACCCTTTATATAAGAAGAAATCACTGAATTGTCTATTGAAGGTGAAAGGATTCTCCTCTACATCTCCAACCACTGAAAATGAAAAGAGAAATATAATTTGTTTTTCTCTTCAAGGAGCTTTGACAAGGTGTGTGTGTGTGTGTGTGTGTGTGTGTGTGTGTGTGTGCATATGTCTTTGTGAATTGTGAATGCAGGGAGAGAGAGAGAGAGAGAGAGAGAGAGAGAGAGAGAGAGAGAGAGAGAGAGAGAGAGAAACAGACAAGAGTGACAGAATTAAATTGTCCACAGGTATTACCTGCATAGTATAAGGCTACAAAGCAATGTATCCCTGTCTATAAAATGTAAAGAGGTTAAAAAATCCATGAAAATATCAAGAAATATAAGCTCAGTGTCTGTAGTCAGTTCTTTCTCTGTAGGAGTAACTAACTAATGACTTCATGGAAGGATAATTTGAAGATTATTGATCATTTCCAGGTGTGAGCTGGTGGACTCTTCATCTATAGTTACCTAATCAGTTCAGAAGAAAGAGGAATTCAGAAGGATGATTTTCCTTAAAAGCTGCCAGTTATTGTCATTTCCTTGCAACTTGCCTTTCTGACATGTGGGCCTCATTAAATATGACTCCTAAGGTGATGATCGATACCAACAAACTGTCCTCAGCATGGGAAAAGAATGACCTTTGTGTGGAAATTGATTTCTACAGTATGCATCCTTCTATATTCCATTTTAATAAATAATGCTATTATATGTTTTTCAGATATTTCACCATCTAAAAGAAGAATTAGGCCTGTGCTGCAGTCTTTTTTATGACTGCATTCAGAGCTGAGGTGAAAAGTTTCAGTGTACATTCTCAATGAGAAAATTTATCACTTGCATGGAGAGAAGATAATGTGACAATTCACTTCCCTGACCATGGTTTCTCCTCCACTTCATATTTGATATTCTATATATATTTAGTTTTCTCCCTGACCATCTGACTATTTCCATTCAGTGTTCTTGTCTGTTTTTTCTTAAATCTATTACTTCTGATATTGGAAGTGCCCCAAGCATCAGTTCTTGGACAGTTTCTCTCTTCTAACTACTTTTCTTCAGTAGGAGATCTCATTAGTCCTTGGCTTTGAATATTATTCACAGCTTATCAAACCAAATGCACACTTGAAGTTAACTCCTTTTGCCTAAATTTCAGATACTCAGAGGCAATCATATTGATTGATGGGGGGATCTAGCCTGTCCTGATTCTGCCATGCACAGGAAAGACATTGCATATTAAAATTTGAACAAAAAATATCACTTTCTCCAATGTTTTAGCTACTGTGGACCAAAGATGCCAAGCATTTAAAATATTATTCTTTTGAAATGCTTCAAATTTTTGTGTTCAGTATCTGTAAAAGATGTGTTTTCTTTCATACAATTTAATAGAGAATGGATAGCCTGTGCAACCAATACGCTTGGACAATTCATCAAAAAGCAAAACTTGACCTGAATTCACACATTACATAAAATATAGGTAAAAATATGTCTTGAATTTAAATGTAAACTGCTTAAGTTTTAAAAGAAATTATACCAAATAAATCTTTAGGACTTGGATGATATAAAATGTTCTTAGATATGACATGAAGAACATGATTAATTGCTGAGGCTCTCCTTAAACCTAAGCTCCTCCTGTCTCAGCTCCCATATATTAGGATTACAGTAATGTACTACCATGGTGGCTTTGATACATAGGAATTTCTTAATATAAGAAACATTTATTCAGTGAAGTGCACTGTTAATAGATGGAAAAAAAAAAGCTCAGGAGAGAAAATTAGCAACCACATATCTGAAAAAAAAAAAAACAACATGTTTCTAGAATAAATAAAGAACCTTCAAAAAAAAGTTTTATTAGAAAATAGAATATATGAAAAGACACATAATTAAAAAGCATATACATATAAGTATATAAGTATATAAAAAGTGTTCACTATAAATAGCATTTTAAAAATTGAAATTAAGAACTCTAAAGAGCATGATGTACTTAAATATATCAAAGTCAATCATCAAGCCATGTATGAGAAGGATGGAGGGGGAGGGAATGGGGCAGGAATTGGGTAAGGGCTATTTGTGTGATGTGTGCATTTATGTCTTCACCATCTTTTATCCCATTAAGATATATGACTACAATGCACCAATAAAAAATTAAAAAAATAAAAATTAAAGTTTATTAGATAATCAGCATAGGTTTCTCTTAACTTTAATATAAACTACTGTGAGAATTTAGTGTTTGTTTCACCATTCCATGTTTAGCTGGGGTAACAGCTAACTGTTAGCTGACTGAGGTTAATATTGGCTGAAGCTCTTGGCTGACAGCTTAGAGGCAGAGAAAATGATTTGCTTGTTTTGCTTAAGTATAAAAGCTTAATCTTATGAGCCATAAATACAGCTCTTATTAGCAATCAATACAAGCTCAATCCCCATCAATCTCCCCTCTTTGTGCAACATATTCCAGTGTAGTCCAGGGCCTCCATATTTTAAATACAAGTTTACATAATGAGTAACTTCTAGCAGATACAGATAAAAATGGCTAAAACTCCCCAAGTATGTGGGTGAATGATACAGGCCTTCTTCAAAGAGGTCATATGCCATTTGCCCCCTGATCTTGTTATTCAAGTAACACATCTTGATCATAACAAAGGCTGCTTGAACCATGGAGAAAATAGGTGGGCCTGCACCTGCATTATGTTAAGGGGAGGTAAAAAGACTGTTGGTTAAGCAGAATAGGAGATAATGAATCCTTATTAGAACTGTTCTATGTTCAAAACCCCAATGTTTTACTTTCAAGGCACTCCACTGCATCCTCTCTGATGCAGTGCTTTGTTCTGTCCTTTCTTTCTACCTTCGTAGTAATAAGAATTGCTTAAGTTTGCAAAAAGAGAGTTCATTAGATATCATTGAATGCCTATTATTACAGCATTTTTTTAAAGTGACAAATGCTATGAAGACAGAGAGAAATGTCCAATGGTAGAGTTCCCTGAAAAATATTTGCCAATTTTATATATAATGGATCAGATATTGTGCAAATTAGTAATTATGCTCCTGGGCATTTATTACAGAAAATGATGAACTTTGTTCATACAATGACCTTTGTACAATTTACCAATAAAATTTTGTAATAGCTCCAAACTAGACAGAATCCCAATATTCGTATTTAATGAATGGTTATTGGCAGTACATCCATAATATGAAACACTACTCAGTAGTAACAGGGAATAAATCATACATATGTACAATGATGTGTGTAAATATGAGATGAATAATTCTAAATAAAAAAGAGTAGTAAAAATATGTGAAACCATTATTTTTAACTACTGGAGGTAGAATGCTGAACCCAAGAACATTCTACTGCTAATCCACATACCCAGCCCAATTTTATTTTTTATTTGAAACAGGTTCTCACTGATTTGCTGAGGTTCTCACTAAATTGTTGAAGCTGGCCTCAAGCTTGAGATCCTCCTTTCTCAACCTGCAAATTACTGGGATTAGAGCCATGAACCACTAAACCTGGCTTAAATTACTGGGATTAGAGCCATGAACCACTAAACCTGGCTTATGTGTAACTTTTTGAAATAAGAAGTTGGAGAAAATATTAGTAGTTGTCCAAAGGTAGTAGCAGGGGTCTGGGTAAGTGGTTCAAGTACAAATATAAATTTAGAGTTGGCAGCTGAGTTCGGCTACTTGTGGTTATACTCTCCTGCCTTTGGTATCAGGAAGATATATATTCAGCATTTAGGTTTTCCTCATGTAACTAACTTTTATATCTAACTTTTGTGTGGGTTTATATTTAATAAATTAAGCTGATTTTATATCTGTCCTATTGCTTCAAAAAATCTTGGAAAAACAAGAGGATCTTATGTGTTTAAATTTTGTTGTAAATACTGGATTAATGATATAGAAACTATCAAATTTTGGAAAAAATATTCAAGAAATTTGAAAGTCAACCTCCCTATACAAGAGTTATAACCACTGAAAACTTTATTCCTTCCAGATCTCATTATTCAGAATCTTCACACAAAGAGTGCAGGATCCAGCCTCTGAGTACAGAGATTGGCTTAAAAGTTTCTTTGTCACACCAAATGGTAGAAACACATTCTTTTATAATGGAGCTTAATTTAATAAAAATACATAAAATCCCCTATGTAAATTTGGAGAACAAGGCTAATTTTCCTTGATTACTATAGCACTGGAAACAGATTTTTAATAGTTTAGAAATGGCAATGTAAGGAAAACTTGGCCTCCTGAAAGGGTAGGTAATGGTCTATTTGTATATATGTGTATTATTCAATGACAGAAGCCAAAGCTTTCATCAGATTCATAAAGGGAGATGTCTAGAAATATAAAATAAATAAAAAAGTTTTTGACTGCTGATTTAGAGAGATCTCTAGTGGATTTTAAGAAAAAAACCAATAACTTGTGTGGCTGCAAGTCTCTCTAAAATAAATATGCTATCTTTTTGCCTCTTTAAGAACGCTGAACTGAAGAGGATGGGATATTTCCTAATGCATTAGAGTGCTTCAAGGTCACCACTCTGTAAATGGATTTTTATGCTTGACTGCAGATAAAATAGAAGTGGAGTTGGAGTTTGAATCACATATACTCTGAGTCCAGGATATGTCTGAGATGTTTTAGAATGGTTTTATCATTGGGATTTACTTTATTTTTTGCTTGTCCTCCTTTAAAATACATTTTTATAACTGGATATAGAGGTATACACTAGTAATTCCAGTACTGGGGAAGATGCAATAGAAATATTTAAAGTTTTAGCTTTGGATATTCTAGCTTCAGCAACTTAGTAAAACCTTCAGCAACCTAGTGAGATCCTGTTTAAAAAAAATGGACAGGGCTTTAAATATACCAGTGAGGTTAAACACCCTTTTTATATTCAATTCCTAGTAACACACACACACACACACACACACACACACACACACACACGCACGCACGCACACACACACACACACACACACTATGTATATATTTATTTGTGCATTGCTGTTATACCTCATAGTGAGTTTCAAAGTCACACAAACATACATTCATAGAGCACTTGTGATTCCCTCCATATCCCATCCCACTCCCTCATCCCATTCCTGTATACATTAGTGTACACATTAGTGTATACTGGAATGGGTGGAACCTTCATATATGGATATAACATTATTTAAACTGTTTTCTTCATTTAAGTTTTCGCCTTCCCACTTCCCTCCCACAATCCTCTTCCACTATTCGACTGGCCTTTACCCTCATTTATCTGAAGTCTTTTCTATCTATTTTCTTCTCTAGTTTCCATATATGCAAAACCAAATACAACTTTCTACTTTTTGAGACTGGCTGATCTCCCTTAGCATAATATCTCATTCCATCCATTGTATTTTAAATGACATATTTTTTCTACTTTATGGCTGAGTGAAATTCCATTTTGTGTGTGTGTATGTATATATGTGAATGTGTGTGTGTGTGAGTGTGTGTGTGTGTGTGTGTATTACACTACCTTTATCCATTCATCTATTGATAGATACCTGAGTTGGTTGCATAATTTGTGTATTTTGAATTGTGCTTCTGTAAAAATAAATATGCATGTATCATTATAGTATTCTAAGTTTAATTCTTGTTGAAAGATACTAAGGAGTGATATAGTTGAATCATATGATGATTATGTTCCTAGGTTTTGGAGGAGCCTCTATACTGATCCCCATAGAGGTTGTGTAGATTTACTCTCAGCATTGCATAAGACTTCATACATCCTCACATTCTTGCCAGCAATTTTATTGTTTGTATTCTTCAAGATTGCCATTGTAACTAGAATTAAATGGAATCTCAGTGTAGTCTTACTTTGCATTTCCCTGATTTGTAATGATTTTTTATTTTTGGTAAATTCTGAGATGTTATAAATTTATTATATTGGTTAATTATATATCCAACATTTAAAATGTACTTTAATAAATTTTTGCCCATTGTGTATTTCAGGTTAATAGCTTGACAGTTTTAAAAAGTGTATAATGGAAATTATTTTAATAGAAAAAATGTTGTCTATTGAGTATTCTAATATTTCTATTTACACACACACACACACACACACACACACACACACACAGGCTTACTCATATAGGTTTTAAAGTTACATGTATTGGATTTCTAAGGCTTTCCTTAAAACTGTTGTAGATTCTAATGAAGAACATAAAGTTATTAAGTTTAAATCATATAAAATAATCCTTATTGTTTAGATCAGTGTTTTAATGTTATACAATGTATACTATATATATATATATATATATCATAATAAAATATAGCATGACATAATATTTTCAACAATGCTTGTAATATAAATAAGAACAAACTAGTCGGGAATAAGTGTACCAATAAACTAAAGTGCAATACAATGCTACATGTGGTTAAATGAGGGCATCATCTTGTCCAGGTGTGATGACCAACAAAAGTCTCATGAAAATATGGCTTTTAAAATAAATAAAAACATAAGTGATTTCATGTCTTCAAATACAACCAAGAAAGCAAATTAAATAAGTTAATACCTCAAATTTTCTATATGTTAAATCAAGATTTGTTAATTATATGAAAAAGTAATATTTGATGGCTTTGTAAATGAATACAGTTTCAGAACTGTCTTCTTGCAAAGACATTTTGCATTGTTCAATAAAGTAATATAGGTGTCTGTACTAAAGAATCATTTAGGTAATGATTAATAAAGCTAAAGTCCAATATACAGAAAATAAATGTGAGGATATTGTCTATCAGATATAATGATAGCAGGAAAGCTCCATTCTTCCAGAACATAATAGATTTTTTTGAACATTTTATTGGTTGATTAGAATTCTTGGTTCATGGTCCATTTACTCTGCACTGAATTCCTCTATTTAGTTATGTTTAATAATGTAATGGGTAGCACAGGAACTTCACAATCCTGTCTAGTATTTTCATTCACAATTTATGAGTAAAGAAACTGAAGGTTATAGAGAGTAACTGATGTCAAATAGCTGGTGTATAAGGAGATGGAATTTGAACCTACACTGCCTGCCTCCTGAACTATTAAGTGAAAATGTTAGAGTGAATTACAGCCAATATAAGTATTTTTCCACACTCATACATTCAGGCCAATTGATAATTAAACACATATTTTTCCTCTCTATCAAATGTAATTTTGTAATCCATTCATCTGTACACAATGGAATTTTACTCAGCCATCAAAACAAACTCAATTACATCAGTTTCAGGGAAATGAATGGAACTGGAGGACATTATGCTAAGTGAGATTAGTCAGTCACAAAAAATAAGAAATCGGATGCTTTCCCTAATATGTGAAAGCTAAGGAGAAATGGGTCAGAGGGGGAACTCTAGATGAAACAAGACAACCTAAATGAGGGGATGAGAGGGAGGAAGAAGGAAATTCTCTAAAACACACAATGTACTTAAACATATCGAAGTCAACCACTAAGCCAAGCAAGGGAAGGAGGGATGGGGAGGGAATGGGGTGGGAATTGGGTAGGGGCTAAATGGATGATGTGTACATGTATGTCCACACATGTTTTTTTACCCCTATATTATGTATGAATATAATGAACCAATAAAAAATTAAAAAATAAAAAAAATAAAATAAAATAATATAATTTTAACCATCAGTCAGCATCTGCCTATATTTCAATCAATTATTTTCCCTCATTCCTCTTTCTCCTGTGGACATGACCCTCCAGGATTTATCAGTTAACACAAAGATTTGTATCAGCCTTGAAAAAACTCATTGATGTTTTGAATGGCGCACTATTTTTTTCCATTAGAACAGTGTTTGAACTATCACATTTAGTCCTATAAAACATATCATGACCCTTCTTTCCTAATGTTAAAGAAAGTAACAACACAGGAGCATTTTTCTTCCTTAGTGAAATGTGCTCCGATATGCTTTAAAACTTCTGAGAAGGAAAAATTCTTAACAATTTTTATTTATTATTTATCTTCCTCCTCCTCTTCTTATTCTGTGTTTGCACACAAACACATGTATACTACTAAAGTCTGAGCCTTGTGACATTTTATCTCTGAGCTACACTCAAGGTTTTTCATTTATTTTTAAGTTTATATCTTGATGCAGAATCTAAGTTACAGTTGCCCTGGCTTTCAACTTGTAGACATGCTGCCTCATCTTTACAAAAATTAGGATTACAGGAAATGTACTGCTGCACCAGCTCCTCTGTTTTTGCTACCCCCCAAAAATATATTGCCATAAAACAGAAAAACACACAAACACACACAAGAGTTTTACAAAGAAACTGATATTTTATAGAATGTATACATGCAAAAAAAATCAGAGCACATTTATGCAGCTTTCAGTTTTGAAAACCACATATACTTCACAATGGATAAAACAACTGTCATTTATTTTTGCCACCTCCATTTTCAAGAGCTTGATTAGAGGATGTTATATTTCCTTAAAATGGCAAATTTGTTTTTCTTGGTTTCTTCCATTTCAAATTATTGTATTAAATGATATGCCTAATATAAAATTGCATGAAGTAAATATTTTTTTATTTGAGAAACATTTTTTACACATTTTTCTTCTTTAGAAGATAAACTTTAGTTTTAATACTACCCATTCATATATATAGTTGAATAAACTAAACATGAAGGGATTTAATTTCATGAAGGAAATATTCATAATTATAGTAGCAATAGCAACAATAAAATTGAAATATTATAAGTATCAATAGTAATGTTTCTAGTCAGCTTTTTCATCATTGTGACAAAACTACTTGACAAGCACAACTTAGGAAAGAATGGTTTAGAGCTCACAATTTCAGAGGTTTGAGAAGTCTCGGAGGTTAGTCCACGGTCAGCCAGCTTGCAGTGGCAGAACAGCTTGGTGGACAGGCTTTAGGGCTTGGCAGAGAAGAAAAAGCTATGTCCGGCTCTAAGTGATAGAAGGAGAGAAAAAGGAGGGAAGTGGCCTGGAGGAGATAAATTCCTAGCCACACCCCCATGGGTCCACCTCATCTAGTCAAATCCCACCTCCAAATTTGGCTGCACTAATACATGAAATTCTCTGGGGACATTTTGAATCCCATTCAGTTTAGTTATTCTAAGACATGGTTAATAGATGGGTCTCTTTTCAAGTTAATGCTTACTTTATTCATTGAATGAAATTTCTCGTTTTCATTTTCTCATTTTTTAAACTGAAATTATTTTAGTGCTATAAAGTGAAATATGAGAAATATGATATATCCATTCTTTTTTTTTTTTTTTTTGCGGGTCTGGGGATGGAACCCAGGGGCATTCGACCTCCGAGCTACAGACCCTGCCCTATTTTTTATTCTTTGTTTTGAAACCAGGTCTCACTGAGTTGCAGAGGGCCTCACTAAGTAGCTGAGGCTATCTCCGAACCGCAATCCTCAGGTCTCAGCCTCCGGAACGCTGGGATTACAAGCGTGTGCCACCACGCCCGGCTATATCCATTCTTTTAATCTTATTCAATCTTTCCTTTTTTGAATAGAATATTTATTTAATTATCTGGGCCCCACTATTTTCTGGGTCATACGAATTTATGCGAATGTAATAATAATAGAAAAAAAAATTCTACTCTTATCATTTATTGTGTCCTTACTCTGTATGAGGTACAGTGCTCAGCATTTCCCTTCAATTATCTTAAAATCATAAAAAATCCAACAAAGTAATTAGTGGTCTGTGATTAAGAGGATATTCTTTTAAAAGTATAAGAAAACTCAGAGAAGTTAATTTGTGCATGTTGAGATGATATGTTGGAGAGACTTTAAGCCAAAGTAGGTCTGTATTTCTACAAAGTATTTCCGTAGACACACAGATTTCATAAGAACAGTATCCTTTCTTCAGGTTCTGCCTTTATTACTATGCATCTTTCTTCAGCACTACCCTAGCACTATCACTGTTTCTCCTCACCTCAAATCCTGCTCTACCTTCTAGGACTCCAGTGGTATCTTAGGACTAGTTCCTCTTCCAATTGGTTTATTTTTCCCGGTCAAAGTTGTTGCCTATCTAAAATACAAAGCTACCCTAGATGCATCATTAGGCTGTCCTTCTGACTCTGCCTAGTCCTTGCTTAGAAAGTTTTCTCTCTATTGGTTTTGCTGGTCCATTTTGAAGTCATTGACTTTCCTGGCATGGGTACTTAGTTTTCTTTAAATTCCCAGTAATTCCTGTCTTTGCTATCATTTGCCTAATTCCAGTGTTTTATATTTTATCTTTATTTTCCCTTTTCAGTACTTCTGGTCTAAGAGAAAACTACTTTGGCAATAATGGCTCTGGCTTGGTAGTCATAAGAATCTAAGTTTGGATCTTACCACTGTAACACACAGGGGGAGAATGAGTTATTTCACTTAATAAATGAAGACTTTTGTTCCTTTACATTAATCTGAGTCTCACAATGTTTCATTGGGTCAGGGGAAAGTTTTTTCTGTTTGTAACATTATTTACACATGAATGCTTAAGTTTGTTCTCTTTGTTCATATTTCATCCTTTACATTATATATCCTTGCTTTGGGGGACATTTTTATTTTGTATCAATTGTCTTTTTAATTTTCTATTATAACTTCTTGTTGAAGAATTTAAATAGCCATGCATAGTGGCACATGCTTGGAATCTTGGTACTTGGGAGGCTGAGACAAGAAATTTCCAGGTTGAGATGCTCTTCAACTTAGTGAGACCCTGTTTCAAAATTAAGAATAAAAAATAGATCTGGGGGTGTAGCTCAAAGGAAGAATACCCCTGGGTTCCATACCCAGTACTGGGGAAAATAAGAAAGGAATTTAAGCAACACAGATAACACTAATTAGTAACCCCATGAGGCCATCTGTGGGTTTTTTTTTTGGGGGGGGGAGGTTAGGCACTGTCCTGAAATGGATATTTGAGATACTGATGTTGACACCCTGAAAATACTTATAGTCTGTTTCTAATGAAAATTATTCTATGGATTGTCAAGTCTCTCTGTTCCTCCCCCACAAAAAATAATAGTAACTGTTCTAACAAGCTTTTATCAGCTCCCTTGAGGCACAGTGTTTGTTTCAAACATTGTTATAGTGAGCTACACTTGCTAACATTTCAGCTTTCTCTTTTGTGCACAGATGATCATTAATCATTTATGGTTAGAAGGAAAAGAAATACACACTCTTTCTTATACTTAGTTTGAGAGGAAAGTGGAACCTATTTTCATTAACCTTAGCCTTGGATTTCTCATTTCAAGTAATCTGAACAGAAAAGGATGCTTTTAAAATGTCAAGTTTTCCATAGAACACTTGGCAGAAGGTTAAGAGTCTAACCCAGAGCTCAACCTTCTAAGCTTCTCAAGATTTTCCTTACCTGACATACTGAGCTTGAAGAAAAAGTGCTTTAAAATCAGATCCAGCAAAAGTCTAAGGGACAGAGAGGTAGATTCTTGCATTACTCATTTAGAGTCTGCCACAGTGTGATATTTGAGTTAACTTCCTAAAAGTGAGTGATGAGTGTGTGTGTTTTTTTAATTCACAAAATATTCATAATCCTCAATAGTTTGTTTATTCAAAATGTCTAGAATTAAGTTCCGTGGTCAAGAACTAATAATATATTACAGAATTTAGTATAACTCAAATTTCTAATATGAGACTTTCATTCATTTTGTTCTACTCATTTGAACGAAGTGTGTGTATATGTTTGTGTATGTGTGTCTTATCAGAGATTGAACCAAAATGCATTATATCTCTTTGTCACACCCCCAAGCCCATATCTATTTTTAATGGTCTCACCAAATTGCTTAGGCTGGCCTAGGAAATGTGATCCTTCTGTTTTCAGCCTCCCAAGTATTGAGATTACAGGTGCACACTACCATATTCAGGTGTGTGTGTGTGTGTGTGTGTGTGTGTGTGTGTGTGTGTGTATTAGTTACTGGAAATTGAAGCCAGAGGTTTTCTACCTTTGAGCTACACCCAAACCCTGCTTTTGTTGTTGTTGTTTGGTTTACTTTATGTTTTTACTTTGAAATAGTGCCTTGTTAAATCACTGATGATCTTATGATGTTGCTGATGCCTTCCTTGAAGTAGGGAGCCTCCTGTATAGACATGTATATTTATATAGAAAATATTTTGAAATATAGAAGTATCTCTATTGCTCTATAACTAGTTATAGACCCAAATCAATTTCACATTCTGTGTGTTCACAAATTATTTTATCTGTGTTTGTGTTAGTTTTGCTAACATAACAAAAAATAAAAAATACTCAACTACTCAACAACAAAATAGGAATAATACTCTCCATCATGCTTTCTTACTGTCTTTATTTCAAGGATCAAATAAATATGAATTTGAAAAAAGCATGTTAATCCAAAGCAATATATGATTGTATATTCTTAATAAAATGAGAATATAAAATAGCAATTTTAATAACCTTTTATTTATTTTAATTCTAAAGCAAACTCTAAATAACACAAAATATTAAATCTTTAACAATTTGAGATTATTTGCCATGAGCAATCATCTCATATTTTAGTTTAATAAATAGGTGAGGAAATTTAAATATTTTCAAAACTAACTAACCCGGCTTCAACTATAGAAGACTTACTAGATTATAGTTCATAATCTAGTAGTCATTAGGAATAAACCTAACCAAAATGTAAAAGTCCTCTACAATGAAAATTATGAAAGAGCAAAGAAAGAAATTGAAGAAGATTTTGGATGATGAAAATATCCCTCTTGCTCATGGGTAGGCAGAATAAATATCATCAAAATGGCCATTTTGCCAAAAGTGATATATAAAATCAATTTGATGTCTATCAAAATATCAATGATAAGCGTTGCATGGTGGTGCATGCTTGTAATCCCAGCATTTGGGGGCTGAGACCAGATGATCATGGTTTGTGGACATCCTCAGATACTTAGGCCCTCTGCAACTTGTAAGATCTAAAGAATAAGACTTGTTTCAAACTAAGTAATAAGAAATAGGGCAGGGAGTGTAGCTCGGAGATTGAATGTCCCTGGGTTCCATCCCCAGACCACCCGCCACCAAAATACCAATGACATTCTTCAAAGACATAAAGAAATTAGTCATGAATTTCATATGGAAAAAAAAAAGACCAGGGATAGTCAAAGCAATTCTCAGCAATAAGGGCCATGCTGGAGGCATCACAATTCTTTCAAATTATACTACTGAGCTATAGTAATTAAAACAGTATGGTGTTGGCAAAAAAATAACGGGTGTACAGACCAATGAACAGAAGATACAGAAACAAACCACACACTTATAGTCAGTTGGTCTTTGACAAAGTAGCCAAATACATATGCTGGAGAAAAATGGTAATGGAAGAACTGACTAACAATTGGTAGAAAAAATGGAAATAAATTCTTACTGCTCACCCTGCCCAGGAATCAACTCGAGATAAATAAAAAAACCTGGAAATCAGACCAGAGACTATGAAGCTAATCGAGAAGAGCATAGGTCAACACTTCAACATATTGGCATGGGTTGTAACTTCCACAAGACCCTCAAAGCTCAAGAAACTAAAACAAGAATTAACAAGTGGGATGCTATCAAACTAAAAAGTTTCTCCTCATCAAAGGAAGTCATCAAGATCTAAAGAGAAAGCCTACAGAAAGAAAGAAGGTCTTTAACAGCTATTCTTCTGATAGAAGGCTAATATTCAGAATCTACAAAGAACTTAAAAGACTTTACACTAGGAAAACTAATATCTCAATTAAAAAAATGGGTAACTGAATTGAATAGACACTTTACAAAAGAAGAGATACAAATGACCAATAGCTACATGAAAAAAAATTTCAACATCATTAGCAATCAGAGAGATGCAAATTAAAACTACATTGAGATCCCACCTAACCTCGATCAAAATGGCAAGCATAAAGAAGTCAAATAATAATAAATGTTGGCAAGAATATGGGGAAATCTTCTATATGGTTGGTGGGAGTGCACACTATTTTAGCTGCTCTGGAAATCAGTGTAGATATTTCTTAGAAAACCTGAAATTGATCTACCATATGATCAGTCTTTACCACTACTGTCTTTTAAAGGGGTTGAAACCAGAAAACTACAGTAACATATGCATACCCATGTTCATAGCAGCATAATTAACAATAGCCAAACTATGGAACCAAACTAAGTGTCCATCAACAGATGAATGGGTTACAAAATTATGGGAAATACACATAATGCAATTCTACTCAGCAATAAAGAAGAACAAAATCATGTTATTCATAAGAAGATGGAAAGGCCTGGAGAACATTATATTAAGTGAGATCAGCCAAGCACAGAAATAGATGTGACATGTTTTTTTCTAATATACTCAAGCTTGGGTGTATTTGGGTTACCAGAACGACTCCAGATAATGGAGGAGATCTTTAGTGGAGCCGGGGAGGAAAGGTAAAGGAGGAAGAAGGCTGAGGTTCATTAATGGAAATGCTAACTGAGACTATGTGTATACATGTGAATATCACATTGTTTTTTGTTTTTTGTTTTTTGTTTTGTGGTACTGGGGTTCCAGGAAGCCCTTCTACCTCCAGGCTACACTCCCAGACCTATTTTTTAACTTTATGTGGAAACAGGGTCTCTTAAGCCAGCGAGGCTGGCTCCGAACCAGCGCGATTCTCCTGTCAAGTGTGCTCCACCACGCCCGGCTGAATATCACATTGTTAATCTGGACACTTAATATTGGGAAGAAGAGAAAGGGGAAGGTTTGGGTGGGCATCACCAACTACCCTGAGAATATATGTCATTGTCAACAGGATCTACATTTTGATGTGAGACTATAAAGCACCAAAAAAAGTAACTTCTTCTGAGACTTAAGCCTAAGCACCTTACAGAGCTGAAAGCTGCTCATCTGCTAGCTTCTCTCCTTATACAGCTGCTTGTGAAATTCAGATTTAAAACCTTGAGGTCAAAAGAGACACAAAAAATTCAGTGCACTAAACTATCTTGAGATTAAATGAAGTAATTTTCAAACCTTTACCTCCCTTACTTCTCTTAAGAGATACTACGCATTTGTCTGTCATGCACTTGCTCAGGTGACCCCAGGAGCTGCAGGGAGCGCTTGTCTGCAGCCACAGTGGCTTTGTTCTCATTATCTGTGAGTGGTTAATGGCCCATGCTCCATTTACTCCTGGCTTGAAGGTGCCCAGGAGATTCATTTCCCTCTACCAACCCTCATTGTTCCTTAAGCAAATTATTTTGGATTTCCTCAAATACAGCACAATTTTACTTTTAAATTGAAGTTTGATTTTGAAAGCAATCACAATTCACTTGGAGTCAAGTCTGGTTGTGCAAGTGAAAATCCTGGGGAAAGCAACACTGAGCTAGCTTTTTGAAATGGATTTGGGAGGCTGTTAAGGAAACAGGACTCCAGTTGCTGACTAAGAAAGAAAACTGTGGTGGCCTCAATCTTCTAAGTGAAGGTGTCTGGAGTCATCAGATCAGAGACTCAAAATTCTCTTCAAGTGGTTATTAGAAGGTTCTATTATGGCTGTTGTTCTTTATCAGTTACGTAGACCCTATTAAGTAGTCTCTGTTCTCTCTCAACGTTTAATAGAATTTTTCTACAAATAAAATTTACTTCTTTGTGACAAATCAGCCCTGCTTGCATATGTAAGTTCACACCTTCCCTGCCTCTTTCCAAATACTGAGTCAGAGATCAGAGGTATGTGAACATGTGTTCCTGAACTACAATCATGAAAATAAAAATAAAGATATTTTGCTTTATAATAGGTGAACTAGTAACAAAGAAAGATGACTAAGTGGAGTATAAAAAAAATTTAGTTGGAAACAAGTTGCACTCTTCCAAAGTCACCTGATTAGTCATTTAAAAAAACCTGATTCTACACATTTATCTTTTGACATATTTGGTCACATATAAGGTTATATATATATATATATTATATATATATATATTATATATATTATATAATATATATACAATATATATAATATATAATATATATACAATATATATAATATATATTGTATATATAATATATATATATATATAGTGTGTGTGTGTGTGTGTGTTTGTGTGTGTGTGTATCTGAGGATGAAACCCAAGGGCATTTGACCTCCAAGCTACACCCTTTGCCCTATTTTTATTCTTTATTTTGAAACAGTGTCTCACTAAATTATAGAGAATATAAGATTATTTTATTTTATTGGGAGGGGAGTGTAGTTCATTGTGTATCATGTTACAATTTTATTATTAGCCATACTTTTGACAACAATATTCTGAAAGTAATTGAGTGTTCTGAAATTTGTTTTAATTTTGACACTACCCAGATTTAGCATGAGACTTGTTGGGTTTTAGGGTTCAGTTCTCCAAAAGACTATGCTTACTTAGGGCCAACCACACTTCTATCTAGCTAGCTATGGATACTGATGTTCATAGGATCACATTCATTTTCATAGTATGCTAGAATGACAGACAGAGACTCAGTAAAGCATTGTACTAAAAAACCCTTTTAATATGCATGATACAACTCATCAGTAATCAAGTAGAAGAACCACATAAGATAGGGTCTGTAAGTACTCAGGATGCAGAACTATAGGGGTCCTCTCCTCATGCAGGGAGGGCTATCACCGTCTGAGCACCTTAATGTATCCACGAACCAGGAGAATCTCTGACCTCAGAGTCAGGTTTTATTGAGGTCATATTGTGTGCTTGGTCAGCTGATTGAGCTCAGTCTTCAGTATCTCACCTTCTCAGAGGTGAAGGTAGAGGTAGGGTAACACAGAAGGTTTCAGCCATCTAATCATGTAGCCGTTGATATTTTTGGTGTCGCCACTCTCTCCCTTGAAACTGTCTCAACTTGAACCATCTGACACCTGTAAGCCAGATATGGTTAAAAAGTGATACTTAAGCCAGGCGTGGTGATGCACACTTGTATTCCCGCACTTGGGAGGCGAAGATAGGAGGATCACACAGGTTTGAAGCCAGCCGCGCTGGCTTAAGAGACCCTGTTTCCAAATAAGAATATAAAACATAGGTGTCTGGGAGTGTAACCTGGAGGTAGAAGGGTTTCCAGGAACCCCAGTACCACCAAACACACACACACACACACACACACACACCAACAAAAACAACAACAAAAAACACAAAAAAGTGATACTTAAGAATGGCAAAGACACTTTTCTTATCATTCAAAAAATTCCAGAGTTTTGAAGCTCTGTGCTAAAACTCAGAAAAAAAGAAATGCTATGGTTTGTGTTATAACAAAACCATTTGCTATCTGTAATTTACTTTTTTTTTGTGTGTGTGTGGTACCTGGGATGGAACCCAGGGGCATTCTACCTCTGAGCTATACCCCTAATCCTATTTTTTTTCTTTTTCATTTTTGAAACAGGTTCTCACAGACTTGTGAAGGGCCTTGCTAAGTAGCTGAGGCTATCCAAGGAATGTGATCCTCCAGTCTCCACCTCCTGAATGCTGGGATAACAAGTGTGCACCACCACGCCTGGCTTTGTAATTTACTTTTAAACATTATTTTAAAAATGAATTATATATAATCTGTTTATAAAAAGGTAACATAAACTACTACCATAATTTAGGCTTAGACTATGAATATACTATGTGAGTGTGTACGTGTGTGTCTGTGTTTGGACATAATTTGAAAGAACAAAAAGAAAAAATGACAAAGACATTGCAAAAATGAGAAAGAACACAATAATAGGAAGTCCTAACTTGCAAATTTATGACAGGAGTGCTGGTGGGCTGCGAAGGATTGGGTTTACATGCCTTCAAATTGGAATGAACTTCAATCACTGATAGATGGTTATAGAAGTTTTAACCTTTGAAACAGCTCTTGCAAGGGACTTTTATCCCTTCTTTGTCAGATTTTATATGGTAATAATTTTTTCTTTAAACTATCTAGGAAAGCTAAAATTAATGAATGTTGCAGATATCTATCTATCTATATAGATATAGATATAAATATAGATATATAGATAGATGCAAAATTATATATATCACTCACAGAACAAGTAAAACTACATATTTACTTCTCATTATTAAGACAAACTATGACTCTGTTGAATCAGGGACAACAGTGACAATTTGGGGGGAAACATGGTATGGTGTATACAGCTTAGGGATGAATTAGATTAATCTATGTTCAAATAAGTTTCCATCATCTAATTGCTGTGTTCTCATGGAAAAACTACTTTAACCTTTTTGATTTTTTCCTGAATAAATTAAAGTGGACAACAAAAAAATACTCATAAAGGTGCAAATTAACTAATATATTTAAAACAGCAATTCTCACCATATACTAAGTACTAAATAAATGTTAATCAAGGATTCTGAGTTTTTTATCTTGGTTGTAGAAGACTTTTTTTATTTTTCAGAACTGGGGAATGAACCCAGGAACATTCTACCTAAGAGCTACATCTCAGCCCACTTTTTTTTATTTTTTATTTTGAAACAGGGTCTCACTGTGATGCAGAGGGTCTCACTGAGTAGCTGAGGCTGGCCACTAACCTATGATTTTTCTATCTCAGTCTCCAAAGTATTAGGATTACAAGTGAGCACCACCACACCTGGCTTCAACTATAGAAGACTTACTAGATTATACTCCATAATCTAGTAGTCATTGATATTTCAACTTTCTGATTTTCTTACTGAAAAACTAAGACAGGGCTGAGAAGTAAAAGGGTTAAAAGAGGCCATCTATATAAAGAACAGAAATAGGGAAGGTTAAGAGATGCAAGAACAACACTACAATTTAATACTGATTTAATACCAATAAGAGGATAAAGAAACTTTGCATCAAAACAATGATTATAATTGTATAGTGATACCATACACATACTTTCACTAACAACAGATTTTGTGTCATTCCTTAGTAGTCATTATCTAAGGCCTATTAGTTTGATAGTTCTTGGAAAGTTGGTTATTGCTATGGTTTGGATTTTAAATGTAACCCAGAACTTCATGTGCTATACAAAAAAGCCATGTTTGGAAGCAGGTCCTTGGGGGTTTGGCTGAGGACAGTGTTTACCCAGCCAGTCTCTGAAGCTTCATCACTCTCTCAAACACGATGAGCTGAGAAAAAGCTCTCCCCTTCCTTCTCTGCTTCCTGTCATGAAGTCTCAAGAATCTATAGCCATGGCTCCTGCATGGAAGCTAGTCTAACATGTACTAAAATATGCAGATCTGTGAACACAGTCAAATCTTCTTTCTCTAAGAATTGTATGCCTAGTGTAGTGTTTGGGTTACATCAGTGAGAATGATAACTAAAACTGTATCCTCCAGTGAGATTTTCCTTTTAGTGTAAAATAGTATCTATTCATGGAAGGGTTATAAAAATTAAACTAATTGCTGTGGGTAAAATATCTAGAACCTGGTAGATGAACTCCATGTTTCTAAATGTGTGACATGGAAAAATGTAGTGGGAAAGTAGGGCACACATTTTTTTTAAATTGCTGTACTACTTAAATTATACATTTGTTTTTTGTTTGGGAATTGACATTGAGCTATTGGGACTATATTTCTAATAATATAGTTAATTGCAAGTTAATTGTTATCTTTTTTCCATTATAACTGGCAAAGTTTAAATATTTTTTCAAGATCACAAAGCAAACAATAAATGTCCAGAATTCAACGTCCTATATGCCTCATTTTCCAATAAGTCTCTTCAGCACACTGAGGATGCTTCTTGTCCATTTGTAGTTTACTCTAATTTGATCACCTAGAAAAAATTAATTGTTTACTACTATTCTAATGCCCAGTTGTCAAGACAACAGCTACGTTCAGAATTTATCACAGAAAATCTACAAAAGAACTGATATTACTCATGAGCTTCATTTTTTTTTTTTTACCACATCCTTTTAAAACATCTACTGGTAATACACTAAAGAAGGTTTTGGATTTAAATTTAAAACATGCTTCTGTATCATGCGATTTTTCTCTGTCCTTTAAAGCTAATATAAGCCTTCACTATTTGTGATGGAGCATCTCCAAGGTTCATCTCTGACTTGTATTAAGTCCAATACAAAATGAAGGAGAGAAAGTAATTCATACATTTCCTAAGTATTATAATTAACAATAATGCAAGAAGTAAGCTTAAGTCATTCTGTATCAACATATAATTTTCTTAAAATTTTCTTTATTTTTAAAATTTTCAAAATAAAACACTTTGAAACATCCAATTATTTTTCTAGATCATTACTTAGTTGCACAAATATTACGTTTTTGTGGTACTGGGGATGCAACCCAGGGGCATTCTTTCCTCTGAGCTTCACTCACAGCCCCTATTTTTTAGTGCTTTTTAAATTTTTGAAACAGGGTCTTACTGAGTTCTGAAGGGCCTTGCTAAATAGCCAAGGCTGTCCTTGAACCATGAGCCTCTGGGCTCAGCCTCCTGGGATTACAATGTTGAGATTACAAGCATGAGCCACCACACCCACCTCAAATATTACTTTAGTTCAGAAGTCTTGCAAATAATCTAAAAAACAGCAGAGTACTAGGGTATATTTCTTTAAATTATCATCTTTCCAGAAGGTAACCTAAGCAGAATACATAAGGAGAAGTTAATTTAAAGAAGTAGATAAAAAGCACAGCATTCTATCATGTTGTTGTTGTTGTTGTTGTTGTTGTTGTTGTTGTTGTTGTTGCTAAAAGTTGAATGTAGATCCATTCTTCCTCCAAGGTACACAACCTACCCTATTATTTGTTTCTTTGCTTGTTTTAAAACATAAACTCACTAAACTGCTAAGGCTTGACTTGAACCTGTGATCCTCTGCCTCAGCATCCAAAGTGCTGGAATTACAAGTGTGCACCGCCACACCTGGCTCTCTATCTTTTTAACAAACTGTTGAAGTATTAAAAAAAAAACTATTGCACCTCTGCTGGATGATTTTCTAGGCACTATCTCAACTCCCCTGGAAGAAGTGAAGAAACTCCCTAGGTTTAGAGGTTGAGAGACAGCTGGAGAAGAAACTGCATTACCAGCATAAATAATTGACCTCACAATATTTTCCTTATAAAACATCACTGAATATAACAACCAGGAATGGTAGAACATAATGACTATTACCCGAAACAATAATCATTATTTAGGCTTGTTTCCAATGAAGCTGGAACTCTCACCATGCATACAGCAATATTTATATGAATGTTTTAATGGCATCCATTCTTAATTGGGAACACAGGTATCACAATTTGGATGTCTAACCTGAAAGAAGAGGATGGAAGTGGAATATCATTTCTTTCTCTCCTCTGCTTTCTCCGTTCTCTTCATAATGATGAATAATAACCAAACACTTTCTACATTCACAAACAATTCTAAGCACTTTATATGCAATCACTTACATACTAAATGCAATATTCCTGTACTGTAGAAATGATTTTATCTCCATTTTACAGATTAGGAGACTGAAATGCACAGAAAATTAAACTTTTGCAAGTTTCTAGTACATGTACAGTTAATGGATTCAACTTGGGGCTATTGTAATCCAGAGTTAATCTCTTAATCACTGCATTGTATTGTCTTCTTGGACTAATTTAATTTTTTTACAGTGGAGCCAGTTTGAAGTTTGTTTAAACATTAGCTCTATCAAATATTAGCTTTTTAAAAACCACTTACAGCAAATTTACTTAGAATTCTAAGTCATATTTCTTCACCCATAAAATGAGATAATACTTATCTTCTGGACAGGAGAATAATAAATAACATGATTAGCATGGTATCTTCCATTAAGACTTAGAATCTCAAGGTAGATCTTTAGCTAACTTTGTATCAGAAAGAATTAATAATATTTGCCATTCTCTTACAGATTAGATTAGTAACTGGTAAAATATGGACTGATTGTTATAATCAAGAGTTTTTCACTGTAAGTAATACAGGAATAAATGAATTCTACCCAAATGAGTACAAGCAAAGGGTGTTTATTCAGAGTTTAATTAGCAAGACAGTCAACCATCATCACTTGGCAGAGACTCAAAGGCAGGCCGGGGAATTATGAATCTTTATAGGAGAAAATAAAGGATAGCTTCAGGCATGTACTGACTGGAAATGTTTTGCCTGATAAAATTGGAACCTGGATGATCAGATATTCATCAAAGACGTGATTATTTTTGCATGCACATTTAACCTGATCTAAGTTAGAAGTAGGGGCAAAATTAGAGAAGCTGGAAATTACAGACTGAAGTTTGTCCTTTTAGGGTAAGTTGCCTCAAAGGTTGTGTGTGTGTGTGTGTGTGTGTTTGTGTGTGTGTATGTGTGTGTGTGTGTGTGTGTTTTCTGGAGGGTAACTGCTGGTTGTAATGCAAGAGTTCTGGAATTCTGTATGTTTTCTTTATCGTCTCTTTGTATAAGCATTCTATTGATGTTTAATTAATTTAGCTGATAAACAATAATACTAGCAACCATGGAAATGAGGAGAAGGGATATACAAATTGGGGCTATTCTTAAATCTACTTCAGAACACTTCATTTCTTTCTTTTTCCTGTTTTGCTCTATACCTTATTTTTGTATAACCTCATCTTTAATTTTGTCCTTTTATTAGAAAGAGGTATATTGTTTGTCGATGTAGGCATCTAAGAATGAGAACACGGTTCAACTGTTATCCCCTGCATACATGTTGATGTTGTGTGTGCGTGCACACACACACACACACACACACACGCACGCACACACACATACTTGCATGGCAGAAGATAATAAATAAAGAAATTGAAAGTCTTCTCTTTCTTTCTGGCTTCCCAGTATGTGTTTTCTGGGAAAACCTTGCAAAAGAGCTTTCAAACATTTTTATTTCTCATACAACAACAAAAACAGAGATAGCATTCTCCGCCTTTGATCACATTGTATTTTTCTATGAGTTTGTCTCAGGATAACTTTGAACCCATTGCAATTCATGGGATGGATGAACAGGACGATGGATGAGCCACAGCCACAGCTCAAGCAGGGGATGCTGCAGATCCTGAAGTGTAGCAAGGCATCCTCAACCTCCCTGCATCACATTTACACCCAACCTGTCAGAGGCTCTGGGAAAACTAATGTGTCATTTGCTTTCTAGATCATGTTTTTAGTGCCCCCAATTCATTGTTCATGCGAAGAGAATGAGTAGCATCTGGCAGAATAGTTCTCTGTAATTTTGGACAGATGTGAAGTGCATGTAAATTTTACTAAATGTACAGTTGGGATGTTTCTAAAGCATAAGAGACATAAAAAATACAATGTCTTCCCTAAAACACTTTCTACTTAAAATCAAGTTTGCTTTTCTTAAAATAACTCCCAACATGCTTCTCTGGAAGGACAGTTCTGTACATGATTTTTTTTTGCTTAATTTGCACTTATCTTGTAGTTACAGTTTCAATATCAAATCCATCACCGAAAATCTATTTTAAGAATTCCATTTGCATTTTCTCCCCAAACCAAATGATTTGTAGCAAAAGTCCAGAGAAGACCTGACCTTAATAACAATTCTTTGTTACAAGCTACTTCACAGATACTGTTTTGTTCCTATTTTTATTTTTTGGCAAAATATTCAAGTTTTCTAAAACATCTTCTATTTATAACAAAATATTCTCCATGTATCCCCAGGACATATTGTTCCTGCTGATAAGTCTATGATTCATCACATCAAAAGCATTGACAAAAAATTTTCAGAAATACCTCCAACAGAGTTTAACTTTCTTAAACAGGATAGGAATATTATTTTCTTATTTTAGAAATGAATCTGCCTAGCTTCATAGCTCACACTGTCTTCCAGAATCTTTTTGGTATACTACTAAAGAATGGTGTATCCAAACCCTATCTATTAGCCATTTCACTTGTGACAGCATATTATAATCTGGGGTTCATGTCAAGCAATTAAGATTCACTGTGTCATTGTACCACTAAAACAATACACAATAAAATAATCGGGTTCTATTTTAACCTTCCACTTTCTCTCTCTCTCTCTCTCTCTCTCTCTCTCTCTCTCTCTATATATATATATATATATATATATATACATATATATATGTATATATATATATATATTTTTTTTTTTTAAAGAGATGTATAGAAGTTAAGTAAGTGGAAAGTGGACCAGTGGAACGCAGATCATGAAAAATGAATCTGTTACTGGGAAAGTTGGGAGATACCCTTCTTGAAGGTTTATTCAATAGAATTTAAGAAAAATAATAGTACTAAATACCATAATATGCATAGACCTATTTATTTTTAGAAAGGTATGGAATAGAAGAAAACATTTTAAATTTTAAAATTATATATCCTTCTATCTGAAAGACATTTCTGTCAATAGATAATTCAGGAGCAAATTACTTTTTATTGTATATATATTTTTATTTTTTATTGGTGCATTGTAGTCATACATTTTAATGGAGTACAAGATGGTAGAGACATATGAGCATATATCACCCAATTAGCCCTTACCCAATTCTCAATCCATAAGCTCTCCCCTCCCTATCTCTCATGTTTGGGCTTAGTGATCTAATTTAATATGTTTGTAAATAGACATCATAGACATTAGGGTACTTCCTTCTTTTCCCCTTCAATCTCTCTCAGTTAAGTAACCTTATTTGCTCATCTGTACTATCTTCTTTGTCTAGAGTTCCTTCTATGACCAATTTTATTCTTAGTTTACACACATTAGGGGGAAGAACATCTGACTTTTAAAATTTTTTGTGACTGACCAATTTCATTTAGCATAATGTACTCCAGGTACATCAATTTCCCTATAACTGACATAATTGTGTTTTTCTTTATGACTGAGTAAAATTCCATTGTGTACATATCCCATAGTTTTGTAATCCATTTATCTGTTAATGAACATTTTGGCTGGTTACATAGTTTGGCAATTGTGAATTGTGCAGCTATAAACAGATACACATGCATTAATTTGGTAGTTTGATTTTCATTCTTTTGAGTAGATATCCAGAAGTGGTATTGCTAGATCTTATTGTAAGTTTGTTCCCATTGAATCCTCCATACTCTTTTGCAAAGTGGTTACACTAATTTTCAATCTCACTAACAATATATTAGAGTTTCCTCTTCTCTACATCGTAGCCAGCATTTGTAGTTGTTTGTGTTTTGAATGATGTACATTCTAGTAGGAATTAGCTGAAAGCTCAGGGTAGTTTTGATTTGCTTCTCTCTAATTACTAAAGATGTTGAGCATTTTTTTATACATAATTTGGCCATTTTAGTTTCTTTTTTGTGATATGCCTATTTAGTTTACTTGGACATTTTTGATTGGATTGTTTTCTTTGTGTTAAGTTTCTTGAATTCTCTGTATATATATTCTAGATATTAGTCCTCTATCGGAGGAGAAGGTAGCAAAAATGTTTTCCCATTCTGTTACTTGATAGTTTCCTTTGATGTACAGAAGTTTTGCAGTTTAATGCAATCCCACAGATTGATCTGCCTTTTAGTTGATGTGTGTGTGTGTGTGTGTGTGTGTGTGTGTGTGTGTGTGCCTTTGGGGTCTTGTTGAGAAAATTTTTACCAGTGCCTATGTGTTGCAGTGTTGTAGCTATGCCCTCATCAAGGAGCCTCAAGTTTGGTGGTCTAATTTCCAAGTCTTTGTTACATTTTTAATTGACTATTGTGTAGGGTAAGAAAGTAGGGTTTATTTCCATTTTTCTGCATATAGTTAACTGTTTTGCCAACAACATTTGTTAAACATACATTTTTGCAGTATGTTTCTGGCTTATTTGTCAAAAATCAATTGGCTGTAAGTTTGAAAATTTGTTTCTGAGTCTTCTATTCTGATCCATTGGTCTGTTTTTGTGCCAGTACAAGCTGTTTTTATGACTATAACTTTGTAATATACTTTAAAATCAGGTATTGTGATTCCTCCTGCATAGTTTTTATTGCTGAGACTACTTTGGCTATTTTGGTTTCTTTGGTGTTCTAAATAAATTTAAGGACTAATTTTTCTATGTCTGTGAGGAATAAACTTGGTAATTTAATGGGTATTGCATTTGAATCTATAGATCAGTTTTTAATTTTCATTTTGATTATATTTATCCTGCCTATCCATGAACATGAAAGATCTTTCCAACTTCTAAAGTCTTATTCAATTTCTTTTTTCAATGTTTTATAATTTTCTTTGTAGAGGTCTTTTACTTCCTTGGTTAAGTTTATTCCTAAGTGGTTTGTTTCTTTATGAGCATGAAAGTGTTTCCTGGATTTCTTTTTCAGGGGATTAATGGTTGGTTTACAGAAAAGTTTCCTATATTTAAGATTGACTTTGTGTCCATATATTTTGCTGAATGTTTTATCAGTTGTATACAAATTTTGGTTGCATGTGTTGGGTTTTCTAAGTATAATATCATGTCATCTCCAGTCAAAGTTTTTTTTTTAGTTTTTCTTTTTTTTTTTATTGGTGCACTGTATTCATACATCATAGTGGGATACAAACTTTTGTAGACATACATGCACACATTGCCCAATCAGCCCCCACCCGATCCCCACCCCATCCCTCCCCATCCCTCCTTCCCATGCTTGGCTTAGTGGTTGACATCTAGTATTATAGCAATTTATCCAAAATTAAAAATGATAATCTCACATAACAGTTTCATTTGTCTGATACCAAGCTTTTGATGACTTAAAGATAACATTTCAATATTTCTTTTTGCTTTCTTTCTTACCAGAGAATATTTTTTTCTATTTTTTAGGTGAAACTATCATATATTTATATATTTATTTTTCAGAAAAAAATCTATCCTAATATGGAATATGGATTCTAGATACCCAAAACAATCTTGAAAAAGAACAAAGCTAGAAGATATATATTTTCTGATTTCAAACCAGGAGACTTCCGGGAAGATGTCGACCGAGAAAAGCGGGGCTTAAGAGCCCCGCTAACAACCAGTCTCCATTACCACAAAATCAGCGCCTTTCATAGCCAGAAAACACCATCACCAGAGAAACAAAAACATCACCAGGCTCCAGAGAGAAAGCAGACTGAAAACAGAGCTCAGAGCCACAGAGGAGATACACCGGCCTCACGCCCAAGGATGCGGCAGCAGCGTCATACTGCCAGCGGCAGCGGCGAATTCACCGGACGGCTACAGCAAGCCGAGATGAACCGCTGCAGAACAGCCAGGCAGGATTTTTCAGCGCAGGGAACATCTAAAGCTCCCAGTGGCTGAGCTCAGCACACGCTGCAAGGACTCAGAGTGGAATTCAAAACCAAGAAGAAATAAGCCAGCCTCATGGCCGAGGGCGTAGCAGCAGCGCCATATTGCCACTGGCGGCAGCAGCAGCGAATTCAACAAGTCCAGTACAGCTACATCTGCGAACTCAAGAACAGTGAGTCAAATTGCGGGCCACAAAGGAGAAATCCCAGTACTGTACTTCCTGGGACTTGACCCAGTGGGGGAGTGGCGGTGGCAGAGATATCACACCATAGGAGAACGTGCAACCTGGCACCCCCCATAGTTTAAAGCAGCCTCTATCGACTCCCTGGGTCGGAGACTCTGTGATACAACCCAGTAAAGGAGTAGTGGGGTTTGAGATACTACAGACTCGAAATCCAGAGCACCTTAAGTGAAGTCATAGTGACCCAAGGGAAGAACCCAGAGAAGGCACAAACTTCCGAAATCATGGGAAAGAGGAATAACACTGGAGCAATGAATGCCCACAACCCCACAACATCAGAACCCAATAAAACAGAAAATCAGAGATTTCTAGAAGGTCAAATCAGGAAAATAACTGTAGAAATAATAGAGGTGCTCGAAAAGAACTCAGAGAGAGCCAAAAAGAGATAAAGGATGCAATTAATTAAGTAAAGTCCTCAATTCAAAGCACAAACAACCAATTAGACCACATGGAGAATAGAATCTCACTCTTAGATGATCATTCCAAAAATGAACGCATAGTTTCTAATCTAGAAAAAAATAACCAACAGCAGGAATCTGACATTGAAGAAATATGGGCCCATTTTAAGAGAGCTAATCCAGTCAAAGTTTGAGTTCTTCTTTTCTTATTTGTATTCCTTTAATTTCCTTTCCTTGCTTTATTGCTCTGTCTTAATAGACTTAAGAACTATGTGAAAAGAAGTGATGTTAGTGAACATCCTTGTCTTTTTCTTGTTTTAGGTGAATTATTTTAGTTTTTCCCATTTAATATGAAGTTGGCTCTGGACCTATTATAGTTTGCCTTTATAATGCTGAAATATGTTCCTTCTATTCCTATTCTATGCACTTCTTTTAGCATAAATAGTTATTGGGTTTTATCAAATTCTGTTTCAGCATCTATTGAAATGATCATGTGATTTCTGTCTTTGTTTCTTTTTATTTAATGAATTACATAGATTGATTTTTGTATGTTAAACCAGCCTTGCATCCCTGATATGAACCCTACTTGGTCATGACATATAATTTTCTTGATGTGGTTTTCTTTAGATCTAAGGCATCTTTACTAACCTTTCATCTAGATATCAGTCCAATGGTGTGAGAGGGGTAATAAAGTCTTCCATTATTATTGTGTTGAGACAATGTAACAAAGATTTTGTTTTATAAAAGTGGCTGCAGCTATGTTTGGGGCGTAAATGTTGACTATCATTATTTTCTCTTGCTAGATTACTTTTTATTAGTATAAAATGACCTGCTTTGTTTATTCTAATAAGCTTGTGCTTGAAGTCTAACTTGTCCAATATTATACTTGCTACTTCTGCTTGTCTTCAAGTTCCATTGGCATGGATTACTTTGCCCCAGCTCTTTACCTTGTTTGTTACTATCTTTATTTGTAATGTGTATTTCTTCAAGGCAGCAGATAGATGGATTCTGTATTTAATTCCTTTTTCCACCTTATGTTTTTTTTTTTTTTAGGAGTTGAGTTTTTTAGTTTTTAGGGAGTTGAGGCCATTTATGTTCAGTGTGATTATTGAGAGTTGATTTTTAATTTTTAACTTTGAGTTTTAACTTCTGTTTGATGTAGTGCTTGTTCTTCTTTGCTTAGGTGATTGCTTGATGGAAATTCTTGTTTCTCTGGTTCTGATATGTATTATTTGTTTCTTCTTTGCAATTAATCTCTTTGAGTATTTTCTCTAATGATGGTTTTGAAGACATAAATTCTTTCAGCTTCTTTTTATTTTAGAAGATTTTTATTTCCCTGTCTAATTTGAGAGGTAGTTTTACTGGGTAGAAATTTTTGGCTGCAAGTTTTCTTTCAGAGTTTAGACTATGTTACTCCAGATAATTCTGAATTTATGAGTTTGTTTAGAAAGTCTGGTTGATTCTAATCAGTTTGCCTCTGAATGTCACTTGGTCTTTTTATTTTGTTGCCTATGATATTCTCTCATTAGCTTTTACATTGGTCAGTTAACAGTTTATTCCCAGAAGACTCAGGAGAAAATTACTTAATTCATCAGAGCTTTCTGCCTCATCACACAGTGGAGTTGGTGGTACAACTACATATTTTTTTCTTATAAATATGAAGTAAAAATATATATAAAATATCTACCACTGGAGAGCAGACTCTCAAGAGCTGGAAGTATTGTTCAGTTTTAAGGAAGCCTTTTTTCCAGTATTGTGGGTGAATTTCAAATATTTAATTATTTTGTAAGTACTTCCTAAGATACATTAAGGGTGAGGATAGGGAACAGTATGTAGAGAATGAAATACTAGAGGCCAACAGCCTTGGAAGACATAGCATAAGTATATGTGAATTGAGAAGGTATAAGATAAAAAACAAAACTCAACTAAAACCTGAATTTTATTTAGTTCTTCTCCAGATAGGAAGACTATGGAGAAAATAATCTGGCTTCACTGTGTTTCTTTTACAAACATGTGTTGATATAGCACTCTAGGGAAATTAATTAATTCAGGAAACATTAACTGATTATTTTAAGTCAGGCAGTTTGATAAGGGTGTACTGGAGGCTTAAGATTGGAGATTGTTGAACATATTTTTTATTACATTTACTTGAGACATTTACAAGTAGTGCTATAGCTATTGAGATCATCTAGACAAATGTGTGTCATATTTTGTTTTCTACTAAAATAGATCCTAGGAAAGTATAACACACACACACACACACACACACACACACACACACACACAGCTCAATTTATTCATTCCACAATGTAAACTCTCTCTCTCTATCTATCTATATTTATGTATATATAATATTTTTGCCCATTGTCACTTGAAACACATTTGATTTCATTGACTTCAAATAATTCCAATTCCTGTTTTTCTTGCAAGATAAAAGAGATCCATATGACTACTGTTGCCATATCCTTGAACTAGAGCACTTCAGATTACACTTGTGAAGAGAGATGAGAAGTTCAATTATGTCTGTGAACAAGCTTTGGTGGCCGTCTATCAACACAATATTTTCTACTGTATGTGCTATGTGCTATACTCTCAAGTTTCACACATTCAAAATTCAACAATAAAATTATTGTTTTATATATGCATTTTTATGTGGTAACATAAGAAAATTTCAAGTTCACTAACCACGCATATCCAATCTTTGCATTGGCAGAACCAGAGCACTACTCCAAATGCAAAAATCTAAATTCCAGCACCACATTCTCCTAGAATGTGACAGGTTTTAAAATGCATGTGGACACACGGGTTTCATTTTCTTTTTATATATTTTATATAATGGGATTTCTAGATTATATGGTAGTTCTATCTGTAATTCATTGAGGAATCTTCAAACTGCTGCTAATAATGGCTATACTAATTTCCTAATTTGGTTTTTAATTAGATACAAAAAATCCTATTTACTTTATTTTTAGTGTAATGAAAATACTTAAATAATAAAATACCTGATAGCCTTGGAGCATAATAGCGATAGTACCTGAAATAGATCAGATTAGTAATATTTAGCAAAATATTAATAAAACAATTGTTCTGTATTTTAAGCTATAAAAATGACCACTGAAGCCGGGCGTGGTGGCGCACGCTTGTAATCCCCGTGTTTGGGAGGCAGAGACAGGAGGATCACTCAGGTTCAAAACCAGCCACGTGCGCTGGCTTAGGAGATCCTGTTTCCAAATAAAAATGTAAAAATAGGTCTGGGAGTGTAGCCCGGAGGTAGAAGGGCTTCCAGGAACCCCAGTACCACCAAAATAAATAAATAAATAAATAAATAAATATATAAATAAATAAATAAATATGACCACTGAATGGAATTTAATGTTGAAGAAATCTGTTTCTTTCTAAATTCAAAAAAGCTTATCATCCAATAAACTCTTCTGACTACAAATACTTGTGTCATTCCAGAATATTATGGTTTCTTCACTTGCATATACAACTAGTTTTTTAATAAATTACCCACATTTTAATTCAAATTTTACTTTTGTAAGGTAGACAGAATCATCCCTAGGTCCTTGACCTCAGTCTTAAACAATCTGAATTTAAAAAAAAGAATCTATGATAGCTTTTTACCTAATAACTAATTTCTTTACAACTATCCAAGGCATTATGACATAGTTTAGTTGACAGAGCAAAATGTCTAATGCCAACTAGCTATACATTATAAATATCCCTCCATTCCTCATTAGTTGTAATATCTGAAAATGATCTCAAACCATATTTTTTGACAAAGTGATGAATGAATGAATGAATATATAAATGAACAAAACATACAAGCTTGGTTAATTTTATCACAATTGGTTTATTCTGGTAAACAATGTAGATTGAAAAGTCTTACCTTAGCCAGGCACAGTGGTACATGCTTATAATTCGAGTACTTGGGAGGCTGAAACAGGAGGATGTCAGGTTTATGGCCAGCCTCAGCTACTTAGAAAGGTCCTCTGCAATTTAGTGAGATACTGCTTTAAAATAAAAATAAAAACAAGGCTGGGGTATAACTTGGAGGTACAATGCCCCTGGGTTCAAACCACAGTAACACCACACACATACACACACACACACACACACACACACACACACACAAACCTTGCATGATTGATAAAGTGTAAAAAATTCTATTTAAAATCACTACTCAAATACAAGGACACATTTCTTTCTGTCTCATATTTGATAGACTCTTATTAGAGGCTGTTTTATATTTTCTTATTTTGATCTTCCATAGAGGTTTTATTCTTCGTTAGAAAAAAATGAACAGATATATAATAGCTGCATTCTACAGTTAAGATAGGTTGAAAATAAATATTGTTGTCATAGGCTGAGCATTAGTTTATTATCACTAAAATATTTAAAGAGTTTCAATCATTTTGCTAATCATTGTCCACAGAAGGGCAGATAAGTTATTTTTTTATTTCTTTTTGTCCCTTATTTTTTACTCTTTTGAAAGAGACAATGTAAATAATTTTTGTTCAACATAAAATAGATTTGTTAAGCACAAAACACACTGGATGTATAATATATATATATATATATATATATATATATGGTTAAAAATAGAGAAAAATGAGAACTGAACTTAAAAAAAATTTTTTTTCTTTGATGATATTAATTTTTTCTTTTTAGATTTCTACAACAGAACAAAAACAAACATTTAATGATTACTTTTCATGATGTTATAAAAAAAGGCATAGATTCCTGATTTGCCCCATGGGGATATCAATACTATAATTTTACCTGCATGAAATTGTAAGCAGATAAGTGGATCACAAGCATTTGTTTTTTGAGTAATTCACAACCTATTTATCTCTTATTTTACTGATATTCACTTATTGTGTAGATTTTTGAACTTGGAAACTATTTACAAACTTTTGGAAGAAAAATTGAAAGTCAGAATTTATAAAAAGAAAGATAAAAAACTAATATTATTTGTAGATTAACTTACCCATTTTCCTGTGCATTGATGAAAATTTTATTTTATATATGAGTTGAACCAAATGAGATTCATTCTGTATGCATAAATATAGGCAAATATTGAAACTTTCATATGGTTCAAGGTGACAGATGAAAAGACACAATTCTTTATATAGAGCTATAACATTATGCCTGCCATTCATCTAGGAATTATGATATAGGTATCCATATTAATACTCATTAATATTCCATAGTTTATCCAAAATTGTTACTGAGAACCTACTATTTTCACTAGATACAGTACTGTGGTACTGTGGATTTTGTTATACAGGAGAAAAAAAGCCAATACAATTGCTCCCCTCAAATTTGCAATCTAATAAATTTATTATTATTATTATTATTATTATTATTATTATTAAAAGGACTGGGTTTTAGCTCAGAGGTAGAATGCTGATAAATTTTATCCCTAGTACCTAAATAAACAAAGAAACAAACAAGCCTACCACTGAGTTAAAAACCCTATTTTATTTCTTCTTCTTCTTCTTCTTCTTCTTATTATTATTATTATTATTATTATTATTATTATTATTATTTGCAGTCCTGGGGAATGGAACCCAGGGGCATTCTACCTCCAAGCTACACCCGAGCCCTATTTCTTATCATTTATTCTGAAAGAGTGTTTCACTGAGTTGCAAAGGGCCTCACTATCTCTAGCTGATGCTGTCCTCAAGCTACAGTCCTCCTGTCTCAGCCTCACAAATGCTAGGATTACAAGCATGTGCCACCACACCCGGCTTCTTCTTTTCTTTCTCTTCAACCCCCACTATCACACACAGAAAGAAAAAAAAAGGGAGGAATAAAATGTCCAAATATATGAATATTTGAATAAGAATTTTTGTATACTCAAAATACAGTGCTACTCAGCAATATAAAGAGTAAAATGATACAGCAAAGTCATGAAAGATTTCAAAAACATCATGACAATTAAAAGAGGCCAGAAAGAATATAGACTATATGATTCTGTTTGTATGATGTTCTAGAATAGGCAAAAATAACCTGACAGATCTAAACAATAGTTCTTTGAGAATTTCGTTGTTGGAATTGCTTGGGAAGGATACAAAAAAACTTTCTAAGTTTTTGTACCTATTCTTTGTCTTTTTTTGTAGAGTGAGTTAGGTGAGTATTTCCATTTGTAAACATTTACAAACTATACATTCCTGACCTGCACATTTCATTTTGTATAAATTATTCCTCAAAACAAACCATAAGATATATTCGTAGCAATACAATTTATGGTTGCCAAACCATGGAAACAGCCAAGATGTCCATCAACATAAGAATGGATTATAAAACTATTGGATATGTGCATAATGAAATTTTACTCAGCCATAAAAAAGAACAAGATTACATTATTTGTGGAAAAATGGATGGAAGTGGAGAAAAACATGCTAAGTGAGAATAGTCAGTCACAAAAAGTAATGTGCAGAAGCTAGGGAGAAAAGGATCATAGGAAGAATTCTAGATGAAGGAGAAATCATAGCTGAGAAAATAAGGCAACCTAACTGAAGGGGATGGGAAGGGGAGAAGCAATAAATTCCCTAAGGAACGTGATGCACATTCATAAACATACCAAGTTCAATCAGTAAGCCAAATATGAGAAGGAAATAGGGGAAGAGAATGAAGTGGGATTTGAAAAAGAACAAAATAAGTGATGTGTTCATGTATACCTCTACCACCTTTTACCCCATTAAGACGTGTGACTACCATGAACCAATTAAAAAAAAAATTAAAAACATAAAAGGCAAAATAAAAAACAAGAAAAAACTAAGTCTCAAGGCTAGTGAATAAAAAAAGTATTCCTACAAATATTTTCATAATTGTTAATGTGGGGTGAAAGTGAAGCATCAAGAAGTTTGAGCTGGCCAGGGGTGGTGGTGCACGCTTGTAATCCCCGCGCTTGGGAGGCAGAGACAGGAGGATCACGCAGGTTCGAAGCCAGCCATGCGCGCTGGCTTAGGAGACCCTGTTTCCAAATAAAAATGTAAAAATAGGTCTGGGAGTGTAGCCCAGAGGTAGAAGGGCTTCCAGGAACCCCAGTACCACCAAAAAAAGAAGAAGTTTGAGCTGAATAGGAGAAAGGGAAATGTTACTGTTAATGTTCTGGAAAATAAAGGAAGAGCAAATGTGTGGTTGAAGTAATATCACAACTTAGATTATGGACATGTTGCCTGTGAGAGGCCAACTTTGTATTGAGTTTCAAGTAGCACATCACAAAGGATTCAATCAAGGATGCACTGCAAGAATGATATGGTGGAACAGATTTACTATAGAGATTGGACTTTTCAAAAATTGTTAGAACTGATTGCTAGAAGAATTCTTTGGAAAACTATAACCTTTGCATCTAGTAGTGGTCCTGAAATTTCTGTCACATAGCTGGACTGACAGCTGGGGAGATAGCAGGCAGTGTAATCAGTGTTTGCAGTTCAAAATGAGTCCAAATAATAAATATAGCACAACCTGCAATGGCGAAGAGGAGTCGGTAAGAACAAACTGGAATATGTGTCTCTCTTTTCTTTTACCCTCAGTTGCAACAATTGAACTACAGAAGAAGCTGAACAACTTTGCCACAGACACAATGTGCTCAGCCCTAAACCAGAGAACCTGGAATAGAAAATGTAATAAAAGCTGGAGAGAAGCTAGCCTATGGCCTTCCTCATGGAGAAAGTGAGCTAGTGAGTCCTTGAAAATTTATGTAATCTGCAGCAGCTGTTGGCACCTGCATTGATACTTGGTGCTTAATGGTGCCCACTTCATTTCTAAATCAGTCAATCTATCTTTATCTCTCTCTCTCCCACTTTGGAAACCCTAACTTAAATACACACAGGAAAGTGAACTGTGGGAAATGTTATCCCAGCTTAGATAAATTGATATGGGAAAATACCCTCATAAGAAAGCAGGTTTACAGTGTGCTCAGAATTTAAGGAGGAGGAATAAGAGTATGGGGAATAAATGCGCTTATAAATGGATAGATATATAGTACTTCAATAAAGCAACTAGATTATGCAAACAAAGTTATTTATGTAGGTAGAAGAAAGAAGTGTGCTCCTCTATTGGCTGCTCCAGCATTTAGATGTCAATAATAAAAGTAGAACTAGACGAGTACTCCAAGGAGGAACAAATAGAAGTATATGATTGAAATTTAACAAATTCGGGGCCCATAAAAGCAAAAGAAGACAGAAGGATTCAAGAGATAAAAGTGGCCAGGTGTGATGGCACACTCCTGTAATTCCTGTTTAAAAACATAAAACAGAAGTAGTACAGGTTGACAGCCTTCAGCACTTCAGTTAGACCTGTGTCCAAAAGGAAGCAATAATGCACAAATATAGGAGGGGGCTCAGGTCACATATAGTCCCCAGGACCACACCTTCAATCACCACCTTTTTCAGCCACGCCTCACCTCCAACCTCAGTATCAAGTATAGCCTCAGTAAATATCACTGAGACTCATCAACCTAGAGACCCTATTTTCAAATAAAATATAAAATCCAGTTGGGGGTATAGCTCAAAGGTAGAATGCCTCTGGTCCAATCCTCAGTATTACAAAGAACAACAACAAAAAAATTGAAATGGCCTCAGAACCCCACTGCATGGACTCCAGCATTTTTCAACATGATTATTCAGAGCAGAAACATCTTTCATTGCTTTTATAATATAATTATTTTGAGGTTTTATGTATTTTCCCAAATATGCCATTACTTTGGAAGTTGTACCTTAAAGAGATAAATTTTCTTTATCTTTTCTTGCCAAAAAGATTTTGAGCTGTGAGCTACATTCCAAAAGGATTAATTCTATGGGCTAAGATTTAAACATAAGTTATTATTATATATCTTTAATATTTACTGGTATCTGAATTATAGTTTTGATGTATTCACGTTTTCAATAGCTTCTTCAGAATTCTCTTTATCTTTTTTATTTGACTTTTTTACTTGGAATCCCTTGTTTAAACTATTCTCAGAGGCTTTCTCTTTACGTGTTTTATGTATCTAGCCATTTGTTTCACTGTTCTCTCTGTGCAAAAAGATTTAGACATGATCACAATCCTTGGAACCCATCTGTGGTCCTTTCCCTCCACAAGATCCAAATCATAAGAACAAAATATCTTCTCAGCTCAGAAAATCACTTATTCAGGAGTAATCTTTTATTCATTATCTGAATGAGGTTATGTTAATGTATATTCTTTTATAATGATTTTCTTATAACTGATGGTCAATAGGTCTTACTCTGAGAGGAATTTGAGATTTTCAAGGAACAACAGCAAAACATAGTGATGTACCTTTAGGAAGTCAAGTTGTAGCCTTAATATTAAAACAACAGAAAAATTAAAAAAACAAAACAAATAAAAAACACTCCTTTTGATTGTTTCCAGACTCTCCTCTGCAAAACTTTACAGCAGATTAATCTAAATTTGTTTATACTGCTCATTTAAAGCAAAAGTAATGTTTACAGCATTTTTATTTTTTGCTGAACCGATTTCCAAAAATAATTACAAATGAATCAATAGCTTGCACCATGCTTTTTAGAATTAGTTAACTCTAAATGTTTTATTTTTATTCATTTATCATTTATTTCTTTATTAGACAAATCTAAGCTGAATCTAACATCTCTTGGCCCTGGTCATTCTCCAGTATTTTCTCTATGTATGGCTTTCTGGTTAGGCTATGACAACTTCTGGTCTTTCAGAGAATAGCTAAGTCACTGAAGACAAGTACCAAGTACCACTCCATCCAACAGTAGAATATGTGTGTGTGTGTGTGTGTGTGTGTGTGTGTGTGTGTGTATTTGTGTGTGTGTGTACCTTTTTTTCTTTTTGTTTTTGGTACTGGGGATTGAAGTCAGTGATATTCTACCTACAAGCTACACCTTCCAGTTATTTTTATTTATTTTTATTTTTGAATCATGGTTTTTCTATGTTGCTGAGAGTGTCCTGAAACCTCAGATCCTCCTATCTCAGACTCTCAAGTGCTACGATTATAGGTGTGCAATTCCATGCCTATCCCCAATAGTACATTTTTAATATCCTTATATTTTAATGTAGAGAAGGATGATGTTTAAGAAAAACATTAAATTTTACCATGGACATTTCTCTCATAAGCTCAATAAAACATGTTGTTTTACTGATATAGAATGTCATTATTCTGGTTTGCTGAAGTAGGCAGGTGAAAAAGGAAAATGACAAAGAAATTAAAAAAAAAAAACTTATCCCAAAAAAGAAATTCTCAATTCCAATTTTATTCTATTCTAAACACCTACTAGTAAGTTGATGCTGTTGTGATACATGTAATGTGTGTAAACTGGGAAAGTTCCTCAGTCTACAACCCTTCTGGAAGTAATCTGGCAGTTGTCCTTATACAGAGCACATGGAGCTCACTACAAATGAGTGTATGAATCCTCTGGGGGCACTTTCAGTTTTTTTTTTTTTTTCTTTACTTTCTAAAGAGGAATAAAAAGTCATTTGGCTAACCCTAAAGAAGATAATGTGACTATCAGTGAGAGATTGTCTGTAAAAACATGTTGTGTCACAAAAATAGTTTCTGAATTATTTTAAAGCCACCCACTGAGCTGGGTGTGGTGGCACATGCCTGGAATCTCAGTACTTGGGAAGAGATGACAAGAAAATTGAAGGTTTGCAGCCAGCCGTAGCATTTTAGTGAGACCTTCAGCAACCCAGTGACACCCCGTTTCAAAATAAAAAATGCAATAGGACTAGGAGTGTAGCACAGAGGTAGAATGTCTTTGTGTTCAGTCTCTAGTACCACAGAAATAAAATTAAAATAATAAAGCCATCTACTAGTTTTTTTTTTCTGTTTGAAAAACAAACCTATGAAAAATTCCTCTTGCAGATTTCTATTAAAGAAAGGAGATTCTGCCGGGCGTGGTGGCACACGCTTGTAATCCCCGCACTTGGGAGGCAGAGACAGGAGGATGGTGCAGGTTCGAAGCCAGCCGCGCGCGCTGGCTTAGGAGACCGTTTCCAAATAAAAATGTAAAAATAGGTCTGGGAGTGTAGCCCGGAGGTAGAAGGGCTTCCAGGAACCCCAGTACCACCCCTCCCCCCAAAAAAGAAAGGAGATTCTATCTTGCAAAAAGGAATGATGTGATGTATGGTTATCAGAGGTGGCTTTTCTGTCTCAGAAAAGTTTCTGATGACGAGCTGATACTTTTTCATAAGTGTATGTTAAGCATAGTAACAATGCAGACAACTCTCTTAAAGGCAGCAGACTCGAAGACTCTGACTCATGACAAAGCCACTGTCTTCACTGTGAACAGCTTTGTGAAGTTGTTTTGTACTGAGCTGCCCAGATAACAAGCCTGGAAGACATTTCCTCTATTGCATTTACTACATACAGTTCAACTCAAACTCCTGTCTTGCCAGTCTCCTTAATGTATTAGTAACCAGGCTGTCACTGTCTGTCTTGATTAATTTGCCTTATGTAAGAATGCCATGATTCTCTCAACTTGAGTGTTGTGATGGTCATTTCCCTGGTCCCCTTGGCCTTATCACTGTATTTCTCTATTGCATTCTCCATATCTTTGGCATATATTTATATATTTTATCTAGTTCCTATTTATCCTTGTAATCTATATTCTATCATTTTCCAAATAGATGTTTTGATCAAGTTGTGCTGAATAATTTAAAAAGAGGATTTAAAATGTGTTCAGCTTTAAAAAAAATGATAAGAAAGTTTGAAATAATGGGTAAATTGCTACCCTGAGTTGAACACTGCCAGAAATGCACATGAATCAAACACTACATTGCAGCTCATAAATGCATACAAATATGATGTGTTAAACATTGAAAATAAAGAAGTTTTATTGAGCCGGGTGGGGTGGCGCACACTTGTAATCCCAGCATTCGGGAGGCTGAGACCAGAGGATTGTGGTCCGCAGACAGCCTCAGCTACTTAGTGAGGCCCTCCACAATTCAGTGAGACCCTGTTTTAAAATAAAGAATAAAAATTTGGGCAGGGGGTGTAGCTTGGAGGTCAAATGCCTCTGGGTTCCATCCCCAGACCCATAAAATAAAAGTTTCACTTTAAGAGAATAAAATTTATTTTACAATATGTCCTTTACATATGTGATTTGAACACAAGAACCTCCTGTTCAATCACCACATTATACTTCTGCTTCACAGAGGGGAAGGTCTAGTATATATCACATCTAATTGCTTTCTACCTACATGATCTTGAGCAATGTTTATAAGTCTTTCCTTCAGTTTCTCATTTCTAAAAGAGGAATATTAGGGAGATAATTATAATTATTATAAGTACTTTTAGAATTTTTGTGAGAAGAAAATGAAACAATTAATGTATTATTAATATTCAACATCCTACCATAAGGCATGGTAAATAACTAATGCTCTTAGCTATTATTGTATTTTGACCAGTTCCAACTTGTAGCTAGTGTAAATTTTAATTTTCTTATTTATTTTTTTTTTGAAAAATTTCCACCACTTTTCTTTCTCTGTGCCAGCCTATCTTTACGTAATATCTCTCCTCTCTCTCTCTCTCTCTCTCTCTCTCTCTCTCTCTCTCTCTCTCTCTCTCTGTACCCCCCCCCCAGTCTGTGTCTCTTGATCCTAGGGACATTCTACCTCCAAACTACACTTTCCACCCCTCTAATTTCTTGTGTTGAAACAGGTTCTCTCGAGTTTGCTCAGAATTTCACTAAGATTCTGAGGCTGGTCTCAAACCTGTGATCTTCCTTCCAAGTATTGAAATAACAAGTGTGTGATACAATGCCCACCGAGTCTTAATGTGGCAATTAGAGATAATGGGCTTTGTTTATCTTTCTTGCCAAATGGATGGTGAATTTGTTTTAGGTTAGAGCTCAGTTTTATTATCCAATTCTCATTAATTACTTATAAAATCTGACAGCTGTTATTGGCTCAATGAATATATTAACTGCATGAATTAAGATAAAGTCAAATGAATTCGGTCAGAAAATAATCTTGGGAAGCCAAGTCAGAATTATTTTTCTTTAATTCTTGGAAATATGTTCTCCCAAGAGCTTGGAGGGAGAATTATTTTCCTCAAACACAGAAATGTTCTTTTTCCTATTCATTTCAGAATAGTAGGAAAAAGAACATTTCTGTGTTTGAGGAAAATAAATGACTACTCAAAAGAAAAGAGACACTATACTTTCAGTTTCGTCATTGCAGTAATTTCTTTCCTACTTGCAACTTTGTGTGTGTGTGTGTGTGTGTGTGTGTGTGTGTGTGTGTGGTACTGGGGCTCCTGGAAACCCTTCTACCTTCGGGATACACTCCCAGACATTACGGGGTCTCTTAAGCCAGAGAGGCTGGCTTCGAAGCTGTGTGATCCTCCTGTCTCTGCCTCCCAAGTTGTGTGGATTACAGTGTGCGCCATCATGCTCAGCTACTTTCAACATTTTTATTGACCTAAATTGTTAAAAGTGATTTCTTCAGCAAAAATGACTTAATGTTTTTTTTGTTTCTTTTTTTTTTTTTGCTAGTTTCTGCTTATTACTCTCAATGAGAAAAATCTGTTTTGTTCTGATATATTTAAATGTATTTCAATTTTGGGGTCTCACAGCCAACGTTTCTTATATTATTTTCTCTAAAAGCAATTTCTCTACTGTCTTTATTGCTTGTTGAAAGAAACTTAAAAATCGTCTGAGATGATAATTAGATGATTTAATCATGAATTTAGCTTTAGGCCTTTGAAAGGAAATTGAATTTAATTTTTAGCATATTGATATTTGAACTTATGAATATATAAGTTTGACAAATATTTTGTTTGCCTCAAAATATATGTTACTTAATTAAATGGTGCCAAATGCATAAACAATGAGGGTAGATAGCATCTTCTCTGAGGGCTTTAAAGAGATTGTTGCTTTTTCATGGATCAACTTCAAGGATTTTATTATTTTTGGAAGCTTAAATGAGTTTATTATTACAAAAATGGAAAGATAGAATATAGATTAATACAGCCCTATACCTGAAATAGTATAGCGGGGGTGACTTGAAAAGTGAGAGCTTGGGTACCTCCCTTCCTCCATGGGACCCTGCAGCTAGGACAGGATGCAGAACGCCAGAAGCCAGAAGCGGATACATTGCAAGACTCCAGGTGTCATGAGATTCCAAACATCACTAGACAGACTTCAGGCATCAGGAGACTCCGGATGTCACACAGAATTGGCATTTCCACACTGCTAGCCCCAGCCCAAACCCCTCACTTTAAATTCAAGGGTACTTCCACTTCCCTGCATGACTCTGCTGACCGAATTGTTCATCAGTCCCTTCCTCCTTGGTTGGCAGACCCACCCGAAATTTATAATTATTCACTTGACTCTACGACAAAATGCTTGTTTTCAACCTCCAGGCAGTTCAACGTTAATGAAAAACAATAAGATCATATTTCTATATGAAGGGTATAAAACATGTTCTTGGCAATGGTGATGGGTAAGCACCTGCTCCTTGCCTCAATTATCCACACACTATATGCCTCAATATCTAAACTGTTTATTCTCTAAGGTAGATCTTTAGAGATAGATGCACAGAAGCCCTTAGAGAAATATGAATTCATACTTCTACCTAGATTTTAGAACTTATTTGGGTTTCTTTGGTATTTTATCTTTGTCAATTTACAACTTTAAAATACTGTTCACATTTTATAGCACATAAAACTTGATGGCCTATGATATGATTCTCTTCTTAATCAGACTCATATTTTTCCCCAAAGCCAGTTTTTTTTTCCCTCATTTTTCTCTTAAGGAGGTTTTGTTGCTTGCATTGACTTATATCAGAGTAGTATTTTTATGAAACAATAATGTCTATCATAAAGTTTCAGAGTTGCATTACACTTAAATCTTTCTATAGTAAAAATATTCCCATAATGAAGATTTTCTCCTTGAAATGTTAAAAAAAATTGAGAAAATTTTATTAGGTGTGGAGAATGAGCACTATTCCTTGGCTTTCTGCATAGGTCTTAAATGAGAATTATTCACAAATGGCATCACAGAAGGGAGTAAATATTTGAAGACTATTTGAAGTATTAGGTATTGATTTTCAGGTACAAGTAGGGATTAATAAGGAATAATAGAAAAATAGGATGTCATCTTATAAGAATGAGTGGAAATAATATGAAAATACAAGTCACAATAAGGAAAATCTGAAGTGTATGCTTAACATGGTTCAGGGATTGAAAGCTGAGAGTAACAGGAAGAAAACAGTATCAAAGTTACAAAGTCAGAGCTGGGCATGGTGGCGTGCGCTTGTGATCCCAACATTCGGGAGACCGAGACCAGACAATTGCAGTTTGTTGACTGCTTCTGTTTTTAGTGAGGCCCTTTGCAACTCAGGGAGGCTCTGTTTCAAAATAAATAATAAAATGTAGCTCAGAGATAGAATGCCTCTGGGTTCCATCCCCAGCAACACACACACACACACACACACACACACACACACACACACACACACACACACACAAAGTAAAATAGTTACAAAGCCAGAATGGAGCCAGCTCACAAAAGGCCTTCGATGCACTGCTACAAAAAAATTGGATTTTATTTTTAGAGGCAACTAAATCAAGACAATTTTGACACTTATTCTAAAAAAGGTAACTTAGAATTCATGTGGGAAGGTATTTAGAGGAGAAAAACATGGTACAATGTATGATTAAAATGAACTAGGGTATTAGAATTGAAAACTAAAAAAATAAGGAGTTGTGATATTTTCAGAGCATCTCAACTTCCAAAGTAATCGTTCTTGGCAACTGGTTGATTGAAGAATGGTCTTGGAGAAAGGACGTGAGAAAGATGGTGAGATTTGCATTTAGAAGGCCAGATATGAATTGAGAGAGGGAATAAGAATATGAAAAATGAGCCACAGAGTTGGGTCACTGGATTGTCACTTAGATGCTCTTGTATTCTGTTAAGAAGAGGACTTTATTAAGGTTGAGTGAGTAGTGGTAACTTCAGTTAAAGGTATAAAAACAGATATGAGTAATCTGGTTCATATTCACTTTGAAATTTAGAATTCAAAATTAGTTATTGTAATTGTGAATCAAGAGATTAGATCACAAAAAGACTTGAGCTCTTCTTAATAATGTTGTGAGGCTCATTATAAGTAAAAGCAGCATATCATTTATATATTTATGTATATATACAATTCTTGAGTATATAATTTTCAGTATATATGCTGAAACTTTCCAAAACTAAAACAGAAAGTCAATCATGTTTATTTTCTTTCTTTATGGAGCAAGACAGTGTTGTTTAGTCAATGTAATTGATTTTTCATATTAATAATTAACATTATTTTTTAAGTGAAGTGCACTTTTGCTGTTGAAAAAGTATATGATTTGTTGTAGTCAACTTTATTACTACTATAATCCAAGGACCTGACCATACAATTTATAGGAAGAATAATATATTTGCCCATGGTGTTGTTGAAAATTTTGGGTTTAGTTCATGTAAGCCTCAGGACATGGTGATTAGAAGCTGAGAAAGGGAGAATATATGGCTTTGCTCTCACATAATGGAATCTGGAAACAGAAAGAGTAAAAAGGAGGAGGAGGAAGAACATATAATCCTTAAGTCCACACCTGCAGTACCCATCCTTAACAACCCAGCCCTGCTTTTGACATTGCTACCTTGTTTATCTGAAGGCTTCAGAAAATTCTAAATCCAACCAATTAAAAAATTGTATTCTATTAAACATTTCAGAAAAACTCCTAGAATATACTGGATCCTTAGTAACATTTTCATGCATATGTGTGCAACAGGAAAATAGTGCTCCATTTTGTTGTTTTAGACATTTGCATGCCAATAGCATTTGAAATTCTACATGCGAATTTGTGATTCAAATTGCTTTTCTTTTAACTATTCTGTGGGTACTTGGAGTTAAACACAAGAGTGTTTTACTTCTGAGCTATATGCCCCCTCTTTTTATTTTATTTTTTTAATTGGGGTTTTCTATGTTACTGAGGGTATCAATGAATTGTGAGGCTGCCTTTGAACCTGTGGCTCGACTGTCTCTGTCTCAGCCTCCCAAGTTTTATGCTGACATTAAGCTTATAATCAAATAAAGGGGCCCATATATGATTTAAAATTTGTGTTCAAGGTGGTGTTTCCTAATACTCAAACTCAGGACTCCTCTAGACCATTCAAAGCTTATAGCAGTTCAATGATCCACCAAAGAAACAGGGACCCCTGATTATCTTTTACTTCATAATCTGAGTTGCTGAGTAGTAGAGCTCAAAGAGAACTTGTCTCCACTGCCAAAACTCAAATCACCCAGCTGGTGTGCTCCAACTTAGACATGACACATGAAAATGGGTGGTAATTGCTCAAACCTGTAAGTCTGAGTTCATTTAAAACAGACAAGACTGTTTTGTATCTGAAGAGTGTGATTTAGAATGAAAGGAAATCAATTACCTTGAGTTGATAAAATAAAGACAATGGGCTCTGACTCCAGAAGAACTCAGTTTATTTGCATCCTGATTTTGTAGCTGATTTCTTATGCGGCAAGGGCAAACTATTGCTCACTCTGTTTGATCATTTCAAAATAGTCCTGAGTGCTACTTAGGTAGCATTCTTGGTTCAATAATACAAAAATAATCAAAGGTAAATCCATTTTATACTTTCAAGAGGCTTACATTATTATAGCAGAGACAGACCAGAAACGAAAACAAGGTGGTTTGATGGAGATTGATGGGCACATTGTCAGTGATAGATGAGTCCATTAGGAGAGAAAATTTTAAGCAGGTGTCTTTTCAGCTAGAAACAAGAATGAAGAGGATCAAGCCTAGGAAATTCTCAGCTCACAGTTTTCCCTCTGTACTGCTGGAACAACAAAATTATACCTTGTAAAGCTGAGAATTTGTATAAAGCTAGTGCAAGTAAAATGAATTAGGGTATTTGTAAACAGGTAAAAAGTTCAGAGTGGAAGCATATTTGTAACTGTGACCCTATTTTCTTGAGACTGTTGTGCCATTCTATAAACCTAAACTATCATTATGCAGGTAATTAAATTGTTCTCATTCTCTCTGTGACCTTAGGTTTGGCTTGTCTTGTTAAATAGGATTCATGGTAGAGACTTGACCTTTTTTTATCCAGACACTAGTTGTTTAATCCCATAGACCTGGCTTTCTTGAAAATAAATTTTCCAAAAAAATTCCCCTTCTAATTTACATGTAATTTTTTTTCCTTTTATTATTTGTACTAAACCTTTCAGCTTGCAAACAACAGTCTAGTAAGAAGGGATAGTACATATTTTGAGGTTATATAAATGTATAATGATAGATAGTACATAGTTAAAAAATGAGAACTTTAGGTAGGGAAGAAGGAAGTATTACAGAGAGTAGTATACCCAATCCTCTTTCCTCTTTCCCATTTTTTTCATTATGTGTAAATAGTAGAAAATTGTGAGACTATATATAAGTCACTTTGTATAAAAAAATCCTGATGACAAGATAAATATTCATGAATGAATATTTGTAGAAAGAGTGGAATAAACATTGTGAGGCTGGATTCACCTGAATTTTCTAAGAGTGAATCTTTAAGTACTCTTATCAAACATACACACATGCAAAAGGATAACTGAGTGCGGTGGTAGATACAGTAATTAAAATTATTATATTATAATTTTACAATATATGCATATGTCAAAACATCATAGTATATACTTTATAAACTTGTAACTTTGGTCAATTATATTTCAAAGTTGTAGGAATATTACAAATTACTGTTATATAAAATAAGTAACCATGTCATTCTAGTAAATTGATAAAACATGTGACATATGTTTTAGAGGGGGATGATGCTCTCCTAATAAAACACCTAGTTAATATATGGATAAAAATAATTTCTGATGTTCTAGTTATTGATACATTACGTAACAGTTACCTTTCACATTATCCTGAGTTATCTGTCCAGCTTGGTGGTTTCATGAATTTATGTCTGTTTTTTAAGCCATGTACCATAACCCGAATAAAGAACAGAGCAAAATTCTAAACTCCACTGTCACTGTGTCAACCTTGCGTTTACTTTCCACAAGACAAAAGTGGATTGGAGGCAGATGCCCAGAGTTTTTCAAGATAGGCTTGAAAATAAAGAACTTGGGGTGCAGCTCAAAGGTGGAATACCACTAGGTTCAACCCCCAGTGCCACATGCCCCCACACACACATAATAATGAGGAAAGAAAGAAGGAAGGAAGGGAGAAATTTATAAAAAAAATTTTTGGTAAGAACATAATTCTAAGTGAAATCAGTTATATGTTTTCTCTTATATATGAAAGGTAGAAAAGGAAAGAAAGAAAGAGAATAGACCAAATAAAATTAGGACAGAAACAGAGTATTGGAAGGGAATTGTGTAAAGGAGAAAGAAAGAAAAGGAAAGAAACAATCTGAATAATGTGATGTGCATATATGAATATATCACTGTGATTTCACTCATACAATTACAATGCACCAATAAATATTTAAAAGTAAATTTTTAGAGAAAGTTGTGTTGTGGGTTTTTTACCACATTGGACTGATTTTATTCAATTTGGGTTTGGTTCTGATGATTGACTTTCAAGAGTTAAAAATATTTAGTGTGCTAAGTGGCTGCTATTTACAAAAACTGGGGCTAATAGCTGACACTAGCTTTTACAGGATTCATTGCGGGACAGAAAAATTGTTATTATTTATTGGATATCTTTTACTATGGCATTTCTTATTTTTTGTTGTAGATAATGATCCTTTTATAGGAAGCAGGGGGACAATAATGTTTAAAGGAATTATGTTAAAGACTCCATAAAATAGTTAATGAACCTGAAAAGCAGAAGAAAAAAAGTGAATTACAGGATTATAGAACTTCCCGCCAATTCTCAAACCAGTCCATTATACATTCTCTGTGAAAAAAAAACCTTCAAATTGAGAATAAAGCTTTCAGAATTGACAAATTGCCATTACACTTATTTGTGAGACATAAAAATTAATGTTGCAATCGATATTCATTTCTGAATGCAAGCATTTCTCAAATATATTTTATTCATTTTTCAGATATTTTAGGTTTTAATTTTTCAGGTTTTAATTTAATGCCAACTTCTCAGGAATTTTATTGAACACATAATTTGCATTTTCATTTTATATATTTTTAATCATTTTTGTTATTCTTCTAGATTGAATTTTTTAAAATAGCTTCATAGCCGGGCATGGTGGCACATGATTGTAATCCCTGTGCTTGGGAGGCAGAAACAGGAGGATCGCGCAGGTCCGAAGCCAGCCGTGCTGGCTTAAGAGAACCTGTTTCCAAATAAAAATATAAAAATAGGTCTGGGAGTGTAGCCCGGGGGTAGAAGGGCTTCCAGGAACCCCAGTATCACCAAAAAAAAATAAAAATAAAAATAGCTGCATATAATCTCTTTGTTAATAAGGTCAACAGAGTATTTTACCCTTAAATCTGTCATAGTAGACACATAAAAATACATAAAATATTTAGATAGACGTAGACAATAATACAAAATTTATCACTGTAACAGTTTTTAGGTATATAATTCAGAAACATTAAATACATTCACATTTTCCAACCACCACCTAATTTTAATTTTAATTATATCACTCTCAGAAATTTTTATAAAGTGATTAAATAATACACAAATTGTTTATATGATAAGCCTAATGATCAAGTAGCTTGATTATTGTTCATTGACTGCACACATCCATGACCCCAGGACTCACATCAAGACACCATGCCTTAACAGAACCCAGGCTTACAATTCCCACAAATAACATAAATAATTTTGCAAATAAATATAGAATAGGAAAATTACTGTTCCTGATGAACTTTGACTTCAATACTTATAAGGTATACAGAGCTAAAGATAAAATCCACCTTGGATGGTGAATGTTCTTTTTAGTAGTAAATTCAAAATAAATCTTTGGGATAATGAGATCATTTTATAATCCTCTCAATGTTGCAGGCAAAAAATGGACACTTTCTCTGTACTATGTTTACAAGGACTTCTGTTTGCTAGAGATTGTTTAAATAAGAATAAAGGTGCTTCAAAGCCTTTGATGTGTTTAAGAATTCAGGGTAGAGTTTAAATCCCTCGGTGTTATAAATTTCCCTTCCTATTACCTATCTTGTGTCTTTATGACACAAATCATTGTTTCCCTGTGTGTCATTTTAAGGATAAAGACCTGTTGCCATCTGGTACTTTTTCTTCCTACTCCTAATCATTATCTTCTAGCATATGATATTTTATCTTCATTTCATATGTCATTCATTATTGATGGCCTTTTTAAACAGCTGCCTGTGAGTACAGACACTGAGTGAATACAAATTGAAGGTGTATACTATGCTCTATTTGTCCAGTCTTTAATCTGTATCCCTATGATTCCAATCCTTCTCTCCTTCAATTCCTACCTTTTTTGATATATATGTGTACATATTTATTTCTGATTTCTGATAGTTCTGTACCAAATTTTAGTGTGTGTGTATGTGTGTGTGTGTGTGTGTGTGTGTGTGTGTGTACATAAGCCAGCACAGATCATATAAATCAACAGATGATTATTTATTAATATTTTTTAGTGGATTTAGGTCTGACAGCACAAACCATTTTCAAGGAAGGATATAGAAGAAGAAGGTGAAGTTTAAAATTCTAAACAAATAGGAACACGGCCTATATTTTCAATTTTTTAATTTATGGATTGGTCGAACCCTGACGTAGCTTTTGAAAGACCATCAATAATGAATGACATATGAAATGAGGACACAAATTAGAGGTTAAGGGATAATAATTAGAACTATGAATAAAGAGTATTAGGATGGCAACTGCTCTACGATCTTTTGAAAACATGCAGGGAAGCAATGATTCATGGGAAAATCAGTTCTCCTAGAAACACACAAATGTCTTGATCTGCAGCAGAGTCAAACCCTGAAAAACGCCCCAGAGATGAAACCATGATTCTTAGATTTACCACTTGCCAACTCTTGGGGCTCCTGGCAGCTGTTCAAACAGTCATCCTTACAATGTTCTCATCTGTAAAATGAGTTTATCTATCTTGTGAATTGTGACAAGGATAAATGGCTTTAAGCATATAATTATCTACTTGAAATTTGCAGTATTATGTGTTCAATATATTCTAACACTCTTCACAATTCCCCTTGATAATATTGTGTATTTCCCTTGTCAGTGTTTGTGTTTTAGCTTCAAAATACCTCTGAGAATGATTGCCTAATTACTTTTTGATGAAAAAACAGACTTCAAATACATTTGTGTAATTTTTATAGTAGAAATCACAGAAATGCTAATTTCTATTAACAAATCTTTTAGGAACTACGGTAAGTCATTTATGTACTAAAACCTTGTGTGCCGTGTTCTTTAAATCTTTCTCACTTAATAGACAACCAAACTAAGACTTAAAAGACAATGTAAAGAATTTCCCTAAGATAACATCTACAATGTGCAGTAGAGTCAAGACAAGCCTATGACTTCTTTGATCTCCCCAATTAAAAACATATTTTGCAATTATAATGGAAAAAATAGCAGCTTAATTATTATGCAGAACTTTAGAGAAGTGCTTCTACATTTTATTCCTAGAATCAAATGAGAAGTAAATGATTCACTTTTTTTTTATAACATTGTACTTTAACAAATGAGGAAATAGTAATTCAGATAGGTAGAGCCCTTGTCCATGACTGTTTATGGCGAAGCCTGGGTGAGTGGGAGCTTGTGTCACACTGCCAGTGAAAGCAAAGTATGTCCATGTCTTCCCAACTCTGCATTTAGTAACATTGTGTTAGAAGCTTAGAATCAACTCTGTAGAAATATTTGTGGCAAAAAATGGGCAAATACAACAGAGGAGGGTTTTCTCCCTCTCCAGAGCTGGCTAATCGGTGCTTCATTGGGAAAGCCACTTGAGAAAGACAATGAAAATAAAGAGAATGATCTTTCCCAATATGCTATTTCCTTTGTACTTTATATTGTTTAATTAAAAAATATTTGATCAGGACAAACATGAAAGTTTCTGCATACATAACAGTAAACAATACAGTGAACACTTACAGCCATGATTCAGCTACAATAATGACCATTTTTACAGTGGTGAACAAATTATAGTTCAAAGGCCAAGTCCATCTTCACTGTTAATTTTTGTAAATAAAGTTTTATCAGAAAACATTTACACTCATTTCTTTGTATTATTTTCCTTCGCTTTCACATTACATTCATAGAGCGAGTAGTAGCAGCAGAAATCTTGGTTCTTTTTAGGAAGCTCTTGATCCCCCAGTTTTGTTCTTCCCATGATCAACACCTCCTGTTTCCTATGCACCCGTCTCTTCTTTATTTCTATTGTACAGTTATTATTGTATTTACTCTCTTGGCAAATTATTAGACACACGATATAATAATGTTTTAGAAGACAAAACAATCAGTCCTCCCTGACTGACAATTACACTAGTGCTTTATTGGAGTGTACCTGATGTGTAATTATGTGTCCTGTATATATGTGTGTGTATGTGTTTGTATATGTGTTAATGAATGACAGTGAACACATTTATACCCATTTCTCTTTTGAATGTAAAGTCCAAGAAGGCAAAAAATGACTTTAATTCACAAACAGATATCAACATCCTATTTTACTTTCTCTCATAACAAAAAGTGAAACCATTTCAAAAAACATGTACTATATAAGTATTAATATATAATATAATATAAACATTTCTTTATGATATAAATATATATTTAAAGTGTAATAGTTTTAAAATTTCTTATGTATCTTCTCCATACTATAATTTTTGAACTCTTTGCTTAATAAAAGTGAAATGGTGGCTTCTCAAAAGAGGAGGCACAGAACAAAGCAGCAATTTACAAACCTATAAAGTTGACTCTGCTTTTATATGTACCTTTATATAAGAAGCAGCATTATTTTTTTAAAAAGTTGAAGGAAGTTAAAAGAAGCAATAAAGAACAAAATATACAATTGTAGGAAAGTGAAATAACCTGAAGAACATTACGTTAAGTGACAATATTCAGTCACAGAAAGTGAAGAGTCATATGTTTTCTCTAATATATGGAAGCTGGGGAACAATTTTGTTAAGAGAGAGACTCCAGAAAATGAAAGAAAAAAACTCAGTGGAGCTACAGAGGTGATCTAAGGAAAGGGACAGAGAAGAGTGAGGATGCATAAACAAATTACTACCATTAGCTTGTATACATATGTGAGAATACCAGTGTCAATCTCAGTTCCCTAAATGGGGAAAGGAGGGATGGGGAGGGAGCTGAGGGGGGACCAAGTGCTATGTGCATGCACTGTCAATATGATTTACATTATGATGTGAGACTATAATGCACCAATAAAAGTATATAAAATTATGTTTTTAAATTTTTATTGATGCATTATAGTCATACATATTAATGGAATACAAGATGGTGGAGGTATGCATGCACACATCACCCGGTTATCCCTTACTCAATTCCTGCCCCATTCCATCCCCCTCCCTCCTTCTCATGTTTAGCTTAGTGATTGACTTTTGTATGTTTGTGAGTATACATCATGTGCATTAGATAATTTTTCTCTTACCCTACTTATATCCCCCCAGCGAGTAAATAAGAATTATGTTTTGTGAGCTATAAATGATTCCAGACATGTTATTACATCAAGGTATTGCCTTTGGCTACTTTGATATGTTTGTCTAGGTGAGTGGTTATGACAGAAGTCATATATCCTAAAAAGTATAAAATATTCAATACCTAGCTTTTTACTGAAAATGCTTGCACACTCCTGCTTTATAATTGCTTCAGTGTTGGTACTTACTTCCAGGTGAAGTTCTTCTATGATATAATTAACATTTCCTTATATTGAGGCAAAATATGATTCCCTTTACATGAACATACTTAGGTAAGAGCTTGGTCAAACTGACTTAGTTGGAATCCTGGCATTGTTCTACCTCAGGTGCATACCCTGAACAAGTTAAATCAGCACTAATATTTACATATTAATTTGCATAGTTGCATTACAGAACTTATAGGAATGTGCACAATAATTATTAAGTGCATCCTTAGAACATTGTCCTTTTCTTTTTCTGAATTTTGCAGTATGAATCTTACTCGTTTCTCAGAATGTAAAACAGAATTCAGTTTTCTGCCTTGCTTCTTCCTTTTGATAAATTATAGCCTCTATATTGAGAGATGCTATCACTCTAAAAATAACACTCTTCTGTCAGAAACCATAACCATTTCCAAGGCAACTCAAGTAACTTGCAGAGACAAAGTTGTTCTCATTTCTATTTTCTCACTGAGAGAAAACTTTCTGAGCAGATACTATGAGAAAAAGACATGTAAATAGTGTCACCTTGCTTCTTAGATACTTCTGTTTACTATCTTAGTAAGAGCAGTTTGGAAAAACAAGGACTTTTGCCAAACAAAATTATTTGCAAGTCCTGTGTTGAATTTAGAATGGTTTGCATTGAGTTGAAATAAGTCTAGGAACCATGTATCCTTTCACATAAAAGGATGAATCTATGTAACTAGAATATGGTATGGTTTGAACTACAGATGAGCTGTGTCTATTTGATGGAAAGGAAAGAAGAAAAATGAAAAAAAAAATAGAATAATAATAAACACAGAAAACAAACATTCTAACATAGTCTAAACCAGTGTCTGTGATCCCAATTTTGAACTTATATCATGACTTACCCCATTACTTTTTAAATATAATTTTATTGGTGCATTGTAGTCAAACATCACAATGGAATACAAGACTTGAGAGGATATCCAAGCACACATCATCCAATTAGCCTTTATCCAATCCCCATCCCACTCCCTCCACCTCCCTCTATCCCATGCTTGATTTAGTGATTAACTTTGATATATTTGTTTATGTACATCATGTGTTAAAGAGATTCCATCTTCCCCCATCCCATTCCCTCTGATTGATCACCTTAATTGCTACTCCATAGGGCCCCTTCTTCAATAAGATTTTCTTCTATTACCCATTTCTTCCTAGTTTTTGCATATTAGGGACAGCATCTGATTTTTTATTTTTGTGATATTTCTCTGTGTATGCCACATTGCAAGTTCCGATTCCACTCCTGAAGGCCCCGGCACCAGTTTGGCCACACGGCAGATTCTGATCCCAGCCTCCCTGGTTCCAGCACCGGCCTTGCCTCATGGCAGGCTCCAATCCCAGCCTCACTGGCTCCAGCTATTTCCTTGCCTCAGGACAGGCTCCGATCCTGGCCTCACCTCATTGGTCCCAGCACCAGCCTCGCCACATGGCAGGCTCTAATCCAGTCCTTGTAGGCCCCAGCACTGGCCTTGCCTCCCAGCAGGCTTTGATTCTTGCCTCACTGGCCCCTACACAAGCCTCACCCCTTGGCAGACTCCGATCTTAGTCTCCAAGGCCCCAGCATTGGCCTTTCCTCACAGCAGGCTTTGATCCTGGCCTCACTGGCCCCGGCACCAGTCTCAGCCCTTTGCAGGCTCTGGTCTTGGCCGCAGGGGCCCTAGCACCGGCCTTGCCTCACAGCAGGCTCTGATCCCAGCCTCACTGGCCCCAGCACTGGCCTCACCTCTCAGCAGGCGCCAATCTTGGCCTCCAAAGTCCCAGCACAAGCTTTGCCTCATGTCAGGCTCTGATCCTGGCCTCACTGGCCTGGACACCAGCCTCACCCTTCAGCAGGCTCCAGTCTTGGCCTCCAAGATCCCAGCACCAGCCTTGCTTCACGGCACACTCCTATCCTGGCATCAGAGGCCCTCGCACTGGCCTTGCTGTGCCTTGGTCTCTGGTCTCTGTCATTATGAGCAGGTCATCTACAGATGTTACCATTTTTATTCCTTTTTTTTTTTTTTTGGTGGAACTTGTGTTGCTGGAAACCCTTCTACTTCCAGGCTACACTCCCAGAGACCTATTTTTATATATTTTTATTTGGAAACAGGGTCTCTTAAACGAGTGAGACTGGCCTTGAACCTGTGCGATCCTCTTGTCCCCACCTCCAAAGTGCAGGGATTATAAGCATGAACCACCATGCCCAGCATTCTTTGATTTTTTTTTTTTTTTAATATGAGAGAGCATTACACGTCTTTTGCAAAAGCTGGGACCCTAAATACCCAGTGGTGATGAATTTTGTCTTCCCTCCAAAGGCAGAGGTCCACAGCTTCACTTCAGAGAGCAGGCTCTGCTGCTCCACGTGTGCCCTGGCCTACTTCTCTGTTCAGAGGAGCGCGGTAGACATGAGGGCTGATGACTCCCAGAACATGCAGCATGGCTGCCCATCCAGGCTATGTGGGGATTCCTCTGAAATGCCCCAAACCCTTTTACCACTTATTATGGTGTCCAGAATTCCCAAGCATGTGTGGCAGGAGCAATCTATTTTGGGGGAGATTTCCTCAAAAGTTCAAGGTGGACTGGGCTGGATCTGTCTGCCCTTCCAAATTCTGGTCACCACCACCGCTGCTGCTGCTACTGCCATCTCGATTCGCTCCTGAACACCTTTCCCACACAGTTTGTTTTTCAGAATTCCCACACATGTGTGGCAGTAGCAGTCTACCTTTGAGGATATTTCTTTAAAATTATGAGGTGGATTGGATTGAATCTCTGACTCTACCAAATACTGATCACCGCTGCTGCTGCCACAGCCATCTCGGTTCTCTTCCGAGCACCTCATACACACAGCATGTTGTCCCAAACTCCCGATCGTGTTCTGTGGTAGCATTCTACCTCTGGGGTGATTTCTTCAAAAGATCAAAGGGAGTTGAATCAGATCTATGCCTCTACTGAATACTGGCCACTGCCATTGCCACTGCCTCCACCATCTCAATTCTTTTTCAGACACTTTTCCCACACAGCATGTTGTTCATAATTCCTGAGCATTCTTGGCAGTAGCATTCTACATTTGGGGCAAATTCTTCAGAAGATCAGGGTGGGTTGGATCAGATCTCTGCCTCTCCCAAATACTATACTCCACAGCCACCGCCGCCACTGCCACCCCGCCTTTCTCCTGGTTCACTGCTGAGCTCCTTCCTTACATGATATGATGTCCAGAATTCTTAAGCATGTGCAGCAGGAACAGTCCCCTTCGTGGGGATTTTTTTCCCAAAAGTTCCAGGTGAATTGGATAGGATTTTTCTGCATCTCCTGAAACCTTGCTGCTGCCACCGCCATCTTGGCCCCTCTCCAATTATATGACTCACCCCATTCTAATGTTAAAATGAATACTTAGAAAATATTTTTCAATAAAATTTCAACTTGAGATGTAAATTTTTATATTGAATGATAACATACATTAATACTCAGAATTATCTTAATGAGCAAGGCATGCTAATCCTGTTTTAAGCAGCCACTGGTTACAGACCCCTACACACTATTCTCAACCCCTGCAGACATTGCTTGGGGCACATGCTTGAGCTCACTCTCTCTCTTCCACCTTATACTCCTCATACAGGGTTGACTAGCTACTCAATATTCTAGGCCCATTCTGCAATATGAAAAGAGAGGCAACCAAGAGATTTCATATTCACAGAGGTTGAGGTATTAGTATTTCAGAGAGAAAGGAAGACTTTGAATTTCATAAATAATATCTATTTGAGATTTTTGTCTACTCAGTTTCTTTTGATAATTATTTATATTGAACTACATTTACAGAATTTACCACAATTCGTCATAGGCTACATTTCCCATTTCCTCTATGCTTTTTACATTCTTCCCTGCTGTCCAGTGCCCCAAATAGTATTTCTGCAAGATCAAAATCTATTCCTCCTTAGTTTTTGTATCCACATTCATCACCTGTCCTAGAGCTTGTCATAGAATAGGTACTCAATTTAGATTTTTTTGGGGGGTCTGGGGATGGAACTCAGAGGCATTTGACCTTCAAGATATACCCCCTGCCCTATTTTTTATTCTTTATTTTGAAACAGGGTCTCACTGAGTTGCAGAGGGCCTCACTAAGTAGCTGAGGCTGTTCGAGAACCACGATCCTCTGGTCTCAGCCTCCCAAATGCTGGGATTACAAGCATGCGCCACCATGCCTGGCTAAAATAGATTTTTTTTTAAGAGAAGAATATATGCATTTTGACAGGAAAATGGGAGAGAGAACGTCTCGTGTTCTAAGTTTCCTCTAGTGACATTTGGGAAAATTTTGAAGGCACCTATAAAAGAAAAGACAGCATCTCATCTGGACGTTTTCTTAAAGCATTTGGGAAGCTTGTCCCTGATTCTTCCTAGTATATTATTATTATTCACTAAAGTCAGAGTCGACCTTTATTTTGTGCTGAAATTACCTAGTTCCTCTTAGCTAAACAGTTGACTGAATTCTCCTGTGTTTCTCTAGAAATACTTTTTGTTGGAAGCAGTGATTCATTATTTCTAGTTCTCTTCTTCTCCAAGTAACCCTGCCACTTTTGTACTATGGATCATAGTCAGCTTGTCTTATTACTTTCTAGGCTAATTGAATTTTTCCCCTGTTAGAATGTAGAGTGTTGTGAAGTAGCACTTGAACTGAAGTAATGAGTGTTAGCTCATCCTCTCTAGCTTAGAACAGTATGTTGTCTGTAACCTTTGGGAAACTGAAGAGAATATCGTTTCCTTGGCAATTTTTATTTTATGTGTCTCTGATCTCTTATTCTCTAGCATTGACAAAAAGCTATTTTTCAATATAATACTCATGTTAGTGGGGGAACTTCAGGTGGGGTTTAGGTTTTAGCATAGTGGTTATAAGGAAGAACCTACTTCCAAATAAGGTTAAATTAATAGTCAACAATGACTACAAGCATAAAGATATCTTTTGGAGCACCATTCAACCCACAAATATTAGGCAATGTAATCCCAGCTACTCAAGGGGTTGGGGCAGGAGTGTTGGAAAGTTTCAGGACAGCCTTAGCAACTGAAAAAGACCCCTTCTTGAAGGTCTGGTTATGTACCTTAGTGGTACAGTAATCCTCACCCCTTGTTCAATCACCAGTACCACAAAAAAAAAAAAAGGTAACTAAGCATAAATCTCTAAATAATCCAGGAATAAAAATGAGAGTCTGAAGAAAAAAACAAAAATGTATTTAGTTAAAAAATAAAGATAGGGCATATTAACCTTTATATGACACACCTATAGCATCATTTAAATAAGAAAATATAAAATATTTCAAATCAGTATTAGAACTTTAGACTTTGAGAATGTAGAATAAATTTTTTAAAAAATAAATAGGGTGTGCTGATACATGCCTTTAATCCTGATACTTGGGAGGCTGAAACAGGTGAATCTCATGTTTGAAGCCAGCAGATTGCAACTCAGTGAGACAACCACATCATAATAAATAAATAAATAAATAAATAAATAAATAAGGCTTAGGAGTGTGGATCAGCAGAAGGCCCATGGGTTAAATCACCAGTTATACACAAGCACACAGAAACACACATCAAATAAACCTAAAATAAGCAAAAGGGAAAAATAATAAAAATAAGAGCAGAAATTAATCCATTTGGAAGAAAACACAATAGACAAAAAAAATGACATATAAACCTGGCTCTTTAGAAACACTTACAGTTAACTAATTAACAGAGCTTTTACTAGTTTTATTAATTTATGAAAGAGAAGATGCAAATTAAATGAAACAATGATGTATATCTCTGAACCCTATGGGCTTCAAAATGGTATTAAGGAAATACTGAAAGCAATTCTACTCACATAAATTTGACAACTTAAAATGCTCCATTTTCTTAAAAATACCATTTGTTAAGGTCACTCTGTATGAAATTTAGTAGTCATCAAATTTAAAAAGAAATTGAACTTAAAATTTTAAAATTAGTCATTAAACTCTAGTTAACAAGTGTGCAATGAACACATTTTACAGTGTCTGTTTTTCTTCTTTCTGGTATTGAGGATTGAACCTGTGGCATTCTACCTCCAAACTATGTTCCATCCATTTTTTGTTGTTGTGGTTGTTAATTTTGAAAGAGCATCTCACTAATTTTTTGATGTTGACCTTTAACCTCTGGTCTTCTATCTAGGCCTCCCAAGTACTGAGTTTACAGGCTTGTGATACTGCACTCAGCTCTAAGCTCTATTTTTGAGACCTATAGTATATTTAATAAATTCTTATTGGTACATTGTAGTCGTACATCTTAATGGGATAAAAAACTTGTGGAGATATATATGCACACATTATCCAATCAGCCCTTACCAAATCCCTAACACCTTCCCTACCCCTCCCTCCTTCTCATGCTTTGCTTCCTGATTGACTTTGATATGTTCAAGTACATCATGTGCTTTAATGAGTTTCCCTCTTCCCTCCTCCCATCCCCTCAGATAGGTCACCTTAATTGCTCCTCTATAGGATCCTTTCTTCCTCTAGAGTTCTTCCTGTTACCCAATTCTTCATAGTTTTCACACATTAGGAAAAGCATCTGAATTCTTATTTTTTGTGACATTTCACTGTAAATGCCATAATTTTGCTCTCCTTTATGGCTGGGAAAAATTCCATTGTATATACATCCCATAGTTTTGTAATCCATTCATCTGTTGAAGGACATCTTGCCTGGTTCCATAGTTTGGTAATGGTAAATTATGCAGCTATGAACATGGTTGCTCAGGCATTAGTTTGGTATTTTGGTTTTCATTTTTTTTGGTAGATACCCAGAGGTGGTATTGCTGGATCATATGGTAAGTTCGTTTTCCTTCTTCTGATGATTTTTCAAACTGCTTTCCAAAGTGCTTGCATTTATTTGCATTCCCAACAATAATGTATTAGAGTATCAGAGCTTCTATTTCTCCAAATAAGATCAATTACATTATTTCTTCCTTGGAAGCCCTTCTTTTAATTTCCACACTGATTCCCACTTGCTGAAATCCTGAAAGCCAGAAGGTGAGTAACTTTGACAAATAATCCACTCACAACCATTGAGACCTATAGCATTTAAGATATGAAATTTAAGTCAAAAGATTCCTTTAATATACACAGAAGCCCATTTTGATAACCATTGTTGTAAAAGGAGCTAGACTATGACTACAGATAACATGTGGTCCTCCACTGGAGAGAATAATAACCACCATGGCTTTCTATAATAATCTGAGCACTTGAAATGTGCGATTCAAGGCCAGGTATGCCTTGGTTCCTGGCCAAGACACTCCAGACTGCCACATTGTATTTATTTATCTTATTGCTCCATTGCAATACTTAAAAGAAGAATCATGTTTAAAAATTTGTAGAGCCAGCTAACTGATTTTACTCCTGACATAACATTCAATTATAAGACCTCCTGTTCTATAGTAATAGAAAAGGGAAGGGTCAGCCAAGATTGTAAATTAACAAGAGAGAGAGAGAGAGGGAAAGAGAGGGAGTGAACAAGCACATGAGAGAGAATTCCAATCATGTTCCTTTAAAAATGTGATATTTTTAACTTATTATTATTTGAATCATAGAAAATTGTTCAAATTATATTATGCAATTATAATGTATTTATTCAGGAATTTTCTCTTGAGTGATTTCTATGTGTTGGGAAGTCATCTAAATATTAAAAATATAGTGTGAATTGGTATATATTAAAATTAAAGTCAATAATAAATTATATGAAGAAAACTATTCACTTTTACTAATTAATGGTAATGGAGCAGCACAGTTGAAAGAAACACACTTAAAGAAGTAAATCCAAATAACTAGCTTTAAAATTTATATATGCATATGTGTGTATGTGCCTCCACTATCTTTTATGTATTTAACACCATGTATGCCAAATTCCATGACTTTTCTATCAAAGCTCACTTATTTTATTATTCTAGGTTAAGAATATTAACAAAACAAGGGCATCTATCTTATTTCTAACATGTCTTCAGTGACTGTAGCTTTTGTTTCCATAACAGCTATGTTTATATTATATAAAGTCACAATATATAAGATTTTCTAAACACCTATTCTAACATGTGACAAACTTGTCTTAGAATTGTTCTTAGCATATGTCACAAGTAGAATAAAGGCAGCCAAGTACTTTAAAGGATAAAGTACATATGATTCTTACATCAAAATTTTGGCCATTTGCAGAAAATTCTCATACATAAAATTCAACAAAAGGCACTTTAAAATGTGTATTCTTGTCCCATGTTATAGAGGTAGTTTTGTTGGTCATACAAGTATTTTATCAGCAGAGGCAGCATTACTGTTTTTTCACCAATCTTGTGGGTTTCTAGAAGCAATAACTTCTGCTTTCTTCCCATGGTTGTGCATTGGTCTGGCCATGTTCTAGTCTGGGTTTGCCTCAATGTGAAGTCTCCAGATAAATATGTTAATATTCCCAAAAGTAAGGTGATATACCATCTTCTTACAAAATTCTGTGTCTTGCCCATAATTTACTTCATTCTTGCCCCAAGTGTAATGCCGTAAGTTTTTCTTTTGAGTTTTATGTTCCTCTTTTATTTTGTTAAGAATATATGTCCCTTTATTTCCTTTAAGCCAAGTTTTATTGATTTCTGTTCTGTTTAATCAACATGTATAAAATTTTAACAATGTATATGATATAGAGTTGATTCAGGGATGTCTATATTAGTTCAGTCTGACTTGTTGCTTAAGCCAAAAGTTAACCATGTCAAATCTTTGAATCTAGGTTTCTTCAATTACAATAAGACAATTTCCACACAGTTTGAAATTATGAAACAGAAGTTTGGATTTACAATGCATGAGGTATTGTGATGCTTTATTGAAATTTAAGGTTTTATCAATATTATTCACTATCATATAAGATTAGCTGTTGTCATAAGAGTCAGATGAGCCAGGCTGAGACAAAAATATTGCAGGTTCAAGGTCAGCCTCTGCAACTTAGGCTCTTAGCAACTTAGTAAGACCTTAATTCAAAGTAAAAAAAAAAAATCGCTCAGGGGTAGGATGTCCCCAGTTAAGTTTCCAGAATCAAAAGAAATAAATAAAGGAAGAGATAAAGAAAAGGGAGAAAGAGAAAAAGAGAGAAATAGAGAGACACACACACACACAGAGAGAGAGAGAGAGAGAGAGAGAGAGAGAGAGAGAGAGAGAGAGAGAGAGAGAGAGAGAGAGAGGGAACATATGTATCAGAAATTAAATTCATTTCATGGAAATCAAGTAGTTGAAGTTGATTTAATTTAAGTATTATTAAAGCTAGATATTATAAATGAGGGAGGCTGATGCTCACAGAAAAATGACAGGATTCTAAAGTAGATATGTCCTTACTCAGAGCCAGCCTAGTCATGACCTGTGTTCCCTGTGTGCTAACTACTGTGGCTTAAACCTCTATGTCAATAAGTGGGTGTCTTAAGCAACATTCTTAGAAATATAATTCAAAGAACTGACCCTTTAACTTAGAGGAAGAAAGATTTATTTGCTTACAGTTTTGGAAGTTTTGGGGGTTCAGCCCATTTGAGGCCATGGTCCATCTGCAAAACTCAAGACATGGGTAGTAGGAAGTGGAGAAAGGAAGAGGATGAGGCTTTGCTCCTTACATCATGGAGTCTGAAAGCAAAAGAGAGAGCACATAAGAAGAAATGTGAAAGCCATAGGCACAATCTCTAAGGTCATGCCACCAGAGATCCTTTCTACCCTAGCAGCCCAGGCCACCACCCTGGGAAATACATTCCAACAGTTTTACTCATTGCAATCAAGCCTTGATTCCAACATTCCTACCCTGTTTCTTTTAGGGCTGAAAGGGGGCATTCTATTTCCAAACCATTACAATGGTAAATAAGCAAACTATTCCTCTAAATACAGGGAATTTCCAATTACATTACAGAACTTACTACACTCCTGAGAGCAGGCTAAAGATGGAAGAAAGGCATCCTTATTTTATTTTATATAATAATATGAAATGAAAGTCAATATATAATTATGTAATGATTGAGAGTAGAATATAAAGGAATGGCAAAAGTCAAAACTATTCAGAGCTACTTATAACTAATTTGGCACCTTTTTGTTCAATTTTAGAATGGAAATTCTAAAAGAGACTATGCAAGTTTCATTCATATCATTTTCTATTATCAGCATCCCTATCACATTAATCTACTTCTAATGTTACTTTCACTTAGTAAAATACATTCTAAAATTTCAAATGCAATGGAAAAGAGCAAGGTACATTTTATTCTTGCTTAAAAGGTAATGAGCTTTAATAAATTTACCTTATTATCAGAGTAGAACCTCTGTGGTTTACGTTTACCCCAAAAACTGGGCAAGGTGGCACATGCCTGTAATCTCAGTATTTGGGAAGCTTAAAAAGGAGGATCACAGATTCAAGGCCAGCCTCAGCAACTTAGTGAGACCCTGTTTCAAATTACAAATTAAATAGAGCCAGATAGGGTGGCAGTTTAGGGGTAAAATACCCTGGGTTCACATTTCAGTATAAAAAAAAAAGTCTTCCAAAGAAGCTCATATATTGCACAAAAAAGACAGATTGAGAGGAGGTGGAACATGGCTGGAGAGGGTAGGTCCCTTGGTGAGTGGCCAGGGACTGTATGTATCTTGCAGCTACATGAGCTTAGTTTTGTCTTTCCTCCTCTGAAAAGCCCTAAAGCCCTGCCACCATGATCCACGTGATCTGTCAGCTATAGTTATGTTGGTCACAGAAACAACAGATAACAAAGCTGACTAAAATTGGAACCAAGAAGGACTTTATCTTCATTGAAAGATTAGAAAGTCTATAAAGGCAATAGTAACCAAATTTTAAAAAATCCAAAAAATTTTGGAAGTAGTTTATTTTTTTTAGTGAAACTACAGTGTAAACAGAGTTAAAATGCTAAAGAAAATTAATGAGTTATTTGAAATAGCTTTTATTCCATTAAATATATCATATACATTGAAAATTGTGAAATTTCTCTTGGATAATTACATGTTTTTCTTACTAATATATTTCCAATATTTGTTTCCTTATGCCAATGATGACTCTCCACCCTGCTGCACATCACAGTAACCTGTAGTTATTGTGAAGTTTGATATTTCACAACCATCCAGATATGTTAAGTCAGATTCTTTGGTGTTGGACTTTAGTCATCTTTTCCCACAATGCTGGGGATTTAAGCAAGGGACTTGTGTACGTGGCTCAAGTGTTTTGCCAACTGAGCCATAACCCTATCTCATGGCATTAATATTTTAAAAGTTCTCACACATTGAATTTAATTATTGTGTCTAATTTCAATGCACCAATAAAAGCATATTAAAAATAAAGACATAATAAAGGATGGTCTTCACAGGCATTCAAGTTTGAGGACTACTGAGATTAGCAACACTTTAAATTCTTGCCACTATCCTACTTCAAAGGAAGCAAATTAAGAGTTCAGAGTGGTTTCTGTTTGAATAATCAGAAACTTCAGTTTGTAATCCATTTATCTGTTGTTAATTCTAGATTTAAGAAAAAATGAAATTTTTCAATCATGACACAATAAGATCAATTACCTTGATTTCCAACAGTATTTCTTATTGACTTACTTTCTAATCAACCCAGAATCATTGGCTAAATTATGTGTACAGCCCATTCCAACTTCTGAACAGTTAAAAACATTAAATATATATCTTGAATATCTGAACTACAGCAGTGCTGATTCTCAGTGTTCTCACATTTTCTTTCAATTATTACAAAGATAGAAAAAAAAAAAAACGGGTGTGGTGGTGCACACTTGTGCGCTTGGGAGGCAGAGACAGGAGGATCGCGTAGGTTCGAAGCCAGCCACAGGCACTGGCTTAGGAGACCCTGTTTCCAAATAAAAATGTAAAAATAGGTCTGGGAGTGTAGCCCAGAGGTAGAAGGGCTTCCAGAAACCCCAGTACCACCAAAAAAAAAAAAAAAAAAGAAAGAAAAAAAAAAGAAAAAAATGGGAATCAGAAAAGCATTATAAGTGAAGATGTAATCTTTAATATAAAATTATAAAAATAAGTCGAGCATCCCACTTGTTAATTCTTGCTTTAATTTCCTGAGCTTTGGAGGTCTTGTTGAGAAAGTTACTGTCTGTGCCTACATGTTGGAGTGTTGAGCCTATGCCCTCCTCTAATAACTTCACAGTCTCAGGCCTAATTTCTAAGCCTTTGATCCATCTCCAGTTAATTCCTGTGCACAGTGAGAGGTAAGGATTTAATTCCATCGTTTTACGAGTGGATAGCCAATTCTCCCAGCACTATTTTTTGAAAAGGCTGTCTTTTCTCCAGTGTATGAGTTTGTCGCCTTTGTCAGAGATCGATTAACTATAGGTGTGTGGGTTTGTTTCTGTATCCTCTATTCTGTTCCACTGGTCAGTATGCCTGCTGTTGTGCCAGTACCATGCTGTTTTTACTACTATTGTTCTATAGTATAATTTTAAGTCAGGGATTGTGATGTCTCCTGTATGATTCTTATTACTGAGGATTGCTTTGGCCATTCTAGGCCTTTTTTTTCTCCATATATAATTCATGACTGATTTTATTAGGTCTATGAAGAATGTCATTAATATTTTGATAGGAACTGCATTGAATATGTAGATTTGGCAGAATGGCAATACACACAATGAAATTTTACTCAGCTATAGAGAATAACAAAATATTGTCATTCACAAGAAGATGGAAAGGTCTGGAGAACATTATGTTAAGTAAGATCAACCAAGCACAGAAAGAGAAGGGACATATGTTTTCTCAAATATGCCCAAACTAGGGACTATGAGGAATACCAGAAGGATTCCAGATAATGGAGGAGAAACCTCAGCAAAGCTAGAATAGGAAGGTAGGATAGGAGGAAGGCTGAGGTTGATTAACAGAGGAGCTACATTCAAATATGTGTAAAAGTATGAATGTAGCATGGTCAAACTAGAGGTTCATTGTTGGGAGGGTGGTAAGGAAAAGTGGGTGGGAGAAGGCATAAAACACAGTCTGAATGTATGCCATTTTTAATATGATCCACATAAAAAATAAATTGAGCAAAACAAAAACTTCTCATGCCCTGCTTTTTTCTATAATTGCTCAATTCTTGTGAACTATATAAAATTCAGATATGTAATGTCACATGGAATCTTGAAAAATTTTAGCAAAAACTTTTTAAACACACACACACAAAAACAAATATTCACAATTTAGAATCAACTTTTTTGAAACTATTAGTTTGGTAAAAAATTTACCTTTAAGATGATGGGATCATAATTACTGAAACAAGCTCCCACTGAAGGACTATTAGTATTTCTAAAATGTATGCACCAACCTTCCCTCCACAATCTATTTAATGGATAACTGTCATAAACTATGGACTCCTCAATTTGGGTGCTGAAAACATCATGAAAAATAATGTCACATTTTTTGTAAAGTTTTTTTAAAGGCCAAACAGAAATATGGCATCAATTTTGTTCTGGGACTTGAAGAAAATAAGTAAGATAGAAACTGTGAGTAAGAACGTTCTTTTGATTTGGTAGTTAGTCAGAGGAGGCTACAGATGAGGCACTGAAATGGAGTTCTGAATCCTAGGAAGAAACTAGGAAAGAATAGATGTCAAATAGGCAATTGGATATGGGTCTGAGATACAAGGGGTGGTGGTGCTGGAGTTATAAAATGCATGAAGAATCTGTACTTGGGGCAAGGTTGATAATGGAAATGTGGATTTTATAACTTAAGAATGAGAGTGTAGGTCAGAAATATGATAGAAAAGAGCCATCTGAATCTTCTGTGTTTGAAGGTTAAAAGGAGAGAAAATAAAGGAGAATGAAGACCAGAAGATTTGACCTAAACTGCCCTGCTTCTTTGTGCCTGAAGAAATCGTGCTAGAGAGATCACAAATGTGACCTGTCCTTAACACAGCAGGGAAACCTTGCAATGTTTATTAAATAATGAAATTAGCCTATTATCTAAAATGACTCAAGCACACCTGCCTATCACTCTCATATTTTCTCTACAAGGACTCTACAACTTCCATCATCTCAACTAAAAAGTTCAACTCATCTTTATTATGAAAACAGAAATGACCAACAAAGTATATTTCAACTGTGTGCATAAACTCCCTCCTGTTACTGTTGATAAAGTTGTTTTTCTCTAGGATAAACCCACCTCCTCTTCAGCTTGTAATTCAAAGATGACAATTTTATGTTGTTTTCAAGAACATTAACCCTACTTGGGCATGGTGGTGAAAATCTTGTAATCCCAGTAGTTGGGAGGCTAAGACAGAAGGACCTCAGGTTCAAGACCAGCCTCAGAAACTTGGTGTTACTCTGTATCAAAATAAAAATAAAAACAAAATGATTTGAGAGTGCATTTCAGGGCTAGAATGCCCAACATTCAGTATTCAGTACCAAAATATTTTTCAATTCTAAAAATATCCCTGAGTTTTTTAGAATTTAAAATTTTCTAACTTATCAGGTCATTACTACATCCCTACAAAAATCCTCCAACATAGTTTAGAAACAGAAAATAAAATAATATAAAATCCGTCTGCATCCTCTTTAAGTACCAACAATTTATTTGTTTTGTTTTGTTCTTGTGCTATTGGGGATTAAACACACAGATATGTGTACTTATAACTGGGCATGGTGGTGCACACCTGTAAACCAACTACTTGGAAAGCTGAGGCAAGAGGATTGCAAGTTCCAGGACAATGTTTCTAAGGAGTGAGACTCTCATACCCTCTTAGTCTTACATGCTTTTTAATCTAGATATTTTAGCCTATTTATCTATCTATCTATCATCTATCTATCTATCTATCTATCTATCTATCTATCATCTATCTATCATCATCATCATCTACTTCATTTATGTTGGCTACCAATCAGGAACAGGACTATAATGGCATATGGCTGAAGCAGGAAAAAAAAAGAAATGTTAGGGAGAGGTAGAGGAGCCAGAGACTGTGATTGGAGCTGGGCAGAGCAAAAACAGAAACACACACACACACACACACACACACACACACACACACACACTCTGTACTTGGCCACAACATCAGGTGCCTCCCTGGATCTGCCTCAGCATACACTGTACCTGTACATACTCTCAGGGATTCATCTCCAATCACAGCTCCTTCCAGAGCTTTAGGTGCAGATGACATTCTATTTTTAAACCATAACAAAGCCTGTTGGAATGATACACAGAGATTATCAAAGCTCAAAGATTATATACTTTTGGAAATGAATAGCAAGAGATTGCTTTAACTTTTTAGCAGGTAGAATTGTGAAGTTTAGATAATGTTATAGCTTATGATTAAGAAGTCAACCCAGCATGGTTGCACATGTCTGTAATTTTAGTAATTGGAAAATTAAGACAGGGGAATTGCAGTTTCAAAAATAGCCATGACAACTAAACAAAATCCTCACAAATTTAGTAAGACCTTGTCTCAAAAAAATAAAATAAAATAAACTGGGCTGTGAGTATAGCTCAGAAGTAGAATGCACCTGGATTCAATTCCCAGCACCACAAAATAAAAAAAAATAATATGATAAAAAATTAAAAAGTCAGTGATATAGGGAAATAAGAAAATGGGAGCCAGCAAGAGCCTTCCTACATTTTTTATGACTTTAGTCTTTTCCAACTAATTTAAATTTTTATCTCCATTACTATATAATTGGCAAATTTATAGTCATTATTTAGAAGTCATGTCAAATTTCACCTTTTCTTTGACTTTGACCGTATATTTGAACTTCTGAGAATCAGATATTAAATTACTTGACAAAAATTCAATGAATAATAAACAGCACAAGTGAGCTTTGAATTTGGGTGTCCCTGTCCACAAAATGCAAGTTATTTTCTCTAGACCACAGTCCCTTGTTTGTATTGAGTGACTTGTGCCAATACTTAAGTGATATGAACTGAGAAAAAAAATCAGTGGCATCAACTCCATCTGCTGTATGTCAGTTTTCAATTGCAAAAGAAGGAATAGCTGTCAAGTAGAAAATAGAAGAGTTCCAAGGAGGGAATCTGAAATTGCAATATCCAAATTCTATCAATGTGCTAATGATTTTTTTTTTTTGTTTTAACCCAAATTCTAGGTCTAGTCCCTAAATAATATTTTATGGAAGCTTTCTCTTTTAAAATCAAGTAATCAGAATTCTTTTTTCTTTTTTCTGTTTCTTTTCTCCTCCTCTCCTACCTCTCTTCTCCTCTTCCTCCTTTTAGCAATGTTTTATGTTTAAAAAATAGTATATGCTATAGAAAGATAAAATAGAAAGGAACAGGTTTAAGATGCAAAATGTTTGGCCTAAAAAATAGCAAAATATTTTGAGTTGGGCATGATAGTGCATGCTTGTAATCCCAGCACTTGGGAAGCTGAAACAGGAGGATCCACATGTTTGAAGCCAGCCTCAGTTACTTAGTGAGGCTCTCATCAACTTAATGAGACCTTGTTTCCAAATAACACATAAGATTGGTCTAGGAGTGTAGTAAGGAGGTAGAAAGCCCCTGGGTTCCATCCCCAGTTACATACACACACACACACACACACACACACACACACACACACACACACACACACAGAGAGAGCAAAATATTTTGACTAGAAAGGTAAATGAATAAGAAAATGTAATATTTAAAAGAATATGGAATCTTATTTCCTCAAGGTGCCATAGTCTTGTTACCATATAAATAAGCATCTTTAAATATAAATAGAACAAATAACATGCCATCTGCAACTATCTTTTATTTCTAAAACACCCTTGTTCTGAAGAGAAAATTATCTAATTTACTTATGCTCAAAAGCCACTGTTTTTATCTGTTCTGTGGCATTATGAATAAAATAATAATAAAGTGACACTCTGACTTTAAATAGTTCACAGTGAAAGCCAACTCAAAGCCAAGAGAAAAAATGCATGTGTTAGACTTAGGTACTGTAATAAATATCTGCTTACCTCATGGGGAAGAGAGAGCGAGAGCGAGAGCGAGAGCGAGAGCGAGAGAGGAGAGAGGAGAGAGGAGAGAGGAGAGAGGAGAGAGGAGAGAGGAGAGAGGAGAGAGGAGAGAGGAGAGAGGAGAGAGGAGAGAGGAGAGAGGAGAGAGAGAAGAGTGAGAAGCATGAGAAGCATATTAGTACTCTGCAGTTTCTTTAGAAGAAATACCCCTACAACCTCTTAGTTTTCACCACCTTCCAATAACACCAAGTTGAGAAATAAGTCTTTAGCACATGCATTTGGAGGACACTATAGATAAAAACTATAGAAATAAAAATATTTGTCATTTGAATTTTGTAAAAAAAAACACTTGAGATAAATATTTTCAAATAGAGAATTTGCATCCATTCAAAGAATAGGTCATTCTCTGTAGAAATAGGATGGGAAATGAAAAATGAACCTAATTAGGGAGACACACCAGTTTAAATCTTTCAGTGTTCTCTTCTGCACTGCACAGGAATCCTCTCAGGCCCCACAGAGTTGTGATTCTTGAACTGGCTTAGAGGTGGCACAAATCGAATCATCTGGGCCAGGCATAGTCTTTTATGAGACAGCAGTGAACCTATCAGGGTATCACTTGTAATCTTTAATTTTTACTTTTCTTCCTCTCTGTCTTATAAACGTGTATTTCAGCATTTGGTCACAATTCTATTGTCACTAGAAATAGAAAGCTGTGAAACAAATGTTTCCTTATCATCTTTCTATTTCTTTTCAGTTCTTTAAATCCACAGATTTAGAAACAAAACATAATATTAAAGAGCCAGCCATAACATTTTTAGTCTTCATTATTCTGCCAGGAAAAATGAAATGGCATTGTGTTTTTAGTCATTGCTCTAATATTCCCAAGGTTATTTCTAGACCAAGATGACTTTTTCTAGTCCTGAACTAATTTAGAAAATACCATTTATCCCACCAAATATATTTTTTAAAAACTAGAAATGTATTCTTTGATATAATTTATAATACCCCAGGCACTGGGAAAACAACATTACTTTTTTCCTTGACCCTCTACAATAATATCTTGAAAATGTACTGTTTTACAAACTAAATTCAGAACTTTTTGGAGAAAAATCTAGCAAGATTGGAAAAAACAAACAGCTTTGATTCAGAAATAAAAGATTTTATTTTCTCATTGTAATAAAAAAATTTAAGGGTTTTTAGATTTTTTTCTTAAAGGAAAACTACTTTGATAATCCATGGTCATAATGCACCATGTAGCTAGGTATGTTGGTGCACATCAATAATCCCAGGACTTGGGAGACTGAAATATGAGGATCATAGGTTTGAGGACAGCTTTAACAACTTAGCAAGGCTATTGGCAACCTACTAAGACCATGTTTCAAAACAAACAAAACAAAACAATAATAAAAAAGGGCTAGGACTATAGCTCAGAAGCAGAATGACCCTAGCTTCATTCTCTAGTAACACACACACACACACACACACACACACACACACACACACACACGAAAGAAAAGTAAGGGAAGATTATGTGTTATATTTTTTCTTACCCTCCCACTGTAAGCACCTCAGTTCTAGTTCATGCTTCTATTATCAATCATGTGGTTCAGTGCTCCAGTCCCTACCAGTTCCCTTTGCTTCTAATTGCTTTCTTTACTTCTCTGTATACTGCCATTTTCTTCTTTTAAAATTAATCACTATATTAGTCAGTTTGTATATATATACTTACTCATACTCAATTTGTAAACTAATTCCTCACTACCTATAAAACATATTCTTTATAATATCATGCAAATCCATCATGATAGCCTTTAATTCAGTCTCATATTCTCTAATTCCATTCATAGTTAACTTTTAATGTATGACTTTCAAGACCACTATCCTAAATTCAGTTTTATTTTTTAGCTAAGAATGCTCAGTAGACAGTGAACTAAATTTTCCAATAACATCGGTTTTTTAAACTGGTTAGTTAAAATTGCATTTGGGTAAGAAATAATTCTTCTAGATTACTGAATTTGCTTGTCCAGCAGCTGTTGACTTGCCATCTAATGGACAATGGGTCTCCTTAACTTGAAATTATATAGCTGTGTTATTCAGCTTTCCATCATTGTAAGACCATGTCTAACAAAACAAACAAATAAGGAGGGAGATTTTACTTTGGTTTACAGTTTCAGATAATGATTTCTTGACCTCATTAGCTTTGAGCATTTAGCATGGAGAAGCAGGATTGGAACAGTGGGTGACTAGGTAGGGACCAAGTAGTGTAGATAGCTGCTCAGATCATGATGTCCAGGAAGCAAAGAAATGAAGTAGAAGGGCTGGGCCACCAATAGTTCCTTGAAGAAGTGCCCCCAGTAACCCAATTGTTTTCTAGTTAACACTCACAACCTAAAGATTCCATCCCTTCTCAATAGAACACTTGTCTAGAGACCAAACCTTTCACACATGGGCATGTGGGAAACATTTAAGACTTAAACTACAACAACAATGTAGATACATATTGTTGATGTTTGAAGAGGAACACTTATGATATGTAATACCTTTTACATAAATATTCTCATATTGCTTAGCTACTATAATTCTACACTTTCTTTTTTACATATTCCTTACAAATGCTATAAAGCTTACTCATTCAAAAGCTTACTTCAAATTCCTGCCTCTTGCAAACATAGAATACAATCCAATATTCTGCCATTGCTTATAAAAATAGTGAATCTTCACTAATCCCTTATGATGTGAAACATTCTGCTCTTATTACTATTAACAAAATAATGTAATAGAATAATTTTATAGTTTAAGTTTCATTTTTATCTCCATTTTAAAACGTAAAAACAAAACAAAAAAGAAAGCCTTATACCTTGATTGCCAGTGCAGAATATAATCCATGGTCTGTATCTAAAATACTGTGGGAGATTATTTCTAACCCATATTAAATTGTCAAAATTAGGAGAGTAATGATTGATATTCATGTATTTGCTTCAAGTTTGAACCAAATCTTAGATTTATGAATTACTTAGAACATTACAAATGAAATACATATAAAATCAGGTTATAAATTAGCATATCTGATCTTGTCTTGTATTTCTTACAGTTTGATATGCAGCTAATCCCCCAAATTCAGTTACTCAGAAATGCATTTCTTTCAAAGATACATCTACATGCCCTTCAGTACCTAACACATGACATGAAAAGGATGTTTTTAAGAAATTGTTTTTGAAATGTAAATACAAGTAAAATATGTACATATTTATAGAGTTTTCTTTTTATATAAACATCCAAATGTTTGAATCAAATTTCATTGGGGCTTGGAGACATAGAGTAGTGCTATAATTCTAAACCAGAATGGCTCAGTTTATTACTGTTCATCCTCAGATTTAAACTAGAAAGAATCAAGGGTTAGATGAACTAAATTATTTCTTTTGACCCTTTGCAGAAAAAGGCATGTTCTGACTTTCTTTTTGTCTTTTCTTTTATGTCATTAACAATTACATTTAGCAAAACTGTGTCCCACTGGCTATGAGTTATCTCTTCTGCCTACTAATTAGCAGTCCACATGTTATGAGATATAAAACACTCTTAAATGTAAGGCCCCCTAGCTATTAGGTAGTAAATCTAATTGGGTATTTTTCAGAATATTAATAATCATAGTTCATAATTAGATGAAGATTTTCATGGACAGATTTCAATGAAACTTAAATGTGATATTTAAATCTTATGGAGGTTAGATTTCTTTACAAAGGACTTCTGATACTATTACATACCATTAGATATTTAAGATGCCAAATGATTCTTTTTTTAAATTTATTTTTATTGGTGCATTGTAATCATACATCACATTGGAATATAAGACTTGAGAGGATATACAAGCACACATCATCCAATTAGCCCTCATCCAGTCCACATCCCATTCCCTCCCCCTCCCTCGATCCCATGCTTGTTTGGTGATTAACTTTGATACATATGTTTATGTACCTCCTGCTTTTTAAAGAGGCTCCATCCTCCCCTATTCCATACCCTCTGATTGGTCACCTTAATTGCTTCACTATAGGGCCCTTTCTATAGCTCGACCACTTCCTGTTGCCCCTTTCCTCCTAGTTATTGCTGATTAGGGGAAGCATCTGGTTTTAATTTTCTGCGATATTTCTCTATGCATGCTGTGTTGCAAATACCGATTCCACTCTTGATGGCCCCAGTTGTGGCCTGGCTACCCAGTGGACTGATCCAGACATCGCTGGCTCAAGCAGCGGCCTTACCTCATGGGAGGCCCCGGTTCTGGCCTCACTGGCCCTGACACGGGCCTAAACCCTCAGCTGGCTCCAATCCCAGCCTCAGAGGCCCCAGCTCTGGCCTTCCTCACAGCAGGCTCCGATGTTAGCCGATGGCCCCAGCATCGGCCTAACCCCTCGGCAGGCTCCGATCCAGGCCTCGGAGGCCTCAGTAATGGCCTTGCCTCACGGAAGGCTTTGATGACGGCCAGTGGCCCAGGCACCGGCCTAACCTCTCAGCAGGTTCTGATCCTGGCCTCGCTGACCCCAGCACCGGCCTAACCCCTCGGCAGGCTCCGATCCTGGCTTCAGAGGCCTCAATAGCAGCCTTGCCTCACGGAAGGCTCCAATGCCAGCCAGTGGCCCTGGCACCGGCCTAACCACTCATCAGGTTCTGATCCCGACATTGGAGGCCCCAGTACTGGCCTTGGCTTGTGGCAAGCTTTGATCCTGGCCTTACTGGCCCCAGCACTGGCCTAACCCCTCGGCAGGCTCCGATCTCGGCCTCGGAGGCCCTAGCACTGGCCTTGCCTGACAGCAAGCTCCGATCCTGGCCTCAGTGGCCTCAGAACTGGCCTAACCCCTCGGCAGGCTCCGATCCCAGCCTCGGAGGCCCCAGCACCGGCCTTACCTCATGGCAGGCTCTGATCCCAGCCTCACTGGCCCCAGCACCAGCCCTCGGCAGGCTCCGATCCTGGCTTCAGAGGCCTCAATAGCAGCCTTGCCTCACAGAAGGCTCCAATGCCGGCCAGTGGCCCCGGCACTGGCCTAACCTCTCAGCAGGCTCTAATCCCGGCCTCGGAGACCCCAGCACCGGCCTTGCCTCATGGGAGGCTCCAATCCTGGCCTCGCTGGCCCCAGCACTGGCCTATCCCCTTGGCAGGCTCTGATCCCGGCCTAGGAGGCCTCAATGACGGCCTTGCCTCACAGAAGGCTCTGATGCCGGCCGTTGGCCCTAGCACCGGCCTAACCCTACGGCAGGCTCTGATCCCAGCCTCCGAGGCCGCAGCACCAGCCTTGCCTCACGGCAGGCTCCGATCCCAGTCTCGCTGGCCCCAGTACTGGCCTAGCCCCTTGGCAGGCTCCAATCCTGGCCTCAGAGGCCTTAATAGCGGCCTTACCTCATGGAAAGCTCTCCGATGCCGGCCAGTGGCCCCGGCACGGGCCTAACCCCTCAGCAGGCTCTGATCCCAGCCTCAGAGGCCCCAGCACCGGCCTTGCCTCACGACAGGCTTTGATCTCGGCCTCGCTAGCCCCAGCACCAGCCTAACCCCTCGGCAGGCTCTGATCCCGTCCTTGGAGGCCTCAATAACGGCCTTGCCTCACGGAAGGCTCCAATGCCGGCCGTTGGCCCCGGCACCAGCCTAACCCCTCGGCAGGCTCTGATCCCGGCCTCGGAGGCCCCAGTACCGGCCTTGCCTCACGGCAGGCTCCAATCCCAGCTTTGCTGTGTCTGTCGCTGGCCTCAACCCTCGGCAGGCTCTAATCCGAGCATCCTCTTCGCCCAACTATTTGTCCCACATTCTCGAGGGTGTGTGGTGGTGGTGGTAGCATTCTGCCTCTGGGGTCATTACTTCAAAGGTTCCAGGTGTAATGCATCAGAATTCTGCCTCCCCTGAGTACTGGCCACTGCCATTGCATCTGCCTCCACCATTTCAAATCTTTCCCAAGTTCTTTTTCCACTCTGAATGTTGTCCAGTCTTCCTAAGCATGCGTGACGGTAGCATTCGACCTTTGGTGTAATTTCTCCAAAAAAAAAAAAAAAAAAAAAAAAAAAGATTGGTAGGCTCCAATTTCTGCTCCTCCTGAATACAAGTCTCCACGGCCAACAAGGAGACCGCTTTCAGCACCACCTTTCTCCTTGGTCTCTGCTAAAGTCTCTCTCCTTACAGGTGATGTCCAAGATTCTTAACAGTGTAGAGAAGAAATAGTCCTCCTTAGTGTGGAATTTTTCCAATAATTTCAGTTCATTTGGATAAGTTTTGTCTGCATCTCCAGTACCCTGGCATCCGCCACCTCCTTGACCCCTCTCCGATATTTTCCTTTTTTCTTTTTCTTTTCCTTTTTTACAGGGTCCTTCCGGGTGGAAAAGGGGTCACGTAGGGGTGCCCCGCTAGCGCCTGCCCACCCACCAAGGGTCAGGGCCGGGTGCCCGGACCACGGGGTCCTTCCGGGTGGAGAGGTGGGTCGCCTAGGGGTACCCCGCCAGCGCCTGCCCCCCCACCCAGGGTCGGGGCCCTGGGGCCCTGTGCGAAATGATTCTTAAAAATTATTTTCTCTTTTAATTTAGAAAATAAGTGAGAGATCAGTGAAAATCCAAATATGTCACCTATCTGAAAAATATTTTCATAACAATTATTCAAATAACAAATAACTAATCAAAATTAAATGTTTTTTGTACTTTGCAAGGTGGAAGCAACTGTTGCAATCTCTAATTTCCAGGTACATCTATCTTTCCTATCTTTACAGTCATCTTTCCTAGGACTTTTTAAGGGAACTGTAGTCAATTTTGAGTTAAAAATTTTTATTTAATCTCATTCAAATATTACTTAAAACATATAATTTTATGGGAAATCTTCTCCTTGATCATTAATTAACAATGTTCACCTTTAAAAATGTCTGCAAGCTAATATTCCCAAACCTAATAAATACTGTGTGTGTGTGTGTGTGTGTGTGTGTGTGTGTGTGTGTGTATGAGAGAAAATCAGACCTCCCTCAGTTTCTTTACTTCTTTACTATTTTGTTGCTTCAAAATTAATAATATATTTCAAAATTCAACATTAAGATGAATAAAATATATATACAGTTACTATTTTGAAACTCCTACTTTTAAAATTTAAGACAATATAATATTTTAATAAGTTTCTTAGCAACAATAATTTTTCTGTTTCTGCTTATAAGACAAAAACCCAGAGACCAACATCACATTTGAATGGTCTTCTTTGTATTATATGAGTAATTTTTTTTCTATAGAGATTTTTTTTCTAACGCCATAAGAGTAACATAGAACAAAGCAATATTAATGATTTTAGTATGTGCAAAGCAAAATTCTACCCACATTAAGCTATTTTATCCTCTTTAAACATCTGTATAGTAGAAATTATCTTCATTTTCAAATGTATAAACAAGTACAGAGAAATTCACTAAATTATAGAGATCACAATTGGTTCTTATTTAATAAGAGACATTATATTTTATTAGTACATACTTAAAACAAAAAGAAGTCACACAACATAAATTAAAATTCATTTTTTTATTTTAAAATAATTGAGTTATATACAGAGAAATGGATGGATCTTGAGGACATTATGCTAAGCGAGATTAGTCAATTGCAAAAAGTAAGGAATCAGGTGCTTTCCCTAATATGTGAAAGCTAAGGTGAAAGGGGTCATAGGAGGAACTCTAGGTGATAAAGGAGATCCTATAGAGGAGCAAATAAGGCAACCTAACTGTGGGGATGGAGGGGGGAGAAGGAAACTCTTTAAAGCACATGATGTGCTTATTCATATCATAGTCAACCACTGAGCCAAGCATGGGAGGGAAGGCTGGGGAGGGAGTGAGGTGGGGTCTGGGTGGGAGCTGGCTGGGTGATGTGTGCATTTATATCTACACAAGTTTTTTTTTACCCCATTATGATGTATAAATACAATTTACTAATAAAAAATATATTATAAAAAACAATAGGCCAGGCGTGGTAGCGCACACGCTTGTAATTCCTGCACTTGGGAGGCGGAGACCGGAGGATCGGGCTTTTTGGAAGCCAGCCTCGCTGGGTAAGAGACCCCGTTTAAAAAAAAAAAAGTATATATATATATATATATATATATATATATATATATATATATGTTGTGTCTGGGAGTGTAGCCTGGAGGTAGAAGGGTTTCATCTTCCCCAGTACTACCAAAAAATAAAATAAAATAAAATAAAATAAAATAAAATAAAAATCTAAGAAATATTAAAATGACAAATTAACTGATTTTCTGGAAATGTAGAAATGAATATTGAGGGAGGATTTATACTTCTCTTAGAAAGTTTGAAGAGGTTAATAATAAGTCCCTAGAAAATAAGCCAACAAAAACACAGCAATTAGTAACTCTAGGGAAAGCAAAAAAAAAAAAATAATTGAGATGGAAAGGCAGGATAGACAAAGTATCTTACCTTACTCATTAGAAAACCATGTGCACATGATCATATTGATGAAACACTAATTATTGCTTATCAAAAAATTCTACCACAAATAATTAGGAGACTAGAATAGGGTCTAATAAAGATAAATAAATAAATAAATAAATAAATAAATAGTAACATGGTGGGTAAAAGTCTATTTCTATTGAGTTTTTTTGAAGAAGTAAACTGTTCCTTATTGATCTCATTTAATCAATGGTATTGGTATAGTAACTTAAACTCACATTGTGAGTTGTCAATAATCATTTGCTAAATGAATCATTACCCATGACTTTATTGAGCTCAGGCCTTTGTCAGACAAACATTTGGTGAGAGTATGGGGTTTCCTATGGTAATTTCTGAGTTCCTGTGGCTACTGTTCGAACAGAGTGGCAACTTGATCCAGCCCTGTGACATGAGGTACATTTTAAAATGAGTCTTCCTTCAAAGCTTTTTATCCAGGATTTTTTCCCCCAATATTATTCAAAGCTTCATTGCCTCTTCAATAATCTACAGATTCCAGCTGTGTTAACCCCATCTATGCACAGCAGCAATCCCATCAGCTGGCTTCCAGGAACTTTTAATAATTCAGTGTAGGTTCTGATGACTTGTGTATATTTATGTATAAAGGAATAAATAACCTAAAAGTGAGAATAGTTTAACAGTAGCCTTTATATGATGTGCATAAAAAGAATGAGATCAATAACTTTTATTTTATAGAAAAATTAAAACCTTCTCAATTCCTCTACTTTGCCTTATATGACCAAAATAAAGTTCTAGGCTAGGTGGAAAAAGATTTTGCCAGAAATACCTATCTTCTTTTGCTTCTGTGTGGTAAATATGATGGATTCCTTTCTTTTCTGTTTTTTTTTTCTTTTTTTTTATATGCTAGGAATCAAAACCAGGACCATTTGCATGCTAGGCAAGCGACCACTGAACTCACTTTCAGCACTACACTTTCTAATTTTAATGATTATTCTTCTTCAAGAATTAATGGCTATCCTTCCTTGTTTTTAGACACTGTAATTATAGTAGATAAGTATGTGAGTTTTAGGATAAAACTCAATTCTTTTCCATTTAAATAATTATTCTTTATTACAGAACTATCCATTTTTGATATGCATCCTTGTTAAAATCTTTTCTTATGTTATCCTCTCTTAAAAGTCATTTTCAAGGTATGGGTATATATAACAATATATAGATTTGGCTATTATCACACATACTAGCATTACCTAAATATATACTCACCTATAAATATTGTGGTTACACTTCTCAGGTTTTCCTTCCAGTACATACAAATTTCTTCCTACTGCGTGTAAATATATATTAATTCTTAAGAAGAATTTGGATTTAAGGATTTATTTTTGAATCCATGAAAATCACCATGGTATATCATATTCAGGTAATTTCTCTTAAGAATCTTTATTTTTTACAACGTACTAACTTACTGTGTTTTGCCTTTACAGTTTATGCTACCTAAACTATACAACAAATTGTTATTTTTAAATAAAATCTGCAAATACCTACCATTATTTTCAAAATATTAATTTCTTTTCAGGTATACTCTAAAATAATATTTTAGAGTACATAAACAATATGTAGAACATTTACAATTAGAAAAAATAATATTACATTACACTCTGAATTTCTGGGTTATAACTTCAATTTTTGTACTTACCAGTTGTATGGCCTTTTATAACTCATAATAAAAACTTCATTGTTATATATAAAAGTTTCATAACAATAATATTCTTAAATAGAAAATTTACAAAATTTTTACAGAGTATAATTGAAAGGAAGAACCATTTAATATTTGTACACTTGTGAGTAGAATATTCTATTCATCTATTGAACATTTGTTAAAATTGCATATATATAAAATCACGAATATGTATATAATCAGATTATTTTACATTTTATGTAATATTTTATAGAAACATACACAAATAATGTGAAAACAATCATATCAAGTACACTGGCATAGACTGGAGAGCTGAAAGTTATCAAGAAAATCTTTTCTACTTTTGAAACAACATTGTGATAAGAAGCAGTTTTTCTGTTTTTCCTTAATAACATAAAAGTGAGTAAAGTAAAATTTTAACAGAAGAGTTTGAGATTAAGTACTTAGGCAGAGTTTAAAGGATTTTCCATCTTGTTATTTTAAGATATACATTATCATTAATTGTATTCATACTGTTGTGTATAGATCTCAAAAAAATCACCCATTTTGTCTGAAAGTCTGTATAATTTGATCAACAACATCTACATCTTTCATTCTTTGAATCTCAAGTGCCCTAAACCTTCTTTATCCAAAGATAACCTACCTCACTTAAAAATTTTTCCTTTCTCCTATGTACTCAATTTCTGTACCATTCTCCAAAGTGTTCAGGTTCTAACTTTTACAAATATATATTCTCTCAATATAAGATCAGTGACCATTTTCTGTACATTTTAATGTCATCATTCTGGATACATTGTTTTGTTCCTTTACTATCGCCTACCTTGTCGTTTTTTATAGTGCTTTGCTGCCAGTCTCAATTCATTCTTCAGTTCTAATTTAGCATCCACACTGCTGTCAACTAAAGATGAAAATATCAAAGAGCATCACACTTCTGAGGCACAAATTCTGTAGCTCAAAGTCTGTGTTTGTGCTTGGCTAGTCTCACTTAACATAATGCTTTCCAGAACTTTCGATGTTCTTGTTTCCCCTAATATGCCCAAACTAGGGAACATAGGGGATACCAGAGGGACTCCAGATAATGGAGGGGAAATCTCAGCAAAGTTTGAAGGTAAAGGTAGGAGAGGAGGAAGGCTGAACTTGATTAATGATGGTCTACATCCGAAAATGTGTAAAATTATGAATATGGTATGGTTACCCTGGACAATCATTAGTGGGAGGGGGGAAAGGGAAAACGGGGGCAGGGGAAAGAGGGCACCAAGTATAGTTTAAATGTATACCATTTATTTTCAATAAAAAATTTGTATTAAAAAGTCTGTGTTTGCTGGAATATCACCCATTAAACCAACTTCTACCTTAAAACTAAGCAAAAACACAGGCAGACTCCGTTTCTTTTACTGCATTCTCAAGACATAGAATGTTTCATGATGCCAGAATGTGTGGAATTTCCCTTCACCTTCAAGCATGCAATAAGTTCTTCAGCTGATACCAGCTGTGGTCTCCAATCAAAATACATCCTGACACTGTCTCTCCCAAGGTAGCATCATATCCCATAGGCTAGAACCTTAGTTTGACAAAACTGTCCCCTTCATTAGATGCCTATGCATATTCTCAGAACAATTTCCTTGGAACATGAGTACAAATATAATGACTTTTTCACTCTGAAATACATTTGAAGAATGTAATAAAGAGCCTGCCTTACTTTTATTTTTGTCTTGAATTAAAGGCTGATTCCAAAATGGTTGAAATAAATCTGTATAATTAATAAAATGTTTTTATTTCTGGCTAATTAGTTTCCTCACCGAGGTATAAAATCCTAAAGAAGATTGTGACAGTGGAGCAAATTTTAAAGAGCATTTCCAAATGCAGTTAAGAGGCCTTAGACGACCAGATCCTATGCACATACTAGACTTGTGCATTGAACCATAAATCTGAGTTGGGCACAGAAAAATGATATACACCGAGTGTGGTGGGGCATGCTTATAATCCCAGCACTTGGGAGGCTGAGACAGGAGGATCACACAATTCAAAGCCAGCCTCAGATACTTAGTGAGGCCCTAAGCAACTTAGTGAGACCCTATTTCCAAATAAAGTATAAAATAGTTCTGGGAATATAGCCCGGAGGTAGAAAAGCCCCTGGGTTCCACCCCCAGTACCATAAAAAAAAAAAGATATACAAATGCAAACCTTCCATGTGATCCAAAGCCTTCATAATAATATTTCATTGGATGTTGCAGCTGAGCAGCTGGGATAAATGACCAACCGATTTACACCTAGAAATAGTTTCAGCAATCAGTGATATGTAGGCTGGTGATGTACAGCTGAGTCATTAGAATAGCTTCTATGCACAAATCACTTTTCATGTAACTTGTAGGATTTCTCTTGCCCTCAGCTTCCTCCCCTTTTGTTTAAAAGCTATGTGCAATTTAAGGGCCTCAGAGCATTTACTATCTCATCTGTGTTTTTCTAAATTGCAATTCTCAGGCTCCAAGTAAAGGCCTTTATTTTCACAGTTTCTGAGTTTTGGAAGTGATAAAGAGGGGAAAGCTACAAAGAGGAATTAGAAAGCAGGAGTCTTGCAGTAGGCTGAAAATGACAGAAAAATGAGAAATTTAAGGGAAAACTCTATGATATTTCTGGAGTTTGATGACTAAGCTCAACTGGAATAAGTTTAGAGAAAGAAAAATATCTTTCATTGTTTGTGGAATTGCAATAAGGAAAAATACATTATCCTACTTCCTGAAGAACAGAGAATTTCATGTAAAACTCCTCCTTTTTAAGGAAAACAATATTTTTTGAAATATGGCTTCAATGTGTATTTTTCCATGAAAAATATTATAAATATCTGTATTTATTTTTTAAAGTATGGTATTATAGAGGAGAATATTTGAAGTCTCTGATATATAGAAATTTGGACATCATTTCACCATTATTTATAATACTATACTTGAGTCATGTTTTATATTTGCCACATGAATCCATTTGTTACATGGCCTTAGATTTATGAGCCTCCTGTCTCAGCTTCACTAGTACTGGGGTTACAAGCAAGCACCATCATGCACAGTATAAATTCTATAACTTTGTCAGAATCAATTATCTCTTACTTGAAGACTTTAAAGACATTGAATAAAATGAAAATAAAATTTGAAATGTTGGTAATAAATGTGGGAGAATTTGCGATTTTTGTTGTTTGAAAAAAAAAAATCATGAGTCAGGCATGGTAGCACACACTTGTAATCCTAGTACTTCAGAAGCTAAGACAGAAAAATCACAGGTCCATGGCCAGCCTCAGTAATTCAGCCAGGCACAAATCAATTTAGTGCGACTTAATTTCAAAATGACAAACAAAAAGAGCTGGAAGTGTAGATCAGAGATAAAATGCTCCTTGGCTCAATTTTTAGGAAGGAAAGAAAGAAAGAAAGAGAAAAAGAATAGAGGAAAAAATGTAGCAGGCTGCACCTAAAGGAAGGGAGGCAGGAATAGAAAATGAATTTAATCTTGTCTAGCATGTCCTAGGCTCTGAGGCCTATTCCCAACACCATAAAATGAAACAAAACACCAGTTTAAGCATTTCATACTCTCTCTTGCTGACTTCCAAAGGGGATGAGGTAAAATAGAGTTATTTAGAAATATTGCCCTCAGTATATTAGATATTTCAACATGTACTCGAATAAAGAAATAACAATACAGTTAATAAAAATGAAATAAGTTGCTGCACCTTTTCAGTGGATGATAGGTTTACTTCTAAAACAGGAAAAATAAAAAGTCATTAAGTCACTGGCGAAGATTTCACATATGATCTGCATTTTGAAAGACAGATACATCATTTATATACCAATGATGATACATTCATGTGATAAATTGCATATTCAGGAAATTAAAGACACAGGAAAAGTGAATTGAAAACAATTTTTAGTGTTGGATAGGTAAGTCAGAGAATGTCAGGGATATGATTCTTGGAAAAAGAGAAATCGGGATTAGATTGTAGAGGGCATTAAATAGCAGGTAAAGGAATTTTAATTCTTAAAAAAAGACGGGCAGTTTTTAACACTTGATTCTAGAAAGAAAATTTCTTATTGCCTATTTTTCTGGAATGCTTTTAAAAATAAAAATCACAAAGTATTTTCTGTAAAATAAAACTGAACACTTCAAATGTCTTCTTTTGTTTCAAATTTCATATATTTTTCTTATAGAATGTATAGTCATATATTACATATATTCTGATATGTATGTACATATAGATATATATCTGAAAAACTGCATATTTAATTTTCAGTTTTTTCCTCTTTCATATGCTGTTCTTTCCCCTTTATAGTAAGTTTCCATCCATAACCAATTTGTACAAACCCAATCTGGGTCATTTAAGTAGACTGTGCCAATTGAAAGTTCCCTCTCTAACTTCCTCGGTTAGCTAAAAGTTTATGACCTCTACCTTTCTACATTCAAGATGGTATATTTTGTAGTGTGGGTCATATTCTGAATATAGGGGTTACAACATCAAATACAATAAAAATCAAATAAATATGCAAATGAACAAGAGAGGAGGGTTGCAAGGTTCAGATCAGCATCCTTATCTCTGGCTGCAGAGTAATTGGACCTGAGGAACTTATGAAATGTTGATGAGGTGGGGCTGGGAGTGAAGCTCAGTGATAAAACAGGTAATTAGCATTATGAGAAACTCTGGGTTCAATCCTTTGAGAAGATGCAAATATGCAGATATGGTTAGGAACCATCATGAATAAATATTCTCAAATGTATGTGAGGAAGAGAATCACTTAGAGAGTAGTATTTTTTAAAGTAATGGGTATTCCCAACCATTGGCAAGAAACTATAAATAAAAATAAAAATTCTGAGTCTTATACTATTTAGTGTTAACAAAGACTACGTCCCACCCCACCTACAATACACAGGCACACCTCATTAAGATTCAGGGGCTCTGTGTACTATAATTTGATACATACAAATAAATACATTTCTGTAATAATAATACTTAGTGTTTTCTTTGTTGAAGAATAAGCTTTATATTTCACAGGGGGTAAATCATTCATTGAAATCCATAACTGTAGATTTTCTGGTAAAATTATGAATTGTGGTCGTGTCTATGTATTTTGAATTTTAGATACTTGGAAGCCATCACTGGACCTTTTTCTTTTTAAACCTTTCCCAAGCCAGGTATAGTGGCACACATCTGTAAATTCAGTACGTGGGAGGCTGAACCAGAAGTCTTACAAATTGGAGAACAGTCTTAACAGCTTAGTAAGACTTTCAGCAACTTAGATCCTTTTTCAAAACAAAACAAAAAAAAAGTTTTGGGTATATAGCTCGAGGTAAGATGCCTCTGGTTCAATTCCCAGTAGCAAAAGAAAGAAAAATAAAGAAAGAAAGAAAAGAAGAAAAGAAAGAAAGAAGAAAGGAGACAAGAGAGAGAGAAAGAAAGGATCAAGTTTGAATTGAGGAAGGTGCTTTCAATAAAAAAATCATAACTATTTAAAAAAAATAAATTTACGTTTAGAAGATACAAAAATTATACATATTAATGGAGTACTATGTTATGATTCAGTATCTGTATATATTGTATAGAATTTAAATCATTTTAAGCATATTTGTTTTGTAAATAATTTTTATTTTTTAACAGATAAAAAATTTCGAAGTTCCTTTTATATTTTTTGAAATGTACAGAAAATTTCTGTTTACATTTTGTCTTGTATATATCCCAGTACAGGACCATACTTAAATGAATACTAATAACTAGGTTTAGAATGAGGTTACAGGCATTTGAGACTAGAAGAAACTATCTACCAGGTTTAAATGTTTGAATATTTATAGAAATTTTGCTAGAAAAATTGCCTAAGTCTTTTTCCATCATAATAATCATAAAATACTATTTTTACATGAAACAAGACTCATATTTAAAGAAGTACAGCAATGTACCAAAGTCACCTGTCCAGTTATGGATATCTACATGTATACAACAATTCTCTTCAAACATAGAGGCTTAAAACAATATTAATGTATTGTATTTAAGTATCTTTACCTAATTAAGAATCTGTAAAAAAAATGAATGCAAATTGAAATCACAATGACTCAGAGAAGAAAAATCTCAGATTAAGTGTCAGCCTTGCCAATTTAGCCAGATCCTCAGCATCTTTCTTTAAAAAAAAATTTTAAAAAGGGTGGTGGTTTAGCTCTGTGGTAAAATGTAGCTGTGTTCAAATTCCAATACTAAAACCTTAATAAAAACAATGAAATATTTTCTCACCCCAGTGAGAATGACTATTATCAAGCAGACAACATATCACCAATGCTAGGAAGGATGCTTGTAAAGAAAGTCTCATAGGCTGTTGGTTGTGATGTAAATTAGTATAGCCATTATAGAATATAATATTAAGATTTCTCAAATTTTGGAAATAGACCTGCCATATGATCTGGCAATGTGCATAATGGGCATGTCTAAGAGATATTTGAACTGCCATGTTTATTGAAGCACTTTTTTAGAGCCAAAATATAAAATCAACCTAAATGTCCAGCAGTGATGAAGAAATAAAGAAAGAGGGATATAGTTGGGCACAATAAAGCACATCTGTAATTCCAGCACTCAGCACTATTTAACAAGTGGAGCACATCTGTAATTCCAGTGTTAGAGGATCCCTGGGTTTAATTTCCAGTATGAGAAAAAAGAAAGATGAGAGAGAGGATAAAAGGGTGGAAAAGGAATAAAGAATTATATACAACAGAATTTCATTCATCATTTTTTTTTTCCTTTTTTGTTGAATAAAATTTTGGCATTTGTAGCAACATAGGTAGAACTGGAGGAAGTTAAGCAAAATAGGTCACATACAAAAAGACAATTATTGCATGATCTCTTTTGTTAGTGGAAGCTCAAAAGTTGATTTCAGCTGGTTGTGGTGGCTCACGCATATAAATCTAGTGTTTGGGAGGCTGAGACAGGAGGATCACACAGGTTCAAAGACAGCTTCAGCTGCTTAGTAAGGCCCTCAGCAACTTAGTAAGACCCTGTTTCCAAATAAAATATAAAATAGGTCAGGGGTGTAGCTCAGATTGAAGGCCCCTAGCTTTCATGCCCAGTATCACACACACATAAAAAAAAGTTGATTTCATGGAAGTAGAGTGTACTGGAATTATAGGCATGCACCACTGCACCCAGCTAAGTTCCACCTCTAAAAAGGAGGGGTATCAAAAACAATGTGTATCTCTGTCTAAAATATCAAATTATTCACTGAAATATCTGATATAACTTAATATTATTTATGTGCTGAGAGTAAATAACAAAAAATAAATAATAAAACCCTATTGTCCCTTCTGTGACATTAGAATGATAATATTCTAATAATGATTCTATTGTTTTGGAAAATAAAAGGATTTCGTGAGTTAATAATTATCAGTGGATTAAAATATATTTGTTCAAACAAATTAGGTGGAATTATATATCATTATGAGTATTGAAGCCAGGTGTGGTGGTACACGCTTGTAATCCCAGAATTTTTGAGAATGAGACAGGAGGATAACAGTTTGTAGACAGCCTCATCTACTTTTGAATCTCTTTGATGGGGTGTGTCCATACAGCGCCTAAGGAGATGCAGCCTTCCTCGGCCTGAATGGCCTACAGCCTAAGGCAAAACTTTGAGTAAAGTGATTCAGCAGAAAATGGGCTAAAGTTGGCCTCTGGAGGAAGCTACAAAGGCGTGGTTTCCCCATTTGTTATGGGTGGGGAGACTGAGCAGTTTTTCCCTTTTTTACCTTTAAAGGAGCTTTCCGCACACATGAATGGCTCATGTACTGGCCTGGGATTGGCTATAAACCTCGTGCTAGTGATCTTTATCCCGGATAGGCTAGGCTATTTCTCATGGGAATTCCCCTCGTGGCTTGGTGCTATATATTTGATTATTTGGAGAGAAATAAATGAGATCTTGCTTGACTTGACTCCCGGCTCATGGGTTTGTGTTCTAGTCTTCGGTACTCATCATCTCGTCAAGCCCTGCCAGCTGTTGAGCTGGATTCCCGACATCTCTTTGCAACCCAATGAGATCCTATTTCAAAATAAAGAATAAAAATAGGTCTGGGGGTGTACCTAGGAAGTAGAATGCCCCTGGGTTCCATCCCCAGTACTGAAAAAAAAAAAAAAAAATGAGAATTGAGTTCTAGGAATACAGTGCAGGAGAGAATAATGTAGAGAGAGTTCCATGAAGTTGTTGACAACCAAGCTGTCACAGGGATGACCAGAGAACAAGAGAACTGAGCAGTCTAATAGGTGGGAGAACTCCAGGAAGGAATTAGACTAAGTGGGATAGACTTGTATTCCCAGTACTTGAAAGGCTGAGACAGGAAGATCATAGGTAGGAGGCCAGCCTCAGCAACTTAGCAAGACACTTTCAATTTTTTTTTTATTATATTGGTACATTGTAATCATACATCTTGATGAAATTCAAGGTGATGGAGTCATACATGCACACAGCACTCACTTTGCCCTTTCCCAGGTCCTGCCCTATTTTCCCCTCCCCTTCTTTCTGTGCTCAGCATAGTGATTGACTTTACTAGGTATGTGTATGTTCATCCTGTCCACCGAGGTGTTTCCTCTTTCCTCCTCCCATCTCCCTCAGTTAGTCTATCTTCTTCACTCATCTTTCTCCTCCTTTAGTCTGGAGTCCTTCCTATGACCCTTTTTTCTCCATGGCTTCCACATATTAGGGAGAATACCTGAGTTTTCATTTTTTGTGAGTGACTAATCTTATTTAGCATAATGTTCTCTGGTTCCTTCCCTGTCTTTGCAAATGCCAGAATTTTGTTCTTCTTTATGGCTGAATAAAATTCCATGATATAAATATCCCATAGATTTGTAATTCATTCATCTGTTGATGGACATTAGAATAGCAAGTAATGTGTAACAAATGTTCAACATCATTAATCAGACAGATGCAAATCAAAACTACCATGAGATTTCACATGACCTCAAAAATTGTAACTATTTAAAAATAGCTATCAAAAACAAAAATATTAACAATTGTATGATGATATTTTTTTCATTTTTTTATTGGTGCATTATAGTCATATATACTAATGAGGTACAAGATGGTAGAGGCATACCTGCACACATCACTCATTTATTCCTTCCCAGTCCCCACCCCATTCCCTCCCTGATTTTTTCTTTTCCTGGTTGGCTTATGGATTGACTTTTGATATGTTTATGAGTGTATGTCATGTACATGAGGGAGTTTCTCTCATGTACATTAGGGAATTTCCATCTTCCTCCCTCCCATTTTCTTCAGTTATGGCACCTTATTTGCTCGTCTATGGTTGCAATTGAAAAAAAAAACAACAACTTGAATTTGCCTTCCATTGTGCTGGTTCAGAACTAATTATTTTCTGGATGCAGAGTCCTGTTGAAGAGAAAATCTGCCTACTTTATAGAATCAACACAGTCACAAGATCTGCAGCACTGGGAAGGTGTGACCTTAGGCAGAAAGAACATACACTTGTCCTTCTATGAATCCCTAGTGAAGTGAATTCCATTGCTTTCTTTTAACCCATTGAAAGGATGTACAAAACTGGAAATATAGTTGGATATGGTTGTTCTTGGTTTGTCTTTGTCTTGATTCATAATAACTGCAAGCAAGTGTGATCACTTCTTTCAAAATATTATGATAGTTATGATCCTCAACTAAAAAATAAACTTGCTTAATGTATATGTGTGTGTGTGTGTGTGTGTGTGTGTGTGTGTGTGTGTGTGAGAGAGAGAGAGAGAGAGAGAGAGAGAGAGAGAGAGAGAGAGAGAGACTGAGGATTGAACCCAAGGGCTCTCTACCTCCAGGATACATCCCCAGTCATTTTATTTTTATTTTTCTTGAAATGAATTGCTGAGTATCTTACTAAATTGCTGAGGTCGATCTAAAAATTGTGATCCTCCTGTCTAAGCCTCCCAAGTATTGAAAATATAGGTATGAGCTACCACACCTGGTTATTGCTTAACAATTTTTGTACTTAAGGTGCCTGAGCTATGATGAGGTTCTTAGCTTTGTATTAGGGAAAAGATTAGTCTTAATGTATTCATGAGTTCCATATACTGCATTTTTCTTTTGGAAGCCTGACAGGGCTATTTAAAAATGATCATAAATATAGTTCTCTTTAATAGCTGGAGAAAACTTGAAATGGAACAAGAACTTAAGGGGACATTCAATTTTCAGTCTGAGATATGTTCAAATTACTTGAAAATGGGTGGAGAGTCTTGGCAATATTGTTTAAATGATAACATTGAAGTGTTGTGGAGAAAAAAGACGTGCCTGCTCCAACCCATTTTCCCACAGCTCATAAATGTGTCTCATCTTGTTAAATAGTATGGCAAGAATTACATTTAGGAATTGAGACTTAATGTTCAATTTAAATAGTTTTTGCAGTGTATCCAACTTTTAGAAGTAAACATGTTTCTCCTTTAATGCATCTAGGAAATGAAATGCAACAATACCTTTTAATTAGCACTGGGACCTCATGCTCAGTTTCCTGTGTTATATTTGCTTAAACATTTATGACCAGGGGAAGTTAATTTAGCAGAGTAGTATTGTCTAGGGACAATGAACAGAGAAATGCATAAGAAAATAAGTCCTAAAGCTAAGGAGAAAATCTTCTTGCAGCTTTTTCAAATTAAAACTGAATTTTGCAATAATTTGTGAAATGCTTGTCTGCTGTTTTTCTGTATGCATTGTGTGGTGCTTCCAGGCTCAGATGAATTGTTGGCAGACACTTGATTTTAAACAATCTGCTAGACCATCTACTTCCTGTTGCATTTGTCACAGGACCACATGTCATCAAACTTCTGGGCAAAAGCATATCAATGCATCTATCCATCTGAAAATGCCAACTGCATTCTAACTTCTGTGCAAATTTTTTTTTACATAAAGTGGTAGTCTCACCTCCACTAAGACCTGATGGATATCCTGAAGTCAATGGACCAATTGGCTGCTTTTTCTACCAAGTAGCAATCATCACATCTACCATCCTGTAACATATGGATTTAGTGCATGCAATGAAGTGATTGCAAATCAATGATCTTAGAAGGAATCTTATGGATATCTTTAAAACAATATTCATATTTCCGCAAAAGAATAAAAATCAAACAAAAAGTAGACAATGTCTTAAGATAACTTGGAAATGTGCATATGAGTACATGCGTTGATTAATCCATAATTCTGTGATCCACTCACTAAAGACACTTTTTGGCTCTTCCTTGGTTCCATGGCAAGTGATCCATTCATATGTTAGATCCAGTATCATCATCCTCACAATTCAGTAGCATAGGGGTCTATTTAATCACTACATGCATGAGGTTTCTCCACTTGAAATAGATCAGTAAAATTTGAGAATATGGGTTATAAGTATCTGTATTTGCTTTAGTGCCCATGGATAAATGCTTTTACTTCAGAAGACAATGCTGTGTGGGAACAGGCAATGTATGCGACTTTTCTGCAGTTACTTGGTCACTCAGTGGAGAATATTTATCAGAACCGACATGTACTCTCAGGTAGTCTGACTCTTACTCTCTTGACTTTAACTAGCTTCAGCATTATTAATATAATTCCTCCTCTTATGTTCCCTATTATAACTCTTTTATCCCTATTGCCATCCTGTTTTTCTTTATTTTTCCTCATGTTATATAGTAATAAAGCAGTACCTATAAATTAATGTGTAAATGGCGACTCTTAAATGCTGGTTATTAGTTCCAATTTTGATTTTTACTTTGAACTAAGTTATGCTTAGCTTTCTATTATTTTTAAATTTAAATCACTTTCATCTCTCAAAAGAGCAAAAAAAGAGGGAGCTTATTATTTTGTTAATTTATTTGTTTGCATTGTTTGGCTTTGTTATTTAATGTTACATATAGTTTTTGGTGTTAATTTTTGGTTGCTGATTATGCACTTGACTTAATTGTACTGGGTTTGTGCAAAGTACTGAAAATTTTGTCATCTTTAAAAGTGGTTTTCCTTGCTATATAGAAAAAGTAATTAATACTGATCATAGGGTTAGAGCTACAGGCAGGAATTTACAGAAACAAAATCCAACAAGAAGTGAATAACTATTAAACCACTCAATTGGCTTCATCTTTATAATCTGCTAAGTCAGCTGCAGAGCTCTATGGCACCAGTTGTTTTAATTCCAAGTTTTAGCTTGAAAATTTATTTCTATTAAAAACAAAATACGTTGAGACCCTCAGTTCACTTTCTTTGAGCCATTGCAGTACAGTAAAAAGTCAGTGTTTTGGCAGAGTGTGGTGGTCTTTAGATTTCTACAGGGACCAAAAAATAAATTATAAGTGGGGTGATACAAGATTGTGATTGTTTTGAAGCAGAAGTCATCTTGTTTTTAAACTAGCTTTAAAATATGCTCATCTCTGTTTAAGCTAGTTACAAACAGACACAGTTCTTATTTTAGATAATTGCTCACCTCACAAGACACAGAGTGGGAAGCTCAGTAGTGGCGTGTGGGGAAGCATCTTTGCCTGGCAAGAGAGTCAAGCAAAAGTAGAAAAGATCTTTGTTCAGACTTATGATGTCTTAATGGGATGTCTGAGTAGAAGGCAAAGATATATATAGATCATAAAAATCTTCCAGCTTTCTCCAGTAAAGTTTACCTCAAGGAGGATTTATTATATTTCCATGTTTAATCCCACTCCTTGAGACATAACCATCAGAATAAGCCCATTCAATCATCTTAACAAATTTTCATTCCTATGTTTAGAAATGACAACCAACTGGGTGACCTAAAACAGCAGAAATGTATGCTCTCAGAGTTGTAAATTTTGGAATTTAAAATCAGTATCACTATGACAAGATAAGTAAACAGAAGGATGTGATTATTCTACAATTTTGTGATTTCGATATTTTTTCTTAACGCATTTTGTAGAGGTTCGTTTATTTATTTATTTTTATTTTTTTAATTTTTTTGCAGTACCAGAGATGAAACCCAGGGGCATTGTACCTCTGAGCTACACCCGAAGCTCAATTTTTTATACTGTTTATTTTTGAAACAAGGTCTCACTGAGTTGCAAAGAGCCTCACGAAGTAGCTTAGGCTGTTCCTGAACCCCGATCCTCTGTTCTCAGCCTCCGAATGCTGAGATTACAAGTAAGTGCTACCATGCTGGGCCAAGTTTATTTAAAAAATAAATAAATGGTTTATTTAATTGGTGTTGGATATTTGTTTATAAATAAAATGATATGTAATCATTTCATTAAAGAGTCAATCATGGCTTGTCCCATTTCATGATTCACATACCCACCTGTGCTCATTCCTGGGTGTTCTGTATAATTGAACCGGTGAACTGCATGTTGAAGCATATGAATTTGAACCTAATTTCCTAATCAGACTGCATTTTTTATTATTTGAATTTCTAGAGTCAGATAGCTTGTATATGATGGTGAAATTTTAAGTAATGGATATGATAAAAGTGATTTGATGATTGGTACTCTTTGGAATAATTCTCAAATGTATGTATTCTAGCATTTGTTTCTTTTAAGATAGAATGTAGTTCATTTCTGTTATCAATCATACAGTACAATTCATTGCATATAAATCCATGTTTTGCAAAGTAAAAGTTGATTGTTTATCTAAGAACGAAGAAAAGTACAAAATTATATTTTCTTATTGTTGAAAAAGTAAATTTGTGGTTAAATTTACAACGAATGTAGGAAAAACATCCATTCCCAGGTATTTTTTCAGTTGAAACATCCTATTTAGGAACATGGATGAAATCTGGCACTACCCTGTAGGCAACTGTATAAAAATAAGTATTTTGTTGGTAGTGATATATTTTAAAAATACAATAGACTGGCCAGGCATGGTGGCGCACGCTTGTAATCCCCGTGTTTGGGAGGCAGAGACAGGACTATCACGCAGGTTTGAAGCCAGCCACTCTGGCTTAAGAGACTCTGTTTCCAAATAAAAAAATAGAAAAAAAAAATAGGTCCGGGAGTGTAGCCCAGAGGTTGAAGGGCTTCCAGGAATCCCAGTACCACCAAAAAAATAAATAAATAAAAATAAAATAAATATATATAATATATATTATATATATAATTATATATAATAGACTAATAATCTTCATAAAAATAATAAGATACATTTGGACAGAAACGGATTATTTTATTGCTGTTGATATATACTTGTTTATAAATAAAAGGATATGAGATACACATATATACATGTGCATTATTTCCAACCCAGCTAAAACTGAATCACAAGAAGAGAGGCATTTGTAGCCTCTAGATCTGTGAAGAAATATATTTATGTTGCTTAAGGAACCAAATTGTTGTACTATGTTATGGTAGGCACATTAAAGTAATAAAAAGTGGTTTAATTTTATAGGAATATTTATCATATTTGTGATATATGTGGTATACATATTATAAATGTGAAGCTCTGAATATATATACATACATTTTCATATTCAGAGCTTCACATTTAGACAAAATTGAAAGTATGAAAATAAGATAAAATCCAGACATGGTGGTCCATGCTTGTTATCTCAGTACTTGGGAAGATTTCAGGTTTGCCACAACCCTAAGTTTCTTAGTGAGGCCCTCTGCAACTTAGTGAGATCCTGTTAAATATTTAGTCTATCTAAATAAATAGTAAATAAATAAATATGCATTCATTATTATTATTATGCATTATTATTACGTGTGTGTGTGTGTGTGTGTGTGTGTATGTGTGGGTTGACATGATGAGAGTGAATTACAAGGTTGATTTATGGATATATAAGGTACTAAAAGAAGCCTTTTTTATTCTTGTAAAAAGTTCAGATCACTAGGCACAATGACATACACCTGTAATCCTAGTATTTGAGTCTGAGACAAGAGAATCACAGGTTCAAGTCAAGCCTCAGTAACTTAGTAAGACCCTGATTTCAAAATAAAAAAAATAAAAAAGTAGGCTTATATATGGAAAATAAAATGCCCCTGGATCCAGCACCTGGATAAAAGTAAAGAAGAAAGATATTAGGAAATAAATAAATAAATAAATAAATAAATAAATAGAAAGAAAGAAAAAGAAAGACAAAAGAAAGAAAGAAAGAAAGAAAGAGTAGCCATACTTTTGATGAAAACAATATCTTTTTTCTAGAATGCTTTTAGTCCTTTTGTAAAAAATCAATTGGCTATAAATGTGTAGATTTGTTTCTGAATCTTCTATACTGCTCCATTGTTCTATATGTCTGTTTTTGTGCCAATACTATGCTGTTTTAACTATTATGACCTATAGAATAGTTTGAAGTCAGGTATTCTGATGCTTCCAGCATGGTTATTATTGCTGAGAAACATTTTGGCTATTCTGGGTATTTCCTTGTTTCAAATGAATATAAGGACTGATTTTTCTAGGTCTGCATAGAATGACATGATATTTAATGACTATTCCACTGAATTTGTATATCACTCTTAGAAGAATTGTCATTTTTATGCCTTTATTTTGCCTACCGAAGAACATGAGGGATCCTTCAATTTTCTAAGGTCTTCAGTTTTTTCTTTAGTATTTTATAGTTTTTATTGTAGAGGTATTTTTATATATTTGAGCAGATTTATTCCTAAATATTTTATTGTTTTTGAGGTTACTGTGAATAAAAATCTTTTTTATTTTTTTCTAATTTTGACACAAAGTCTTGATACATTTCTGAGGCTACCTCAGTGCTGCAATTCTCCCATCTCAGTCTTCCAAATACCAGTTGTACAGGCATGTTCTACCACACCAGGAAGAATAAAAATCTTCCATCCTTGTAAATCTTATTTGACAGTTTATTTTTAAAATAAGGACAAGAATGCATGCTTTTTAATGCAATGATCAGTTATGTTAAGAAACCAAACCATGAAGCTATTTTGATTTGTTTTCTCCCATCATCATACCTAATCAGTAACACATCCTTTTAATATTACTCCCAAATTTATCTTAACTATGTTTCTCTCCATTCTCACTGCTGTCACCTCATGTAACTTAAGCCACTCTCATTCCTTCTGAGGCTTGAATAGTACACTCTCACATATATTTCTCTTCTCTTTTGTGTCCTTCTTCAACCATTTCTTAAATACCATGGGTTATTTATCTAAGGACTCTTTGAGGTTTGAAATGATTTTTCTTCTAAAGCCCTAAAATCAGTGGTTAATATTGCTCTGCAGGTCCCTGGTCATCTAATTAGTGATTAGATTAGATGTCATTTATGTTTCTAATTTTTATCAGGTTTCTTTCCCACCACAGGATTTTGACATGTTAATTTCTGCCTGAAGTACTCTCTTTCTTAGCTAAAGTACATGTCACATATTAAAATTTGCTTTTTCCAAGAAAATGACTAGAACCCTGATGCTAGAAATGAGAATGTATCACATACATTTGTTATTTTCTTCTCTTTCTCAAAAAATTTACCCAAGTCCTATCTTAATAAATATTTACTTTTTAAAGTTATTTCTATGTATACTTTCTCAAGTCTCGTATTTTCTCCTAAAAATTTAAAGGCAGAAATTATATACTTTTGTCAGTTTTTCTATCCCAATGATTCTTCCATAAAAGTTAACATATCAAGACATTTTCAGAAGATAAAATAAAAATGAGTAAGAACCTATGTGTTACTAGATATTCAAAATAGAATTACCCCTAGTTCTTTCCTCCTTAATTGCTGTTTTGATAAGTGCTAAAATAGGACCAATACTCCTAGGAAAACACTTTCTACAGAGTTATAACTGTGTGATCTATTAAGATAAAAAATAGCTTTCATCAAACACAGGTAACTTCTCTGGTGTACTTAGTGTTTAGTGAAGGCAGTGCATGAGGATGTAGCCCTTCAGTATCGTCTCTTCATAAAAATCAAACCAAGCATTGGTAAAGAATAATGGGTGAATGTCTTTCATCTATTTTAAGGCTTGTGAGTAAATGTTGAACAGATATTCTAGATGTCAGATTGTCATAGGGCCTGAATTTTTATACAAAAAAATGTACATTCAAAATAATGTCTATATTACCGTTCAATTTGTGTTCAGAACATTTTTTCTGTCTCCCATTCTGTTTCTGTTCTGTATACAAATGGAGTTTGTGTTTCTATGTCAATCTCTCAGGCTATTATTGATCAGCATAGGCATAAGGCAGAAATCTGAAAAGTTTAACTGCAGTTGTTAAATTTATCTTATGATGAACTTCTGATTGTTCTTAAGGGTGCTTCTGGCTTTAAACAAGCAACCAAGCAGAGCATCAAGGGCTGCAAGCAAGGCAGAAGAGGTCATTCATCTAGTTCTTCCATCTCTGTCATTGTCTGTGAGAACTAGTGGGTTTAAATTTTGACATACCACCTATGTCACTAGTAGAAATGGCTCAGTGAATTGGTAGATTGCTTTTCAAAATACTAAATCTTTTAAGAATCTTTTTGTCCAGTGGGCTGAAATAAAGTTATCCATTTCACATGTCGCCAGTCACTGACTCTTACCTTCTTTACATTAGAGCACTATTTAATAGAGGTGACATATTGAAAGATTTTAAGCTGTATGAAAAAATTATAGTAATAAGATTGTAACTACAACTTTTTGGTTGTAGATTATTCATCTCATAGAATGATTTAAAAGGCAGCTTAAGGATAATACATTAGAAAGTGCAGTTTAAAAACAGAAATTTGCTTGTTAATGTTCTAAAATCTAGGAAGTTCAAAATGAAGGCATATTTAGTGACTGATAAGATCCTGCTTCTTTGTTCAGAGATGACATCTTTTTGCTCTACCTCATAGGGTAGAAGGGAAAGCATTAACTTTTAGGAGTTTCTTTTTCTTGAATATTAATCTCAATTTTCTCACCATGATCATTCGACTCGTCTGACCTAATCATGCACCACAAATACTATCACACAAAGAAGAAATAGGTTTAAACTTAAAAAATCCGAGAGGACATAATTATTCAACTGTAAAAAAATTTATGTTTTCACAGAACAAGTAGTTGCTTTAATTTTTATAGCATAATCTCCATATATATACATATGTATATATGTATATATATGTAGATAATGACATATATTTATATATATTCAAGTGAATTACAAATCGCAAGAATGAAAATTCTCTTGTGCTTTCTTAGTTCTTCTGCAAGTTTTATAAAGTGTTCCTCACAGTTAACTTTGAGCTGTTCTTGGTAATTTAGAATTTATCAGTGCTAATTTATTATAAAATAAGGAACACCCAGCTGAGAAGGTTTTCAGAAAGACATGAAACATTTAAAATAATAAATTCATGCTAGCTCCAGCAGCACATATATTAAAATTGGAACAATATAGAGAAGATTAGCATGGCCCCTATGCAAGAATGACATGCAAATTTGTGAAGTATCCCATAATTTTGAGACTATTGCCACAACAATAAGACAAGAGAATGAAATCAAATGAATTCAAATAGAAAGAGAAGAATTAGAGCTATTTTTATTTGCAGATGACATGATCCTTTACCTAGAGGACCCCAAGAACTCAACCAAAAGACTACTGGAGCTGACTAACCAATTCAGCAAAGTTGCAGGATACAAAATCAATCTAAAGAAATCAGTTGCTTTTCTTTAAGCCAAGAATAAATCCAAAATGAAAGAAATAAAGAAAACAATTCCTTTCACTATAACCTCAAAACCAATAAAATACCTAAGAATAAACCTAACCAAAAATGTAAAAGACCTCTACAATGAAAACTGTAGAATATTAAATAAATAAATTGAAAAAAATATTGGAAAACGGAAAAATCTCCCTTGCGCATGAATAGGCAGAATAAATATCATCAAAATGGCCATTCTGCAAATAGTAATTTAAAGATTCAATGCAATGACCATTAAATTACCAAGATCATTCCTCACAGATATAAAAACAATCAGTCCTTAAGTTCATTTAGAACAACAAAAAACACAGAATAGCCAAAGTAGTTCTCAGTAACAAAAACCATGCAGGAGGAATCAAAATACCTGACTTTAAACTATACTACAAAGCCATTGTAATAAAAACAACATGGTACTGGCGCACACACACACACACAAAAAAAAAAAAAAAAAAAAAAAGATACATAGACCAATGGAGCAGAATAGAAGACTCAGAAACAAATCCACACACTTACAGCCAAATGATTTTTTTTTTTTTGGTGGTATTGGGGTTCCTGGAAGCCTTTCTACCTTCGGGCTAAACTCCCAAAGCCATTGTATATATATATTTTTTATTTGGAAACAGGGTTTCTTAAGCCAGCGCGGCTGGCTTCGAACCTGCGCGATCCTCCTGTCTCTGCCACACAAGCGCGGGGATTACAAGTGTGCGCCACCACGCCCGGCAGCCAAAAGATTTTTGACAAAGGGGCCAAAACATGCACTGGGAAAAAAGATAGTTTTTCAACAAATGGTGTTGTCAAAACTGGTTAACTATATGCAAAAAAAAAGGAAATAAATCTCACTTTTTCACCCTGCACAAGAGTCAAACAAAAGGCAAATCAATACGTGGGGTTGCATGAAACTGAAGAGCTTCTGTATAGCAAAGGAAACTGTCAAGAACTTCCATCAAGAGCCAATAGAATGGGCGAAGATTTTTGCCACTTATTCCCCTGATAGAAGACTAATACCTAGACTGTAAAGAGAACTCAAGAAACTCAGCACTAAGAAAACAAATAACCCAAACAAAAAACGGGGAAGAGAATTAAATAGACACTTCATGAAAGAAGAAATTCAAATGACCAACAAATGCATGGAAAAATGCTCAACATCACTGGCAATCAGAGAGATGCAAATCAAAACTACCCTGAGATTTCATCTAACACCAACTAGAATGGCAATTATTCAAAACGCAATCAAAAACAAATGCTGGTGAGGATGTGGAGAAGTGGGAACTCTAAAATATTGTTGGTGAGATTGCAAATTAATGCAACCAAATTGGAATGAACCTACCATTTGATCCAGCAATACCACTTCTGGATATCTACCCAAAAGAAAGCAAACCAAACTACCAAACTAATGCATGCATATCTATGTTCATAGAGGTTCAATTCACTATTTCCAAACTATAGATCCAGCCAAAATTTCTATCAACAGATGAATGGATTACAGAACTGTGGGATATGTACACAATATAATTTTACTCAGCCATAAAAAACACAATTACATCATTTACAGGAAAATGAATGAAACTGGAGGACATTATGCTAAGTGAGATTAGTCAGTCACAAAAAAATAAGAAATTGGATGTTTTCCCTAATATGCTAAATTTAGGGAGAAATGGGTAACAGGAGAAACTAGATTAAGAAGGAGATTCTATAGAGGGGCAAATAACGTGACCTAACTGAGGTGATGAGAGAGTGGAAGATGGAAACTCTCTTAAAGCACATGATGTACTTAAACAAACATATCAATGTCATTCACTAAGGCAAGCAGGAGAAGGAGGGATGAGGAGGGATGGTGTGGGATCTGGTAAGGGCTAATTGGATGATGTGTATGTTTCCACAAATCTGAGACAAGAGGATCACAAGTTTAAAAACAGCCTTGGGAATGTAGTTAGACACTCTGTCTCAAATACAAAATAAAAGTGCTTTGTGTATAACTTAGTAATATAATATTCCTGTTTCAATCACTCACACACACACACACACACACACACACACACATACACACATGTGCATGTGCATAAAGGAGGAGGAGAAGGAGGAGGAGGAAGAGGAAAAGAAGAAGAAAAAGAAGAAGAAGGAGGAGGAGGAGGAAGAGGAGGAGGAGGAGGAGGAGGAGGAGGAGGAGGAGGAGGAGGAGGAGGAGAAAAATAGACTGTTATACTTAAAAAATCCAGTGCAGAAAATTCTATTTCTGAGAGTCTTATAGTATGATAAATATTATAAAGTTTTATTGAATCACTCATTCATTTACTTTAAATAGGTTCACATCAAACCAATTTTTGTTCATGGTGTCTTTCCAGTATCATCATCTAATGGTTGCCTGATGCTTCACCTCCTCCCTATAGGTATAATAGAATCTTTGGAATGATGACAAGATGAAAGATCACATCAATGGAGAATCACAAGTTTTCACAACTTTTTTTATTGTTCAATATCTCAGTGAACAGCAGGGTGTGGTGGTGCAAGCTTGTAATTGCAGCAAGGACTTTGAGAATCATGGTTCACAGATAGCCTCAGCTACTTAGCAAGGCCCTTCACAACTCAGTGAGACCCTGTTTCAAAAAATATAAAGACTAAAAACATAGAAACCCTCCTCCTCCTCCTCCTCCTCCTCCTCCTCCTCCTCCTCCTCCTCCTCCTCCTCCTTCTTCTTCTTCTTCTTCTTCTTCTTCTTCTTCTTCTTCTTCTTCTTCTTCTTCTTCTTTTCTTCTTTTCCTCTTCCTCCTCCTCCTTCTCCTCCTCCTTTATGCACATGCACATGTGTGTATGTGTGTGTGTGTGTGTGTGTGTGTGTAGGTAGAATGACCCTGGGTTCCATCCACATTAACACACACACACACACACACACACACACACTATCTCAGTGAACAGATATGAGATTCTCATCTTCTTTAAGTGTTTTTGAAGGGATCATCCACATTTTTTATGTTGGAGATATAGAATTTTTAAAATGAAAGGCACCTTTATAATAGCAATGAAAAATTAACCCAGGGGCTTCTTCAGTATTAGAGAGAGGCATTAGAACTCAGGGAAGCCTCTTTGCAATTCTGTATCTTGCTGCTTCTGTCCTTTCACTTTCACCTGGATGACACTTTGAGAACTCGGTTGAAGAAAACACCAATGACATCACAGCTGCTGGAAAAAAAGTCATGTAGGGCTCTGGACTACTTAATTATCATTAATTAACAAACTTGGAAAGTAAAATATTTTCTGTCCACAAAGGAGAATTTAAACCTGAGTTCCACCGTGCATGGTGGCGCATGCTTGTAATCCCAGCATTCCGGAGGCTGAGACCGGAAGATCGCAGTTCTTGGACAGCCTCAGCTACTTAGGCCCTCTGCAACTCAGTGAGACCAGGTTTCAAACTAAAGAATAAACCTGAGTTTCTAATCTTGTTTAAATTATGTCTAAACTTTTATTACTCAAGAAGTCAATTACTCTCCACTGGTTCTAATTTTAAAGAGGCTCAAAGTGAGACTGAATTACTAAATCTAGAATAAATTTTATTTCTTTTTGGGGGGTATGGGGTAATTAGGGGGATTGAACCCATGGGCTTTCTACCACTGAACTACATTGGTAGCCTTTTTATTTTACTTTTTATAATTTGAAACAGGGTCTTGTAAATACAGGCTGACCTCAAACCTATCTCAGCTTCCCAAGAACAAAGATTATAAATACATACCACCCTGCCCATCTTTCTTACAATTCTTGATAAGACAAATGCTCTCTTAAATCAGAATTTAGGATAGTCAGTTGTCATTGTTGATTAGGAAAGGGAGTACCTATCACAGGTACCAAATTAAATATTGACCAATTCAGCATTTATTCATTATATTCTTGATCTCTTGATATGATCAATATGTTCTAAAAATTTTAATGCATTTTTTTGAATATTTGACAAACCATACATCTTTCAGAATGAGTAAGCCACTTAAATATTTAGGTATTAGATATAATTATTAAAAATCAGTAAATGCATGCTTAATTAATCTATCTTCAGTGAAGCAAAATAGAGATTAGCTTTACACACACACATACAAATATACTTTCAGGGTTAATTTTTATTTCTTTTATTGAGATATAGGCTTTTTTCCAGTGTATTTTTTTTCTTCTTTGCCAAAAATCAATCAGCCGTAAGTGTGCAGATTTGTTTCTGAGTCTTCTGTTTTGTTCCATTGGTCTATTTATGTTTTTGTGCTAGTACCATGCTGTTTTTATTACTATGACTTTGTAGTATACTTTTTTTTTTGGAGATGGAATCCAGGGCCATTCTACCTCCAAGTGACAACCCCAGCCTATTTTTTTTATTCACTTTATTTTTGAAACAGGGTCTCACTGAGTTGTGAAGGGCCATGCTAAGTAGCTGCAGCTGTCTGCGAACCATTATCCTCTGGTCTCAGCCTCCCTAATGCTGGGGTTACAACCATGAGCCACCACGCCTTACTTGTAGTATACTTTAAGATTATTTCTAGTCATAAGATTCTGTGGTTCAAATAGTCTTTGAAATTCATGGTTATAAATTTTAGGGCCCATGGGAGTCTTTTTGTCTTTCTACACCAAAATATAATTTTTCTGTGATGCTTACCATGAGTTTGCCAATGACTATTTACTGACTCTGTATTCAAAGTCTTAAATAGACTGATGAACACTATTCATTACCTGAACTTCAAATGAAGGGTTTTGGCTTTGTGAATCAGCATGACCATAACAAAATTGTATTTGGAATTTATCTTGGAAATAAGGAGATTTATATAAGACTTTATTTAGAGCCTTATAATATTTATGGTCTGGACTTTTTTAAAGAAAATGTTTTTTTTTATAAATGAGAGGGTTTTTTAATAAATAAGAGGTTCTCAATTTTTGTTTCTTTGTATTACTATAGTAGCAAGCAAAATTAGAAATTTCTATATTACAGAAGAAATAAGCATAAAAATTTAATTCATTAATCCCTATGTTTTGATGTGAAGATTATGTTCATGTTGGTGGTGATGGGATGATGCTTCTCAATGGCCTTTTCCACCTGTGCTCTTGACTCTAATAATAGAAAGCATTAAAAATATAGAAGTTGATTGCTGGGCGAAGTGGTGCACACTTGTAATCCCTACGCTTGGCAGGCGGAGACAGGAGGATCGCGCAGGTTTGAAGCCAGCGGCACTGGCTTAAGGACCCTGTGTCCAAAAATAAAAAAATATATAAAATAGTTCAGGGAGTGTAGTCCAGAGGTAGAAGGGTTTCCAGGAACCCCAGTACTACCAATATATATATATATATATATATATATATATATATATATATATATGTATATGTGTGTGTGTGTGTGTGTGTGTGTGTGTGTGTGTATGTATGTTGAATGTTTTGGATTTCCAAAACATTCTCAAGATTTCAAGTATTTTGGGGTAAAATTCCTGTAGTCACTTATAAGGGAAGTCACCGGCAAAATTCAAATACTTCATAGTTGGTACAAGATATTAATTAGAAAGATCTCTAAGAGAATCTATGAAATTAAGAAAAATCAAATTCGTTATTTGGATTTTTATGGTTTTTTTCCTAGCATACATACAAAATTTATAGGCCTGAACACTATCTTCTCTTTAAGAAATTTTATTTTGCCATACTAGGGATGGAACCAGGGGGCATTCTTCCTCTGAACTATAACACAACCCCTAATTTTTTTTTTTTTAAATTTTGAAACAGTCTCACTAAATTTTGGTAGGCCTCACTAAGTAGCTGAGTCTGACTTCAAACTTGATATCTTGTCTCAGCCTACTAGTACTGAATTTAAAAATGTGCACCACTATGCCCAGATTCATTAAGAAGATTTTAAAATATCTTTGGATTACATTTTTGTACATTTTGTAAAATATTTTTGGATTACATTTGACTTTGAACCTGTGTGTGTGGTGTGTGTGTGTGTGTGTGTGTGTGTGTGTGTGTGTGTGTGGTGTGGAACTGGGGATGGTACCCAGAGGCTTTCTACCTCTGGGCTATACTCCCAGAAATATTTTTATATTTTGTTGGAAACAGGGTCTCACTAAGTTGCTGAGGCTGACTTTGAACCTGTGAGATCCACCTGTTTCAGCCTCCCAAGTACTAGGATTACAAGTATGTGTCACCATGCCCAGTATATACATTGAATTTTATGTGTAAAATATTGTACCTAAATTTATGACAAGTAATTATGTAAGATTAACAATTAACTGAATTGGGAGATGTTTTCTTTGGAAGCAAGTATATAGTTTTCTTTTTTATAAAACATTTTGGCACATTTCCCAGAACTGAGAGTTTACATATGACAAATGTTTATCAACTATTTTATACTCTTGAATTGTATATTTTGAAATCTAAAAATTTAGCATTTCAGACTCCCATATGTGAGTTTTTTCAGTTTTTAAAAGTTTGTCTTTGTGTGTGTTTGCATTTGCTTATACCTAAAAACAAACAGAAAATTATTTTTATTTAATAAAATCATAACTATAATTATAATATATGAAGTACAATTCTAGGTACTTAGAACTAATTCAAAGCCAAGTCAACCTTCTTGTAAATTTTCAATGCACAGGTCATATTTAGAGAGCACTGTTTCTCAACTCACTACCTATTGCATTTTGAGTTGACATGAATTCTTTACTGAAGTAAACCCAATTGTGATCTATGATGACCATTTAATTTGCATATTCTCATATTAACTCGTTTAAAAGCAGACAGCGAAATATATTTTAAAGAATGTAAAACAACAAACTCCTCAGAGCTGAGAATAAACTGTCTGACTTTAAAGGTCATTCTTATATTGCTTAAACACTGGTCTTCAGTCTTGCTTTGAGCTTAATGCTCTTTGCCACTTGAGTTTCTGGAGACTTGTATTTTCTTTGAGTCTGTTTGGAGGAATTTGGGGAAAGTTTTCAAAACATTTTACCTTGTAGCATCTGAAATATTATTTTGCTTTTCACTTTTATAAAAAAAAAGAGCTCAAAGTATTTAATTTTAGTTCCTCACTCTTCCAGTGAATGTCCAAGTGTATCTATATGTGTGTATGTGCACATCTTTTACACAATAATGCATTTGAGGCAAATTGCAATTCAAGCACCTGTAATTGCAGTCCTGGGGAGGCTGAGACAGAAGGATTGCAGGTTTGAGACAAGCCTTAGCAAGTGATGATATTGAGAACAAACTAGTGAAACTCAATTTAAAGAACAAAAGCAAAACAAAACAACATAGGAGGAACTCTAGACAAAGGAGAAACTAAAGATGAGCAAATAAGGTGGACCTAAATGAAAGAGATAGAAGGGGGTAAGAGGAAAATTCCCTAATGGACATGATGTACATTCACAACCCTATCAAAGTCAATCACTAAACGAAACATGAGAAGGAAGTATGGGGTGGGAATGGGTAGGGGCTAATTGACTGATGTGTGCATGTATCCTTCAACCATTTTGTACTTTATTTAGATGTATAATGTAGCAATAAAATTTAATAAACAAAAATAGGAGGCGTTATAACAATTGAGCTTTGCAGATATTTATTAAACCTGTAAAAAGGAAAAAGAAGCACAAGTATATTCATATTTATAGCAACACAATTAGCAATAGCTATTTATAAAACCAGCCTAGGTGCTCATCAACAAAAGGTGAATGTATAAAAATATGGCAAGTATACAAATTGGAATTTTATTCAGCCATAAAAATTACAAAATTATGTTACTTGTAGGAAAATCAATACAACTAGAGAATGCATGATAAATGAGGTCAGATGACTTAGAAAATCAAGGACCACATATTTTCCCTCCTGTGTGGAAGCTGAAGAGAAGGTAAACGAGGAAATGACTCCTTGAAACCTAAGAGTGAGAACATTGGATTAGGGGAAAGGGATTTGGAAAGGGAGAGGGTGGTAAATTATAAGGATTTTAGAATAAAACATGCCAAATAACATTATCTTTGCATATGAATTAACCATTGCTAGCATGTACAGGGGGAAAAAGAGTGAGATATACACCAAGTGATGCTATGTGCATATGCCACTTTTAATCTAGTGTCACTAAGATACATAAACTACAATGGACAGGGTAACATTTCAGAATAAAATTAAGTTAAATTTACTTATAAAATAACTTGTGATCAGAGCTTATACTGCCTGAGTTTTATCCTTGAAATATCTAAACGATGAAGATTTGGTAGTTGTTTTTACAGCTAATTTGTTCGGAGGCAGGATCATTTATCAAGAAGACTATAACTTGAGAAAATTTCTTGAGAAAGTTTTGAAAAAACTCTACTTCACAGTTCAAGTATCAATATCATTACCTTTCATTCTCATGAGATATTGTAAGTGTCACATGACAATAATAGCAAGAGCAGGAACTAACACACAGATACTGCATAAATGTTCTGTTCTCAATCGAATGCTCCAGTGTCCCATCCAAAAATAAAGCTAATATAAAGACTTTCAAGGTAGCACAGCAAAATGGGGATGGCCAGTTAAGATTAAGCCCACAGTGATGGCCAGTTTCTTTTGTCCTTACTGTCTACCTATAAATGATAAATTTATTTCAAAACATGTTGCTTTTAAGTATATTCTGCATCACTAGACTCAAACAATTTGGTACCCAGTGGATAATAAACCTGATTTATATTAATATTTTAAAGAAAATATATTTAGTTTTTTAATTCTGAGTATTTACAGGATGATAAACAAACTTAGGACAATGGTTTTAAGATAAAACATGCTACTCTTGAAAAGCTTTACATTTTATATTGTTCAGCAAAATTGCAAATGATGTAATTCTTATTTTAGAGCTGCGGATAAACTAGATTTTTATCTATTAGTGCATAATTTCTGGTATTCAAATATATACTTTGTGCTTACAAAAGCATTTTGGAAAATTGAGTACTCAGATATTCAGTACTCAGCTTCTGTAAGATGAAGATAGCCAATTCTAGATAAAAATATAAAAATGCAAATGCTACAAAAATATTATTTGATATTATTTTACACATTAAAATGTTCTTGTGTTTAAAAACTAATCCTTTACAAATACTGTGGACATTCTATAGATTGGTAGCCTCACAGGAATGATCCAATTATGTAAGTTAAAATAAATAGTCATGTTGTATAAGTAAATGGGACATGCATTTTTTATTGGAGCACTATAGTCTCACATCATACTGTGGGTTATGTTGAAAATGGCATATATTCACAAATACTTGGAGCCCTCCCTCCCTGCTTACTGAATGTTCATGTTAACTATATTATATTCACATATATACATATATTCAAATGTAGCTTTCTATTAATTATCCTCAAAATTCTTCCTCCCCTATTTCTTCTTTCTGGCTTTGCTGAGGTTTTCCCTCCGTTATTAGAAGTTTCTCTGGTATCCCTGATATTCCCTACCTTGGGCATATTAGAGAAAACCTATGTTCCTTCTCTTTCTGTGCTTGGTTAATCTCACCTAACATAATGTTCTCCAAATCTTTCCATCTTCTTGCAAATGACATGATTTTGTTCTTGCTTATTGCTGAGTAAAATTCCGTTGTGTATATTTTCCATAATTTTGCAATCCATTCATCTGTTGATGGAGAACTAGATGGTTTCCATATTTTGGCTATTACAATTGTGCTGCTATGAACATGGATATGCATATGTTACTGTAGTTCTCTAATATCAATCCCTTTAGAAAGATACCCAGGAGTGGTGTAGCCAGATCATATGGTGGATCCATTTTCAGATTTCTAAGGAATCTCAACACTGATCTCCATTGTGGCTGAACTAGATTGCACTCCCACCAACACTGTGAATGAGTTCCTATCTACCCACATCCTTGCCAACATTTGTTGGAATATAGAAAAGCAACTGATTTTTTTAGGTTGATTTTGTATCCCGCCACTTTGCTGAATTGGTTAATCAGATTCACTAGTCTTTTGGATGAGTTTTTGTGTCTTCTAGACATAGAATCATGTCATCTGCAAACAAACATAATTTTAATTCCTATTTTCCTTCTTGACTTATTTTTATATCCTCTCTTGTCTTATTGCTGTGGCAAGAGTCTCAAGAACTATATTGAAAAGAATTGGTGATATCACGCTGGGCATCCTTGTCTTGTTCCTGGTTTTAGGGGAAATTCTTGCAGTTTTTTCACATTGAGTATAATATTGGCTTTGGGTTATTGTATATAGCCTTAATGATGCTGAGGCATCATTCCTTCTATTTCAATTTTCTGCAGTGTTTTTAACATAAATGGATGTTGGATTTTGTCAAGTGCCCTTTTAGCACCTATTGATATGATCATGTAGTTTTTGTTCTTAGTTCTATTTATGTGGTGAATAACATGTATTGATTTGTGTGTGTTGAACCAGCCTTGCTTTTCTGGGATGAAACCAACTTGGTCACTGCATCTGTTAATCAATGATATTGGTCTGTAATTTTCTTTTCTTGAGGTATTTTTTATTTGGTTTTGGTATTAATGTGATACTGGCCTTGTGAAAGGAGTTTGAAAAAATTTCTTTCAATTTCCAAAAACAAGTTGCAGAATATTGGGATTAGTTCTTCCCTGAGAGTTTTGTAGAATTAAGATGAAAACCCGACTGGGACTGAGCTTTTCTTTAATGGCAGAATTTTTATTGCCATTTCTATTTATTTGTTTGCTATTAGTTGGTTTATGGTTCCTATGTCCTCTTAGTTCAATTTTGGTAGGCAGTATGTGCTTAGAAATCTATTGATTTCTTCTGATTTTTAATCTAATATAGTATAAATTTTCAAAATAGTTTCTTATAATCCTTTGAATTTACTCATTGTATGTGGTGTTGTATCTTTTTTCATACACACACACACACACACACACACACATATATATATATATATATATATATATATATATATATTTTTTTTTTTTCTTGTGGCACTCGGGTTCAGGTTATACTCCCAAACATATTATATATATATATATATATATATATATATATATATATATATATATATTTTTTTTTTTTTTAATTTGGAAACAGGGTCTCTTAAGCCAGCGTGGCTGGCTTCAAACCTGCAAGATCCTCCTGTCTCCACCTCCCAAGTGCGGGAATTATATGCGTGTGCCACAACGCCCACCTTACATTTATAATTTTAATGATTTGAATTGGTTCTTTTTCTCTTTTAGTTAGATTGGCCAGGGATTTGTCAATCGTGTTATTTTTGTTTTGTTGATCCTTTAAAATTTTTATTCAATATTCTATTTATTTCTGCTCTCATTTTAATTATTTCCTGCCTTCTGCTGGCTTTGGGATTAGAAAGTTGTTGTTTATATAGGACCTTGAGATGTGTCATCAGGTTGTTTACTTGGTGACTTTCTGTTCTTCTTATATGGGCACTCAATACTATAAATTTTCTTCTTAATACTGCCTTCAAAGTGTCCTATAGATTTTGGTATGTTGTGTCTCTATTTTCATTTAATTCCAGGAAATTTCTTATTTCCCCCCTTATTTCTGACCTTACCCACTCATTATTTAACAGTGTGTCATTCAATCAATATGTATTTAAGTAGTTTATTTTGGTCTTCCTCTTATTCATTTCTAGTTTAATTTCATTGTGGTCTGAAAAGAGGCAGGAAATTATATTATATCTTCTGCAAATGCTGGTTCTTGCTTGTGGCCCAAGATGCGACTTATTTTTGAGAAGTTTCCATAAGTTTCTGAGAAGAATGTGTATTCTGTTGTTTCTGGTTAAAATGTTGTATATATGCCTATTTCCTCTTAGTTTATACTTTTATTTAGTTCTGAAGAGTCTTTACTCATCTTTTGCCTTGAAGATTGATCTAATGGCATGAGTGGTGTGTTGAAGTCTCCCAATATTATTGTATTTGTGTCTATTTAAGTTCTGATGTCCTGAAGGGTTTGTTTTACAAATGTGTGTGCACCCACATTTGGGGAGTAAATATTTACTATCATTATATCTTCTTGCTGATTTTTTCCTTTTAATAAAAGAATTTTTTTTGTCTCTTCTGATGTGTTTTAGAGTCTGTTTTAATGGATATCAGTGTTGCTACCCCTGCTCATTTTTGGTCTTCATTATATATATAATATATTAAATATATTTTATTAAATTAAATTATAATTAATTATAATTATATAATATAAATATAAATTATATATGTATATAAATATATAAATATATAAATATAGGCCGGGCGTGGTGGCGCACACTTGTAATCCCCGTGCTTGGGAGGCAGAGACAGGAGGATCGCGCAGGTTCGAAGCCAGCCTCGTGTGCTGGCTTAGGAGACTGTGTTTCCAAATTTTAAAAAATGTAAAAATAGGTCTGGGAGTGTAGCCCGGAGGTAGAAGGGCTTCCAGGAATCCCAGTACCACCCCCCAAAAAATATACATATATATATAAATATATAAATATATAATTTATATAAATATATACATATATAATTATAATTAATTATAATTAAATATATATTTTTTTCTATTCTTTCACTTTTAGTCTATGAATATCTTTGGTTGTAAGGTGAGTTTCCTGCAAGCAGCATATGTTTGGATTATGTTTTTTTTAATCTACATTGCCTGTCTATGTCTTTTAAGTGGTGAGTTGTCTTTTGACACTCAGTGTTTTACTAAGATATGATTTTTGTTTCCTCTCATTTTCTGTTCTATATTCTGTTTGATGTAATGTTATTTCTTCTTTACTTAGCCTGCTGATCTAATTCTTCTCTGATTCTGAAATTTGCATCTCTTTTTTATACTTTTTCTCTTTCTTTCTTTCTCTCTCTCTTTTTTTTTTTTTTTTGGCGGTCCTGGATATAGAACCCTAGGGCATTGTACCTCTGAGATACACTGGCAGCCCTATATTTCAGTCTTTATTTTATTTTCAAAACAGCATCTCACTGACTTGCAAAGGGCCTTGCTAAGTAGCTAAGGCTGTCCATGCACTGCAATCCTTTGGTCTCAGCCTCCCAAATGCCGGGATTACAAGCACCCAGGTATGTATGGCCAATGGCACCCTGGAGGACAACCCAGGAAGGCCTTCAGAGGAGGGTGCAGAATCCCAGGTCTGAGATTCAGGCTTTTACTGTGGGAAAGGCCACACCTGGTGCTGTCACTAACAACTTGCCCTTGCTTAGGCTCCAGATGAGCAGAATGCACAAAATGGTGGAGGCATAAATGCACAAATCACCCAATTAGCCTTTACCCAATTCCTACCCCATTTTTCCCCATCCCTCCTTTTCATGTTTGGCCGAGTGATTGACATTGATATGTTGATAAGTACATCCATGTGTATTAGAGAATTTCCCTCTTCCCTCTCCCATCCCCTCAATTAGGTTGCCTTATTTGCTCATCTCCTTCTTTGTCTAGAGCTCTTTCTATGATCCATTTTCTCCGTAGCTTCTGTATATTAGGGAGATCATCCAATTTCTTATTTTTTATTCCTGATTAATCTCACTTAGCATAATGTTATCCAGTTTTATCCATTTTCCTGTAAATGGCATAATTGTGTTTTTCTTTAAGGCTGAATAAAAATTCATTCTGTGCATATCCCATAGTTTTGTAATCCATTCATCTGTTGATAGACATATTGACTAGTTCTATAGTTTGCCAATGGTGAATTGTGCAGCTCTGAACATTGATATGCATGCATTAGTTTGGTAGTTTGGTTTAAAAATTCTTTGGAATAAATTTTGGAATAAATTCTTTTGGGTAGATACCCAGAATTGGTATTGCTAGATTATATGGTAAGTTTGTTAGCATTCTTCTGAGGATCCTCTATACTGTTTTCCAAAGTGGTTGCACTAATTTACAATCCCACCAAAAATGTATTAGAGTTCCCAATTCTCTTGACAGCATTTGTTGTTTGTGTTTTGAATGATTGCCATTCTAGTTGGAGTTAGGTTAAATCTCAGGGTAGTTTTGATTTGCATCTCTCTGAATGTTAATGATTTTGAGCCTGTTTTTGCATTTATTGGCCATTTAAATTTCTTCTTTTATGAAGTGTCTATTTAGTTCTCGTCCTCATTTTTAATTGGGTTATTTGTTTTCTTACTGCTGAGATATTAATCCTCTATTGGAGGAGTAGTTGGCAAAAATCTCTCATTCTGTTAGCTCTTGATTGAAGTTCTTGATAGTTTCGTTTGCTGTACAGAAGATCTTCAGTTTAATGCAGTCCCATGTATTGATTCACCTTTAGTTTCTTGTACCTTTGCAGTCTTGTTGAGAAAGTGTTTATGTGTTGCAGTATTTGACCTATGCCCTCTTTAAGGAGTCTCAAAATTTCTTGTCTAATTTTCAAGTCTTTGATCCATCTTGAATTGACTCTTATGCAGGGTTAGAAAGTGGAGTTTATTTCTACTTTTTCCTATGATTAAAGAGTTTTGCCAATGCCATTTGTTGAACAGTCTATCTTTTTTCTAGTGTATATTTTTGTCCTCTTTGTCAAAAATCAAGTGGCTTTAAGTGTGCAGATTTGTTTCTTATTCTTCTATTATTATGTATCTTTTTTTGTGCCAGTACCATGTGTTTTTTTTGTTGTTTTTTTTTTTTTGTTGTTGTTGTTTTGGTAGTGGTACTGGGGTTCCTGGAAGCCCTTCTACCACCGGGCTACACTCCCAGACCTGATTATATATATATATATATATATATATATATATATATATATACCACGCCCAGCTCTACCATGCTTTTTTTTATTACTATGGCTTTGTAATATACAACTTATTTTAATACACATTAGCCTGAGCAATGTTCAGTTATACAATCTCTAAGATGACATACTAAAATGCTTTGATTGAGGCTATTTGATCATATCTTTGTTATTTTTAATGTTAAATGACTTTTGAAGTAATTATTTTCTTAGGGATATTTTTGGCATTTAAGGCATGTGAATTGTTTAAAATGATCCCATAAATCCTTAGCTCCAAAAACAAAATATCTAGAAGCGTTACCTGACTATACCCTCAGAGTGGAATTCAACTTTGAGATCAAATGTGGACTTATGTTCCTCAGATGTAAGTTTCTCGTGGATTGATTAAATAATATGCTAAATATTTCATTGTAATAGTGTTGCATCTTTCTAAAATAAGCCAACCAGAGGACTTGATATTCTTTGAGTTTGCATAGTGAGACTTCACTTTTTTTTATAAGAAGAGAATGTAGAACTCTTGAATACATACATTTATATATATGCCTGCACTTTTGGGCTGGTAAATGCTTTCTTGGATGTAACAATTCAAATACTTAAATCTCATCAAAATAAACCACTTGGCAGTACGATTTTGGAATGGAGAATTATAGTCATTAGAAACCATTGAATTCTAACAAAAAGAGAACATATCTACACAGGTGAATTTGGCTTAGTTCAGTTCACAATAATAGCAGCTACAAGCACCTGACAAAATATTATTATTGTTGTGAGGATTAATTGTGTTAATCTCCACAAAGTGCTGAAAATAATGCTTTGCTCATGCTAAGCTCCTAGAGATGTAATTTAGTTATTATTTATGAGACGTTTGGGACTATTGACTAAAGAAAGAATATTATGAGCAGAAGTTCGGGGTCTTGGAATTTTTAAAAATGTTTTGAACTGAATGGTTGCTTTATTGATATTATTTTATAATTATTTATCAAGCCACATGCACTTTCTGAATATTTCTACATAATTATATTTTACAATAGTTTTCAGTGACATGGCTCCTTTAGTTTTTCTACTTATAGTTGAGGAGAGGATGCCAGGTGTTATTCCAAAGGCTGATCACCTTGCTATCCACCAACAACAGCCCTCATCATGGGGTCTTGCTTTTACCATTATTTTTCTTTTGCTCCCATTTTGTTTGTATTCTCACTCTAAGTTATTAGCCACCTTGCACACCTTCTTAATTATTATTCCTCAATGAATGCCTCTCCCTCACTGTTTTTGTTCAAGCATATTTTAACACTATGGCACCTACCATCATTACTAATTTGTTTGTTTTGTTTTTGTCACTGGGGATTGACCCAGAGGCATTCTACCTCTGACATATATACAAGTGTGTGCCACCATGCCCAGTGCTATTTTCAGTTATTTTCTTTTCCAATTTCTTTCTAGCTCCCACATATGAGAGAAAACATATTAACTATTTGCTTTCTGAGACTAGCTAACATCACTTGCCATTATGCTCTCAAGAATATTTGCCATTCTAACCAGTTAGATGAAATCTCATCATCGTTTAATTATTGCATTTTTCTGCTTGTAAATTGTGTTGATTAATAATATATATTTGATAAATAGGTTCACATATATTTGTTTGAGAAAAGTCTATTCTGTCCATTTTTTCTTTTTTATTGTGTTCTTTGTTTTTTAGTGTTAAGCATTTTGAGTTCTTTATGTATTACAATTATAATCAATAAGAACCATATTTGAGCCATCATGTTTGATTTTAAAATATACTACAGTACTATAGAAACAATGTGGTATTAACATAAAAAAGATACAAAGCAGGGTGTAATGGCGCATGCTTGTAATCTCCATGCTTTGGAGGTAGAAACATGAGGATCACACAGGTTCAGCGGTGCTGGCTTAAGAAACCCTGTTTCCAAAAATAAAAAAGTATAAAAAAGGCATAGGAGTGTAGTCTGGAGGTAGAAGGGCTTCCAGGAACCCCAGTGCCACCAAAAAAAAAAAAAAAAAAGACACATAGACCAAAAGATGATACAAAGATAAGTCTTCATAGTTTTAGCCAGTTGGTTATTGACAAAGATGCTAAAATACATATTGGGACAAAGACAGTCTTTTCAACAAATGGTACTAAAAAAAATGGAATATCCATATGTAGAAGAATAAAATCATAAATAATACTCGACTGATTTTAATAGAATACTTTATAAAAATTTGTTTGCCCAACCTAGGGCTACTTACTTGATCTTGAATTCCTATCAGGACTATAACCAAAAACCTGTGTGTTGTTCTAAAGAAGTATCTACATTCATAGAGTGTTCTAAAAGATCTCCCACGTATTTATCTAAATATCTTCTGACTTTGGGCTTCTATATTCTACATTACAACTTATAATAGTACTTCTGCTGTTAGGTTCACAGAAGAAACAATATAACATTAATGTCTAAAACTTCGCTGAGTGTTTATAAGATTCTATAAACTAGATCTGTTCCTCTTGAAGTTTTCAGGTCCAGGACCACAGACTACCCAAAGGAGAAACAAGATGCTTAATTTACAAATGGCCCTGCCAAATGTGTAAAAACAAAACACAAAGAGCTGTGGACAACCCTTTTAATAAGCAAATTATTAGCAGTAATGTACACGATATTAATAGTTAATATGCTAAATTGTATGATATATTATTTATTTTTAAATATACAGTAAGTTGTTTATATTGCTATTAGAGCTGTATCAATTATACTAAAGACACTAGAGAAGAAAAAAACTAAAATATTCGATGCTACTCTCCAAATTCCGTGCAAAAATAGATTGTGCAAGGATTAACAACCCTAATGGATAAAAATAAACTCACTGATAATTTTAGAATAGATGATCTCTTCACTAATCTAATGAAAAAGCGTCCCAGTAAGTGGGATAGAATAATGACATCTGTCCTAACATCTTTTATCATTGTTACTGGAATGATGATTTTATTAGCATACTACATAATTTCTTGCATATGAGGATTAGTCCAGAGATTTATGGAAACAACTATTGCTAAACAGCCTCCACCCCTGTACCATGGTAACCTTTTTCTATTTGCAAACCCAGATCATGAAAGTCAGATCATGTTAGCATAATTCAAAGAAAAGAATAAAAGTATATAAACAGAAGAGGGAAAAATTATAATAAAAAAAGCAATCTTTTATATTAAAATTGCAAGATTATGTAGAAACCATTGGGCATTTTACAAAAGAAGAAACTTGTTCCACATTTCTCCTTTTGTACAATCTGCCCAGTGGAAGCCAGCCAACTAGATTAGATTTTAAAATCTTACTCTATCCAGTGGGGGATGGCACAGTGGATAACTGTAAGAGGGATAAAATACTGTGTGGACTGCTGCATGGTGTGCTTGATTTGGTTTTATGGTTGCAGTTGTACCCTTTTGTGCAGAACTATATTGTCTTGCAAAGTTAAAAAAAAATAAGTAATACTGGACTTTGATATCTCATCCTGCATAAAAGCCAACTCAAGATGATCAAAGACCTAGAAATTTTACCAGACACTTAGCAGTTACTAGAAGAAAAGAAAGCTTTTGACCAGTTCTTCAACATTTAAATACTGCTAGTGACTTCCTCAATAAGACCCTAAAAACTCAGAAAATAAAACACAAAATTAATTTAAAAAAAAATGGCATCAAGATACAGCCTGCAGAATGGGAGAAATTCTTTGCCATCTACCTCTGATACAGAAATAATATAGAGAATAAAAATAGGTCTATTCACCCGTATAACTCCTGTGAGGTCAATATTAGGATAATTCACAGCATACAGAGGTAGATAGCTTTCTCAAACTATATAACTAGCAAGTGTGGAAAGCTTTTCTGAAAACCCAGACCATCAAGATCTAGATGGCTACTTAAAATTTCATGCAATTTGTTTCATTTGATGCATTTGGTTCTTCATATTTAGCCTGTCTTTTCAAATCTGTATATACTTGTGCTTACATGTAATTCTGCCTGAAATATCTTTGCTCTGCATTCTTCTCTGCTATAATTTTTAGTCACATTACAAAATTCTCTATAGGTGTGATAACTTTTAAAAATATTTTTCTTTCCATCCTTTAGACTTATTTGTGTTCCTCTGGAAATTAGTGTTATCATGAATCATATTGTGATTCGATTTCCTTTTCTTATCTTTTTTGTCCTTCAACAAATCTAACAATCTCAAGTGCAGTAAAATTATAGTTATTTAAAAATTGTTTTCTCCTATAAATAGTAATATGCAGAGATAACATCAATTTATATGATAAAAATGTTTTCAAATCAAAAAGTCCCATACAGATGTTATATATAATGCTTGTTCTTCCATAAGATACTCAGAGAATGTCCTCTCTACTAACAAGAAAATGGGAAAATTCTAAATAAAAGCAGTGGAAAAATACAAATGATACTAAATTTTTTTGTCTAGAAAAATTAAAAACAGAAATTTTACTGAATAAAAAATAATAAATGATTTTTTTCTGTCACTAAAAACCATGGTGTGGTTGCAGATACAGATAAAGAAGGTGATGATGCATTTTATATGCATTATATACTTTGAATATCTGAATCAGAAGAGAGAAATGCCTGTGTTAGGCATGGTGTTGCATGCTTGTAATCCTAGTACTTGGAAGGCTGAGACAGGAGGATCCTAGGTTTATGGACAGCCTTAGATACTTAGTGAGGCCCTCTGTAACCCAGTGAGACCTTGTTTCAAAATAAAAAATAAAACATAGGGCAAGGGTTATCTTGGAGGTAGATTGCCCCTGGGTTCCATCCACATTACTGCTGACAAAAAAAAAAAAAAAAAAAAAAGAAGAGAAAGATTTAGGTACATTAATGTCTCAATGTGAGCAGTGAAGAAAGAAATCTCTGTATTATTGGGATATTGCCGAGTAAGAATGAATGCAGAGAAGGATAAACAAATATCCAAAGCTCTTTTTTCCAAAGACAATAGGATTAATTACCAGCATTTTTTCTAAAGAGACTCTGGAATTCAACTTATGAAGAAGAGAACATAATTCACTTCTCAAATCAGAGAACTTCTTACTGTACAGTTGTTTGCAAATTCTATCCATTCCAACACAGGTAGTAATGTCTACATGATTGGATGCTTGTGAAGATGTAAAGTTGATTATCTACATTAAGTTGCATGTCAGTACAAAAATAACATGCACTTAATACATTTTAAATTTGCCTCTCAAACCCTTGTTTTTCTCATATGTGTACTGGCTGTCCTTGATTAGATGCAGTTTGTTATTTAGGTTTTAAGTGATTGCAAATTGTAGACCTGATTTACATTAGTTTTTCTTAAAATTCTTATGACTTAAGCTTTTTTGAATAGATATACTAAATGTCATTAACTGTGATAGTTACCTAAATTAGAAATCCAATTACTCTTAGTGTTTAAGTCTAGAGTTAAATTTAATTTAAATCTAATTCCTCACTAACCATACCACAGCATTGTCCAGGAACGATATAATTTATCAGATACAACATACTGATTCTTAAACAAATCCATAACTACAAACCAAAGAAAATAAAGTAACAAATGAATAAATGAATCAATTAATTAATTTACTAATTGAGAGTATAACAAACTATTTTACAATTTTTACTTTTACTTTAAATATTATATTAGAAATTTTATAGTATAAATATCACCTTTAAATATAATTAGGTACTTATTTTGAAAACAGTCCTGGTTATTCAATTATAAAATGTAGATTAGTTAACATGCCTGGAGTAAAACATTTTGTGGTTTAATCAAGGCTCACAGACTAGGAGTAGAGGTGAAAGAGAGTAGAGAGAAGAAGCTGAAAATTATAAAGCAGGACTCTTTATTTATTTTTATATCCATCATAGATAGCCAGAATATATATTAATTTTCTCATTTCTATAGATGCAGAAATAGGTTGAGAAGAAAATCAATGCCCTGGGTCAAGCCACACAGAGATAAGAAATGTTTATGGAAGTTTTAAGGCAGTAAATTATTTATGATAACACTCAATGTCTTTGAAGTATCCAACACAGTCCAAGCAGATCAGGATATTAAAGTTAGTAGAATAAATGAAATTCTTCATTTCAAAAACTTTTTTCCATCCAGATAATTTATTTGATGAAGATAGGTAATAAGAAAGTCAGCAGATTAAAAAAAAAAAACTAGAGTACATTTTAGAAAGATGAGTGCTGTAGCATATCTAAAGGCAGAGAAAGGTGCAGATTACATTGGAGAGTACTCAGATTTTAGACAGCTACACAAAGACTTTCTGAGATGTTATATTTGATATTATCTATGGGTTATGAAGAAAGAATAATAAATCTTTAGTGAAAGAGTTCTATATTTAGAATCTTGTTAAAATAGAACTAGAATAATATTTTCAAGTTCCATCCATTTTCCTATAAATGCCACAATTTTGTTCCTCATTGTGGTTGAGTAAAATTTCATTGTGTCAATAAAGCACAATTTTGTGACCCATCCATCTGTTGATGGATACCTAGGCTGAGTCCATAATTTGGCTATTGTAAATTGTGCTGCTATAAACATGGATAATCATGAATCACTATAATATTCTTACTTAAGTTCCTTTGAAAAGATACTCATGGAGGGTATAGTTAGGTCATATAGAGATCCCATTCCTAATCTTTTGAGAAATCAATCAGGATTAGCCGGTATAAAAATGTAAATACTAGTATGTTTTCTCTCATATGTGAAACTAGGTAGAAATAGGAAGCAAAAGAGATCTCAGAGAAAAAAAGCAGAGACTCCAATGGAGCCATGTGAAAAGGTTTAGGAAAAAAAGAGGAGATATAAAGAAGTTAACAATTTAAACAATTTATGTATGTTTATAAAAGTACAATGGTAATTTCAATGATATATATAGGAAAGGGGACAGTGGGGGTAGAATCCAGGGGGAAATTCTACAAGTGTTGTTTAGATATACAATCATATCACTCTATATCTCAGAATGATGTGTAAAGAAAATGCACCAATAAAAGCATAAAATATATTCACATATTTCTGGAATTGGAAGACTGGTGTGGTGGGGGAGAGGGAGAAATGATAGGAATTGAGGTTAGACAAAGAGAATCATAATCACACTAGGTTTTTTAGAGATTTTGAACAATTTTATTCTAAAATTAAAATATTATTTATTACTTGTTATTTATTGTTTTAAAAAAATATATTAAAACTCACTCTATTTTCCATAAGTTTGGAATTTTAATTTGGTCCTTATACAATATCTGATCTCTTTCAGAAAAAAATAAACACCCCCAAATGGTTATTTAATGAATGGAATGTTTCTAGAGATATAATAGAGTTAAAGGAAAAATAAGGCATGACACATCTTTATTTTTTAAATATGAATCCTTTGTGGCCTTGTCATTCTGCGTCTTGACAGAATTTTACTACATAGTATGATTGGCAAGACTGTATGAAGAATTGCCCAAGTATATTCGGTTGAGTTCAAATATTTGTATGTCATGCATTTCTTTCAATTGTGAAATTAGTATTAAATACATGGGCTGATACAGTGACATTTTTTCCTTCCTTTTCACTTAATGGCAGGAAGAGTCTCATATGAATTTAAGAATATTCCTTGGCTATATTCCCATATTGACACATTATTCCTTTTGGATGCAAGGCTTCTAAATATAATACACCCAATGAAAAAACAACAACAAAAAATCAAATTTCTTGACTGAACTATTAGATGGAGTAATTTCAAGAGCTACTTCTATTTTGACATTGGGCCCACATACTGCATACTACACATATATTTTCATTTATCTAGGGCAAATATTATATTCTCTAAATCAGAATTAGACATTTACAAAGCATTTTTCTTAGTCATTTTTCATAAACTTTCAACATGCTATTTTACAAAGTTCTATAGAGAGAACTCATTAAAAGTGATGAAATTAGGATCAGAATGGTCATGCAACATCAAGCAATAAATGACCACTTTAAATCTCTGTTGAGTGTACCCATGATAACAATTTTATTTTTATGTATTTATTTATTTTGTTGGTACTGGGGTTCCTGGAAGCCCTTCTACCCCCGGGCTACACTCCCAGACCTATTTTTTAATATATTTTTATTTTGAAACCAGGTCTCTTAAGCCCGCATGGCTGGCTTCGAACCTGCATGATCCTCCTGTCTCTGCCTTCCAAGCGCGGGTATTACAAGTGTGTGCAACCACGCCCGGCCCATGATAACAAATTTTTAAAAAATAGAACTTAATACATGAGCTCGTGACATTACTGAGTCAAACATGACCTTTAATTCTATGGTAAAACTGACTCCTGAGCCAGGACTTTTTCTGTACCTACTGTTTTGGCGTCTGAGTGTGGGCTCTTTTAGCAAGACACTTAAATAGGATTTATATATTCAAATATTTTTTTTTTCTGTAGGAGTTGGCTTATTCCCCAGTTCCCTATCTCAATCTCAGTTGCTTTTTTTTCCTGCACACTAAAAGAAAGTTGGACATATTGAATGCTTAATTGATTCTGCTGCTAAATAAACATTTTTTGAGACCCAAACACTGTTCCATACTCATTAAAATTGGTTAGCAGTATTTATTAGGTACTAGAAGTTTAAAATTGGTCCTATCTCGCTGCTCATTTTATCAGAAATCACAGAATAATCGACAATTCCTTATTTCTCATTATTGTCACCATACTGAAAAAGTGCTAAGGGTGCCCAAACTCCCACAACTCTTCCTCAGTTTACACTATGCCCCTGCCAAGTGACCTGACCAGGCAACTATCATATCTTTGTGAAATATATGAGCAATTTAATCCCATATTTAACTTTAAATTCATTTCTGGTGTCCACTCCAAGAATCAGTGTTTCAGAATTCTGGTTGGCTCAAAGAAAGGTCATTAAATCTAATACAAGGATTATTATGAGAATGTCTTCAAAATTAAATGAAATTAGTAAGAATTTATTATGCCCCCGGGGTCTGGCAGCATAGTTAAGCAATTACTATTCATCTACTCATGAAATTTTGGGGGAGTTGATTACTAGCGATTGAATCCAGTAGTATTCTGCCTCAATGCTACATTGCCAGTTTAATTTTACTTTTATTTTGAATATTGACTCTCCAGGCAAACATAACAATGCCTGGATATTATCCATGATTTTATTTTATTTTATTTTTTTTTATTTTGGTACTAGAGATTGAAACCAGGGAAATTCTACCTCCAAACTATACCCCCAGTCTTTTTAATTTTTGTTTTGAAGCAGTGTCTCCCTGGATTGTTCAGCATCTCCCTACTTGCTGAGTGTGTCCTTGAACCTGCAATTTTTCTATGCAAGTTTTCTCAAGTACTGTGATTACAGATATGTTCCATGGATCCTGACATAGTATCCATGTTTTTAAATAGTTTAAGAGGTCCATTACTAGAACATGAGAGAAAGCTCAGGCTAAACCTGGAAATCACAAGTCAAGCAATTGGCCTTTAAGAAATTCATAAACTGCATACCTAAAGCACAGAAAGTAGGCAACCTCATTTTGTTCCATGTTATATTTTCCTGCTATTGCTTACCATTTAACAAAATAAAAGAGGCAGACATGGTTTAAAATTCCTGTATTACCGCCGGGCGTGGTGGCTCACACTTGTAATCCCCGCGCTTGGGAGGCAGAGACAGGAGGATCGCGCAGGTTCGAAGCCAGCTGAGCGCTGGCTTAGGAGACCCTGTTTCCAAAATGAAAATGTAAAAATAGGTCTGGGAGTGTAGCCCCGAGGTGGAAGGGCTTCCAGGAACCCCAGTACCACCAAAAAAAAAAAAAAAATTCCTGTATTATCAGAATTTGAGAGATTGAGACAGGTGGGTCACAGATTTGAAGCCAGTCTCAGCTACTTAGCAAGACTCCCAGCCACTAACGTAGAGAGGTCTTGTTTCCAAATAAAAAAATAACATGTAATTGTGCCGGGGTCCAGCCCTAGCAGAGTCGGGGTTTGTGTGTTGATGAGGGGGAAACCGAGGCCGATGAGAGAAGAAGCCACACAAGATCAATCTTTCTCCATCTTTCTCCATTTTTCTCAGGATTTGTTACAGTTTTTATACTTTATTTTTTGGCAGAAAAGCAAGAGCATAGTCATGCAAGCAGGATTGCCAAGGACAGTAAAAGTTATTATTTTCTATAAGGTTTAGGGCAAGGGTGCTAGACATTTAAACAATCATAGTGTATTTTCTCACTTCACAAGGTTGACTCAAACTTAATCTTATACAGTGACTCTAACTAAGGTCAGTTTGAACTTAATGTTTGGCCCAATAACTTTATCCTTGGGAAACAATCTTTGATGCCTGAGTCTCTCACAAGCTGCTGCCCATCAGTTTTAGTTATAATGCTTATACGTAAAATTCCAATTATACATATTAATCCAAATAATCCTAAAATAATTTTTGAAGAAAGGAATGCTAGACATTCTTCATGGGGGATCTACACCGTTGCGGATCCCCTGATTGAGCTTTCTCAAAATCTGCAAAAGATGTGGTAGCATAATTGCATATATCTGTTCCTGGTTTTAATACCCAAAACCAAAAATAAAAAAGTTTAAAAGTATGGAAAGTGGGAAATGGATCTATATAATCTAAGAAAAGATAAAAATATAAATTGTATAGTCATCTTTCCTATTTCTTCTATCTAGCAAAATCCACAAAAAGAAGTTTCCCTTTTGTGTGAAATTTTAGTTACTGAGAACTAGGCTAGATAATTCTTATTTACTCTCAGACTCTTAGATGCCTCAATCTAGGAACCATATAGCAGAGCCACATATCGCAGACACCCCATGAGAGCTCTTCTGAAGTATAAGAAATATTTGGAGCCATTTGCTAGGGCAAAAATTTTATCTCTGGTTTTATAGAAAGGAATCTTGCAAAATGTGCATTAAAATGATATCAGTTTACTAAAATTGTTTTGAAGTTGGATACTTCAGTGCAATCTACAAGGGGAAGTGAACTATCAGAGGCAGTGCTCCAGAGAATCTCTTATGATGCCGGTCTCTAATCTTTGCTATCTATAATATAATGGAATAAAAATGGTAAAAACAAATTTTGTATGATTAGCTGTATTAAACACATTTTAATCTATTATAAATCATTATTACCTAGTTGGAAAATTAATAATAATTCTCAAAAACTTTTCCAAGAAAATTTCGGTAAGTTAGGGAATACAAATATCCAATATCATTAATGTGGTATTTGTTGTGTTATTAGCACTGTTAAAAACTCTTAAAGAATTGAAAAGCTATTATGTATCATTTTAAAATACTAATTAAGTGAACACACACATAAAGGATACAAACACAGCAGCTTATACTATTGATGGGAGACACTTCACATCAAAATCAAACTTGAATTATTACATAAATTTTCACCACTTTTGTATATATAAAAATATGAAATAACTTTGTTATTTTAAAGGTTCCATATTGTTATCTCCATATAACATAGTGTGTTGTTAAACAAGTAAACTTAAAATTTTGAATCATTGGTCCATTTTAACATAATAAAAGAATATAATTAGAGAAGTTTTAAAAATTGAGACAATTTAGAGAAAAAATAAGCAAATATAATAGATGGTAGATACATAACATTATTAATGTGAAGTGTGAGAATTTGAAAAAATATGTTCTTTTAAAACAAAATTACAGCCAGGAGTGGTGGTGCATGTTTGCAATCCAAACATTTGGGAGACTGAGACAGGAGGATCATGGTTAGAGGACATGCTCAGTTACTACTTAGCAAGGCCCTTTGCATCTCAGTGGGACCCTCTTTCAAAATAAAGAATAACAAAATAGAGCTGGGGTGTAACTTGGAGTAGAATGCCCCTGGTATATTAATATGTTTGCCTTGTTTTCTGGGATTTTTTATTCAATAACTGTTTATATATCCATTGCATTTTTGTGGTACTAGGAAATAACCCAGGAAGGGGGATTCTACATTTGATCTACACACCTTTTTATTCTTTATCTTGAAACAGGGCCTCACTGAATTATCTTGGGCTGCCCTCAAACCCCTGAGCCTTCTGTCTCAGCCCCCTAAGCACAGCAGTTTCAGGAGTATGGCACTGTACCTAGTTTAGCTGCATTTCATATAGCTACAAATGGGAAAAGTTTTTAAAAACTACGTTCTTATCACTTTGCAGGCAGAAATAATATTTTAGATGATACTTGGCAATGAGAACACAGAAACAGGTATCGCTCACCAGTGCAAAGACTGTGCCTAGCATTTTCAAAGAGAAGAAGAAGCTTTCAAAGCAATCAAATAATAATGACTCCAGACTTAAAATGTTTATTTTGAAAAAAGGGCAGCAGCACTGCATGGCACAGAGTTATAAAAGACTTAGACAAAATCAAAACCTCTAGGCAAACAACAGAGAACAAACATGAGCTATAACACACACACACACACACACACACACACACACACACACACACACACGCACACACACCCCACACTAGACTACAACCATTTTCAACTATCCAAGTTCAGGGGTGTGGGCTTTTTTAAAAGAAAGTTAAAGCAGATATTGAAATCCATTCAAACTGCTTAAATTACAGTGTATATAATGACAGCATGCTGTGTCAGGACTTTGCAACTAAACATGAAACTGTTCCTGGGACTCAAAAATAAAAAAAAAAAAAAAAATTAAAAAAACTGTTTTGTGCCCTTCCCAGTGGCTCATATCAGTAATCCCCAGTGCTTGCGAGTTGAGAGGCTGAGACAGTTAATGAATCCATACAGATCATCAAAATTGGTGCCTCTATACTAACAACTTCAATAAAGTTCTTTTCTTTTGCTTAATTTATCTGGCTATTGTATCCAGGACTGTATTCAATAAAATGACTAAACATGAACATTTTTGCCTTATTTTTTATCTTGGAGCTTTATCTGACTCTATAACAGGGTTAAAGAAAAATTTACATTTCTGTAAATCTCAGTACTTTAGAAACTGAGATAAAAGAATTGCAGGTTCAAGAGAGCCTCAGAAATAGGGTGAGAGTCTCAGCAATCAACGGAGACCCTTTTTAAAAACAAAAAATAAAATAGAGCTAGGAGTATAACTTGGAGGTAGCATGGCCCTGGGTTCAATCCCTAGTAACAACCCCCCCCCAAAAAAAAAAGAAAATTTTCCTGCAGAACTCTGAATTTTTATCATAACAATAGAAATAAGGATTTATAAACTAAAGTATACAAAGTTAGTATTCAGATAAGATCAATTAAACCTTAATCACAACATGAAAGATCATTATTATGGCATTATATTAATTAATCTTACAGCTACCACTTATTGGAACCATATATATGCTTCCTATTGGGCTGATTTGTTCTGCTATGCATTCATATATCTCAAAAAATTTTTATGATAGAGGTAGAAAAACTGAATTTCAGATAATCTAGGTAATTGTCTTTTGATCTCATAGATACTTTGTTAGACTTTGAAAGCAGTTTGTTTATATATTAAGGTAGGTAGTGGCATATGCTTGTAATTCCAGTACTTGGGAGGCTGAGACAGGAGGATCACAGGTTTGTGATCAGCCTCAGGTACTTACTGAGGCCCTTGCAATTAGTGAGACCCTGTTTCAAAATAAAGAAAAAAAAGTGTTGAAGTTTTGTTAAAAAGTATTAATACTTAGGTGGACATAGACACTTACTTTCTTGATAGATTGATCATTTTATTGGTTTAGAATTAATTTTGGTCATGTTTGTGGAATAATGATATACCTGACATACATACAGAATGAAATATGTTTCATTGTTATTACTTATAAGCATTTTATATATTCTATGCACTTATATCTATTTAATTTTACTTTTCAAATTCATAATGGCTTCATTTATAAGGAACATTGTATAATATATACATACAAACATCATAAATGTATTATATCAATCTAACATTTTTTTTTGTGTGTGTGTGATACTGGGGGTGGAACCCAGAGTCCATCTACTTCCAGGCTATACCACAGATCTATTTTATACTTTGTTTGGTATCGTCCCCTAAGACTCCGACCTGCAGGGGCTTAGAGAACGACACAGACACCTCTTCAGCTGAAATATGAATTCTTCTTTAATGGATCCTTAATATGTCTCAATAATATGTCTCTTCTTCCTTCTAATATGTCTGACAATGCGTACAGCAAGCACAATATATATCAGCATCAAAATCCCTCCCTCTATTCCCTACCAACCCCAAGCTTCCCACGGCGAGGGCATGCACATTTCTGACTCTCTCATAGGCAGGCTGGTGGTAGCATGAGGCTTTGCATCACTGATCATTCTGCAGGCACGTAGCATGGCACACTGCGCATGCTCAAGGAGACGTCCATCTTGTGAGTCTCATGACTTGGCTGCAAGCCTAGGCGCCATCTTGAATCCACGCTGGCAACAAGCCTGGGTGCCATTTCGGTCCAGCCGAGTGGGCCCCTACAGTTTGGAAACAGGGTCTCACTAAGTAGCTGAGAGCCTCATTAATTAGCTGAGGTTGGCTTTGAACCTGTGTGATCCTCCTATCTCAGCCTCCCAAGCATGGGGATTACAAGCTTGGGCCAGCACACCAGGCTCAATGTAACATTTTTGAGGGGGTGGGGCTAAGATCATTCCCTTAGAATTTTTCAAATATATAATACATTATTTTGATTTTGATTAAACTGTACAATTAATTTTTTGTTTTTGTTTTTATGATTCTGGGGTTCCTGGAAGCCCTTCTACCTCTGGGCTACACTCCCAGACCTATTTTTTATATAGTTTTTGGAAACAGGGTCTCTTACGCCAGCGCAGCTGGCTTCAAACCTGCGCGATCCTCCTGTCTCCACCTCCCAAGCGCATGGATTACAAGCGTGCGCCACCACACCCGGCATAACTGTACAATTAATTTCAAGAACTTATCCTTGTCAAGAAGAACTTTCTTCTTATTAAACAGTATGCTTTTCCTCTATGCCTCGCACCAGTACCATTCTATTCTCTGCTCCTATGATTTATACTTTTGTAGTTTCTTCCTATAATTAGACCATATACATTTATCTTTCTGTACCTGTATTATTTCACTTAATTTGATGCCCTTCATATTCATCCAGGTTGCCAAAAATGACAAGTTTCCATATCTCTTAAGACTGAATAGTAGTCCATTGTATATGTGTGTGGGGTGAAACTTATTTTTTTCATCTATTTATCTTTTGATGGAAACATGGGTTGATTTCACCTACTGTAAAAAATGTTATAAAAAATGAGGTACAGCCAGGTGTGGTGGCGCACGCTTGTAATCCCCGTGCTTGGGAGGCTGAGACAGGAGGATCGCACAGGTTCAAAGCCAGCCTCAGCTACATAGTGAGGATCTCAGCAACTTAATGTGACCCTGTTTCCAAGTAAAATATAAAATAGGTTTGGGAGTATAGCTCGGAGATTGAAAGCCTCTGGGTTCCATCCCCAGTACCACACACAAAAAATTGAAGTAGATATATTTCTTCAACATAATGAATTCATTTTGGAGAATACATACACTGCAATAGGACTGCTGAGTTGTGCATTATTTTTATGTATATTTTTCCAAGAAAACACTTATCCTCATAATGAATTTCTTTAGGCTTTACAATAGATTCCCATAGGTTGCACTGGAACTACAAAAGCTTTGTCTTCAATTTTCTCTTCATTTCAGATAATCACAGGTGTTCTTTGGTCAGAAAGATGACCAATTGCTGCTCATATTCAACAAGTGCTGATATCTTTTTAATAATATGTTCTCTGGAAGCACTTCTACTTCCAAATAATATACAGTATCAGTCAGGAATGAGAGACTAAAACAAAAAGTATTAATGGAAACAGGATATTGAACTTAATGACACATGCCCATAGTTCCATCTACTTTGGAGACTGAAGCAAGAGTATCACTAGGGAGCAGGGGTTTGAGACCAGTCTGGACAACATAAGAAGACCCCATATCAAAAAAGGGATGAAGGGGGAGTTTTGAATCTAAAATAAAGTGAATCCTCCACTATCAAAATCTAGAAAGAATGAGGTCTTCCCGCAACTGTTTGGAGCAGCCACTGTGACAACACCCACCTGGCCCTGACCTTCTTACAACTATCACTTGTTCACAGATAAGCTCTGTGAATCGCTCTCTCATTTTCTCTCTCTTCTTCCCCAATACATGAAGTTATATATGTAGCCATTCTTGACTACCCAAAATGCTTTAGCAACCCACCCAACACATTCCATATGCTATTTGTGCTGTTTTTCTATAATAATTCTCATCTGAATTATATATGATTAGTCATTAATTGACTGTTTCATCCAAGCCCAATATAGAATCTTTGAAAATAGAATGCTTTTATTCACTGATATAGCATTATACTTAGAAGTTAATATAACATAATAAGTGCTTAATATCTGTTGAAGCCCTGTGTGCTGGAACATGTCTGTAATTCTAGTACTTGGGTGGATGAGACAGGAGAGTCAAAGTTTTAAACCAAGTGTTGCCGGTTTAGTGGGACTCAGCAATCTAGGGAGAATTTGTTTCAAAATAGAAAGGGCTGGAGTTGTAGATCATAGGTGAAATGCCTTTCAGTTTAGTTCCCAGTGTACTTCTTCACACACATACATACCTGTTGAGTAAATGAATAAAAGGATGGATCAGTGAATAAATGAATGAATTAAATTTGCTCCTTTTGCGTTTGGTTATATTATTACCTTAAATGTCTGTTTTTCATTTCTGCATTTTCCAAACTTCTAACCAATATGCAACATTTAGTTTATATCTAACATCCTCTGGCTTTTCTCCATAATTTACTATCACTCCTTTCTGATATGTTAATTTTTCTGTGGTCTATGCCGGATTATTTAGGGTTCTGCTATATATTTAATACACGAAACACTAATATAATACAAGATTTGTAAGACAAAAAAATCTCTTATTTTTTATATAACCCTAAAACTTGATGTTTAAATGAGCATATTTCACTGACAAATAATTTATAGCTTGTGCAAGTATTTCATTGTATTTTTCAAGTGGTTTGGCTAAGCTATTATGTCAACAATAAATATTTTTGATCATTTACCCTGTGTCAAGTATAGTTATACACACTTTATATTTACTATCTTATAATGATGACAAGTGGCCTATAAGCCAGGCAGAAAAGTTTTATATGTAGGACAATTTATAGCCAGGAATTCATGTGGCTTTTCTCCCATTAGTATCAATGGCATGGGGAGAGAAGGGGTTCCAGATCTGGCTTTGATGCTCATGAACTACTGAATTTGAAGCAAGTCACTTCTTCACTCTTGATGTCAGATTCCTTCTATGTGGATTGAAGAAACCGACAGCATTATCTCAAAGTCCTCTTTCAGTTTCAATAACCTGTGAGTTCATGAGCCACAAATACTCTTTTAGCACTCAAGTGTTCTTTTATTTAAGAGTATAAATGGGAAAAGAATGTTTAAGTAGATAAAAGCTAAAAATACTATTATATGGATTATAATAATTTTGAAATACCTTTTGTTGCACTGTAATTACACATCATACTGAGGCATAAACTGAAAGAAATATACATGTACACAATACTTGGTGCACTTCCCCCCAGATCCCACTCCACTTCCCAGACTTCTTCATTTGCTTTTTATCTGTAGTTTCATGAACCCTCATTTTAATATTTGTTGAAAAGCCTCAGAATTTAATTGGATGATCTCATGGCTATTTCTAGTTATTTGAAAACAAAGTAATTGGCTTGAAAGTTGAAGTTAAAACATAGACTCAAATTCTCTATTTAAAGAAAAATTTAGATGAAAATTGTTACAAGTAAAGAAAAAAACTGCTATGCAAAGCACTGAACTCATGAAAAAATTTCTTTATTCTTATAGGAGTTGGGAGATGGCAAGAAACAGGAAGTTTGCTCACAGATTTAATATAGGCAGCTCCAGAAATGTAAAGAGGATAGCACACTTAAAAGAAAATATGAGATAGCTGCACACTAGACACATCAAGAAAATGTTACATCATTTAGGCAGGAAGAGCAAGGGTGGGGGGAGGAAAATAGAGACAATGCAGTCTGGGGAACAATCTTGGAAGGGGAACCATCGCACAGAGCTGGCACTGTAGAACAGGGCCACTGTCAGATGAGAGCAAGGCAGGGAGGGAAGAGTAGTGAAAATTCCATGTGTTGTTCTCTCTGTATTTAAGACTATATTTTAAATGCCTGACAGTGTTATCCATGAATCAACTAAAAGACACAGGTGGAATCTATGCAGGTCAAGAGCAAAGAAAAATAGGAAGTGGTGGGTGAGTGTACAGGACCAGAGTGTATGCAAGTATACAAGATGAAAATGTAAAGGCAGATGCTGTATGGCTGAGACCTTAGCCACAGGTTTGTCTAATGATTTCAGGGATACAATTAGTCAGGAGGCACTTATTAAAAGGCAAAAGTTCTAGCACATGCAGGGATATTTGACAAGTCCTTCTTTATGCATTTGGATGCATCTTCTTTGACTCAGATTTTAGTAATAACATAAATGGGTGTCTTAGTTTAGGTAATATCTCCACTTATACCCCAGATGTTAACTCATATAACATTTTCATGAAAGTCATACCCCATAAATCTATATATGCCAGATATGCTTCACCCATGCAAATATAACCATGCATTTCTTGTTCTTATTAATTATTTAATGATCAATGTGATTTTATTAATAAAATTAGTTTTCTAAGATGACATTGTTTTAATTGCCAGAATGGTGATATGATTTGTATGCTTTCTGTTTACTAGTGTTGCCCCGTTCATAGTTGGAAAAGTATTAGAGATATAAAGTATATTCATCATATTTCTAGCTTATTTTTTCAAATTCAAGTGGGCACACCATTAATAATCTTCATATAAGATAGAACATAAAAGTAGTAAAAGATTAACTTAAAATGTAGCCTCAGTATTTGTAATTGTTATGAGACAAAATTAACTGATTACAGTTCTTTTTTTTCTAATTCATTTCACATTATACTTACCTTTTCCCAATAGTTTGTTATATCTTTAGTTCATTTGTTTGCATTCCCCTGCTAGGAAACCCAGATATTTATTATGTCTTTCTATATCCTTGGCTGTCCTTTATTTCTTAGGTAATGGCAGTTTACTATTAGAAATAAATATTGAAAATGGTTCAACTAGGCAATAAAATGAATCTCCTGAAATTCAAACAAAATTTTCCCTGATTTTATTTTCTGAAAGAATCATGTTAAATCGCCCCATTTAGGGCATTTATCTCAAGGGTAGCAGGCAATGCATTTTAATCATTTTACACACCTGTTTAACCACTATCCCAGTCAAGATAAGAGTTCTATCATCTCAGAATATCCACTTTCAACTGCCAGAGGGTAATTTCTACTCTCCTGCCCCACCCCTGGCTTTTGTCTCATAGGAAACCCCCTTCACACTCTTCCTTGTCATGGCCTTGAGCACAACATAGCTCTCAAGGCCTCAGGAGTCCTCTTAATCTCACTGTCCTACAACAAAGGTCCACATCACTATCCCATGCCTTCTCTACAGACTCCATGGGAAGTGAGCTGGCAGCCAGCTCCTGACTCACTCTGAATCTAGGGCAGATGTCTTTTAATTCATCATGTACTACTACAAACACCAAGATGATTCATTTTCCTCTCCATGAAGGTCCACTATCTATGGAAGGTCTGTTCCTTTCTAAGCATACCTTAAGGACAAAAGTGGCTATTCATTTTCTGGATTTCATTTCATTTCGTTTAGATAACCCTATTTTGTCAGTTTTCTTATAGATTTTAAAAACCTGATTTTTTAATCCAGTTTTGTTGTGGTTCTAGGAAGTGAAAGATTCTTCTGGACTTCCTCATTATAACTGAACATGGTACTCTGTGCAGGATTTTTTGTGTATTTTATAAGTGTATGTTAATTTACAACATTATTTATTTGAAAACAATACTAGTGAATAAATAGAAAACTGTCTTTTAGAATTTATATATGTATGCAAATGGAATAATTAGAACATATGCTTATTGTTGTTTAAATTAAGTTAAACATATTTATGGCCTAAATCTTTTATAACATAAATGTTATATGCATAAATATTAACCAGGTTGATTGATATTTCTTCACTTTCTGAACATAATTAAACATCATATATTTGAATAAAGTTTGAAAAATACTTTACTTCTAATTTGAAATGTTAGAGCACAATCTTGTACCTAATGAACTTTGTTCCACTATGATTGAGGGTCAAGTCAGAATGAATCCATTAATCACTGTAATTCTACACAGAAGAGCCTGAAATGGCCAGAGTGGAAGTTCAATAAGTGGGAAATGTTATATATGTCACTTCAGACACGAGTTAATGAAGAAGCAGGTAATGGCTCAATAGAGTATTTTTACAAGAAGTACACATTTCTTTTTGTAGTGATTTTTACAGAACTTGTTCTTTTGGAAATTGCAATTGAGAAAGTGGTATGTGCATAAAATTAGTTTATCCATTTTAAACTAAAAGTTACAAAATGAACATTGTTTTGAGAAAACAACATTAAGAGAAACTTCTTCATCTGAAGAATTATGAAGTACATTAATTATGTACTTCATAAATAATTGGAGAATTATTTACATGAATCAAGAAAATATAGTTAAAATTTTGTACCTTAACTTCTTTTTGTGGTGCTGGGGACTGAAACCAGAAGCATTCAACCTATGAACTACACCCCCAGCCCAATTTTTTTGATTCTTTGTTTTGAAACAGGGTGTCACTAAGTTGAAGAATACCTCAATAAGTAGCTGGCTGCAAACCCAAATCCTCTTGTCTCAGCCTCTAAAGTGCTGGGATTACAAGTGTGCACTAACATGCCTGGTTGTATCTTTACTTTCAAGTACTTCTTTTATTCTTTTTCTCCAAATGTCACACTCTTTTATAGAAAAAATTAAAAGTTCTTCAAAATTTATCACAAATGTTTATATTACACATTTTAGAATGTGTTATTTGGTTTCATGAGAAAAAAAAGCATTACATAATTTTCACTCAAAAAGGAAATGATGAATAAGCCTTTAAACATATACCTTTATATATTTATATTTAAAAAAATCTTTATAAATAATTTTTGTTACTCCCCATTGTGTATTGAAAAGAATGATGCTTATTTCAACAGTAAGTAATCCAGAATGCATAATTATACAGAATCTTTATTATTTTAGCTTATAATCACTGAAATCACTGAGTGAATCACTGAGTGAATCACTGAGTGAATTTATCACTGAGATTTGTTTCTCATGTTTTAGACTTATCTGTCTTATCAGACTTATCTGTCTTATACACTTGGATCAGGGTAATTGAAAGTATTACCATTTTTACAAATATATTCAGAATATGATCCTCAAACTGAAAGTGGTTCTAGTGGCTCTGGGTGGATAATTTTAGTTTGTTCATTTGTTTATTGAGGTACCTTATGTGACAAAATTTTTGTCTATATATTAGTATCAGGAATGAGGAGTTTGGTCATTTAAGGAATGTATTCATCTTTGTTTTCCATCAAGAAAAACAGAAACAATAGTAAATGGGATGTAGCCTATGCGACCGTGGATAATAGATGTCTCACTATCTTCCAACTGTTAACTAGAGTCCAGGAAAAATGGAGATGTAATTGATTCCCAATCTAAAGGTGTTGGGACCAGGATAGTTAATGGTGCAGTGATAGGTCCATGACAAAAGTTCTAAACCCGGTGGCCCAGAATGGTGAGGGTCTGTTCATAAAATCCCTAAAGTCTAAAGGCTTGATATTCAGAAACTTGAAAGTAAGAAGGCAGGAGAAGATGGCTATGCCAGCCAAGAAGAGATGGGTACCATTTAACTTCTTAGTGTCTCAATTATTTCATCTAAGAAATATGTTTTGTCATAATAATATACTATAATGAATAGATAGACCTTTGATATATAAGTGTTTTAAGTTTATGAGAAGAAAATATTAGGCACACAATTTTTTTAGATTCCTAAATGTGGAATATATTTAAATGTTTGAATATGTATAACAAAAAAAAGATTCTTTTTAAATGCTATAAAGTAAAAGAAAATCTCTCAAACAATTGTTGATTAGTTGTAGAGAGCAATCATTAAAAGGTGGGAAAGAACACGAGTCTAGTAATATTTTGCACTAAGATTTCTTCTAAAATATTTTTAAATTCTTGCCTTATATAAAATAAGCTTTGATGCACTATATACAGAGAGTTTTTTAATGAAGATGCTTGTTAATCAACTCACACAAATGTCTTCATGTAAAATTAAATTAAGTGTCACATAAAACTATTTCTATATTTTAAGTAAAAATATCACGGAGCATTTTCATTTTGATTAATGGTTCTACTCTTTAGCAATCTTCTGTTAACTGGCTCACTACTTTAGTCACATTCCATAAAAGGCTCCTGTGATACATTAAGTGATACAAGTACATTATTGTACATAAAACATATAGCTTAATGTCAAACTATGAAAATCAGAAAAGGGAAAGATGAACTTGGCACTAGTTATTTTGTAATTCACTGTTTTATATCCAAATTTCTCAATTACATAGTTAGTTTTTTTTTTCTTTTTCTGTTACTGGAGGTGAAATCCAGGGCATTCTGTATGGTAGGTAATTGCGCTACTACTGAACTATATCTCCAGCCCTAAACTGGAATATTTGAACTCATTAATATGTTTGGAAAAAAACAGAAAAAAGTCAATTTCTGTAAATTTTATCTATCTAAAAATAACCATACCAAAATAATATAATATACCTTGGGTTTTTTATACATATTTTTATTAGATAACTCTCAATATGGAAAAAGAGAAAGGAAATCTGTGTATTAGAACTATATAAATGTAGAGGCCGGGTGTAGTGGCACACGCTTGTAATCCCCGTGCTCGGGAGGCTGAGACAGGAGGATCACATGGGTTCGAAGCCAGCCTCAGCTACTTAGTGAGGCTTTCAGCAACTTAGTGAGACCCTGTTTCCAAATAAAATATAAAAAAAGGTCTGGGAGTATAGCCCGGAGGTAGAAAGCCTCTGGGTTCCTCCCCCAGTACCACACACACAAAAAAAAACTATATAAATGTAGTATCTGAAAAAATAATTTAAAGATTAGTATATTATTCCTTTACTAAATCCTTAACTGATAAGTTCCAGTAAAACACATTAGAAAAAATAGGTTTACTCTATAAAGGCTATTAAAAATCATATTGAAATGTTTATTGTATTAATATTCCAGAGCAAAGTTTGGGAATCTTTTGATAGTTAGATGCCCCTTGCCTTGTTTTGAATTCTTTTTAATCAATTGCTAAAAATATAATTTCTCTGGCTATATAATTACCATTTAAAAACATTTCAGCATAAAAGTCTAACATTTCAGTTTCTATAATGTCTATTGCATTAAATAATTTTATGCTTAATTATTTCTTACTTCTTAGGAAATTACACCTTATCGTGGGTCCTCACTCCATTAAAACTTTTATGTACACAAGCTATAGAAATATGCTATGAATTTAAATCATCTAGTATATTGCTAAGTTCATGTAGGTATTTAAAGCATGAAAATCAGACTCTCTCTGTCTCTGTCTCTGTCTCTGTCTCTCTCGCCCTCCCTCCTTATCCCATGCCTGAATAATAAAACCATTTGAGCAGCAATATCTCTATGTTAAATTCTTGTGGCCATAAAAATATTTTATATGTGTGTTTTAATGATGATTGATGATTCACAGTGAAATGTTAAGTCTGCAGCTTTTTGCTGTCTTGACAGAAATAGTCTTTGACCCAGAAGGAGTTTAATGACTAACTTCCAGATTTTAAAATCAAGACAGAATTTCCAAAATGGTTCTGTATTTAAGTAATTGAGTCGTTAACATTTTGTACAAAATTAATTGCTGTCTGATGGTCTTGTTCTTTGGCTTCCATCTGTGCTAAATTCCCAACAAAATGTCATTAGAGGCACATAATTTCTGAATTCCTCATTTTGGATTTTATTTTGTGATCATATGCCTCTAAGATATATCTCTATCCCTATTTTATTTACTTATTCATTTTTATTTTGAAACAGGGTACTATTAAATGTCAAAGGTCCTTACTCATTTTCTGAGGTTCGTTGCAAATCTGAGATCCTCCTATCTTAGCCTCCCAAGTACTGGGACTACAAGTGTGCAACACTATATCTGGCTAAAACTTTGTATTTAAATAAAATAATAATATTTTTCTGTATCTCCATGTACACATACATAAGTGAAAAGCAAAATAAATAAAGACCTTGAGTAGCTATTCATATCATTTCAGTAAATTGGAAAATTTCTTTATGTTAGTGTAAGAATTGATGAATTATGATATAAATTTCATAACAAATACATTACTCTGATTTAAAGCTCTGATGTAAACAGGTAAAGAGAGTTTGGTGTAAGGACATGTAGTATTTTAAGGAAGATTTTTTTTTTTTTTGAGGAGTAGATAGATTTGGACATGTGATGGTCTTGATCAGTGTTTCTTTATCCCTATAGAAAGATTTCCTCTTGAGTTGTTGAAAAAATTTGAAAGATTGTGAAAATGACTCTCAAATGCAGTCAAATCTAGTGATGACTCTGGGAAGAGAGTAACTTTCTGCATTTTAGCTCTGAAATGTAATATAATACATTAGCATCACATTGGGGTTATTTCTTCATATCCTGCTAAACTAGAAGAGGACTGTGCATACTGTAGGCTTACTTGGCTTTACTTGGCTGTATCTAATAGTCTCTGAACAAATTATTTTTGTGTTCTTTAAAGGGAAAGCATTATTTCATATTGGAACTATGTCTAAAATACGAGTTACTGAAGACTGAGGTTCTACTGCAGCTACACTTCAGGACACATGCAGAGTAGGAAGACATGGACTATTCAACCGAAGAACCAAATTTGAACCTTTACAGTATACCAGAGATACTTCTAGAAAATCAGCTTAATTTCCTTCTCTTTTTCTCACCTCAAAAACATAAATATGATACTTCTTAATTTGCAAGATTTTTTGAAGATTAAGAAATATGATAACAAGCCGGGCGTGGTGGTGCACGCTTGTAATCCCTACGCTTGGGAGGCAGAGACAGGAGGATCGCGCAGGTTCGAAGCCAGCCGCGCTGGCGTAAGAGACCCTGTTTCAAAAATATAAAATAGGTCTGGGAGTGTAGCCCGGAGGTAGAAGGGCTTCCAGGAACCCCAGTACCACCAAAAAAAAAAAAAGAAAAAAAAGAAATATGATAACAAGCCAGACTAGGTACCTGTGCATGTTATCCAAGTTCTTGGGAGGTTGAGGCAGGAAGATTTCAGGTTTGAGGACAATCTCAGCAGTGTCGTGAGACTCAGCAACCTAGTGAGACTCTGTTTCAAAAAGCAGCAAAATAAAAAAAAATTAAAAGGCTGGAGTGGAGCTTGAAGGTAGATTCCCTTGAGTTCAATCTCTAGAAACACAAAAGAAGAAAAGAAAAGAAAGAAATATATTAACAGTAATAGCTGGCTAACATTTATCAACTATCTACTGTATGCCAGGCATCATGCCAAACAGTGAAGCACCCAAATCTCATTAGGTAAAAGACTGATATAAACCACATTATGATAAGAAAACTCAAAAACAGTGGAATTAAAATGCCCATGGTTACCACTTACAACTCAGACTCCAGAACCTTAATCAGATTTTAAAATACCTGGTCAGAAGTACATAATCAATTAACATTAGCCAAGTTCTTAGCTCATACACCAATATATCAAGAATATCTTTCACTGCCTGTTAAAAATCTACAGTCCAAAATAGCTTGCTAAACTCTAAGGTATTTATTTTAGTCTGTGTTGTAATCCTTTTGCATTAGTATCTTCCTTCAGATTAAATCTTATCTTCTAAATATTCCACTAAACTTATTCCCCAGTGCCTTCCTGATAAAAGATATGTGTTCAATTAATGGTTTAGATCTTTTTTCAGTAGTACAATTTTCTTTTGCTTCTGTGGCTAAAACCTTTGCCTAGTTTTCCTTCTTTCCAGCATTCCTTCTTCGCCTTTCTTGTTTCCTTATTCTCTCTCTACCCCAACATTCTGGGTCTTGGAGCACTCCTTCCTACTTCTGTCTTGAGTCCTCTATCTTTCTAAACATATATATTTATAATGGCCCAGAAAGCAAAAATCAAGCAGGATTGTGAATGCATCTGAGAATATGCTAGTACACCATTTCCCTCCTTTCTAACATAGTTTGGTCTTCACCATGTCTTTGACTTTCATGAGCATCCAGGCCATTCTCCCAACTCTCCTGATTGGATTTTTCTGTTTACTAGCATTGATTTTATGATACTATAAAGGAAATTAAAAAAAAACTTTATTTGATGTTTTGTAACTATTATTAGGATAAAAGTGATAAAGACATACTACAGGCACATAACACTTGGTGTTATTTTCGCTAAATCCCACTCCTCCCGTACATGCTAGTTTGATTGGTAGTGATATCTTTATATATGGACATAGCATATTTGAACTGTGTCTACCCTCAATCCTTTTTCTTCCTTTGTCTATCTATCTCTCCAATCTCCTTCCATTATGCTACTGGTCTCATTTTTCATTTATATATAGTTGTTTCTTATTTTCTCTCTAGCTTCCACATATAAAATAAAACATAAAGACTCTTGATTTTTTAGGTAAAACTACCTCATAGAGTATAATATTCTCTAGCTTCCTCCATTTCCCTGAAAAGGACATCATTTTGTTCTTTTTATGGCTCATTAAAACTCCATTGTGAGCCGGGGCTGGTAGTATATACCTGTAATCCCAATACTTGGTAGACCAAGGAATAAGAATCATAGACAAGTGAATATCTCAGAGGTAGAATGTTCCTGGGATCAACCTCCCGATCCAAGGTCGGGGGGATTCCATTTTGTATATATACTACATTTTTTTTATCTATTCATCTACTGATAGACACCTAGGTTGATTCTATAATTTGGGAATTATAAATTGTGCTGCTACAAACACATGTATTATTATAATATTCTGACTAAATCATAGAGGCTTTTTTATTTTTTAACTCAGGTTTCACGGATAACAGGAAGTCCATTTAAGTTGACGATAGGCAGCATGCACCATGGTAGACCCATAAGGTTTTATCCACTAGTGGCATGATAGCCGTCTTAGTTTGTATAAGTACATTATATAATGTTTGAATATTTATAAAATCACCTAACAGTGCAATGCAATTTTCAGAATGCATCTGACATTAAGCACTGGATGGCTGACTATATTACGATGTATCTTCTGGCTCAGTCGCTGGCCTCACAATCACTCTGTGCTCTCAAGGTAACTGTTCAGTGACATTGACTTGCTCTCTAAACTGAAATTGATCCATCTTATTTCTCCTTTGAAGTTCTTATTGTTCTCTGCCTAGGGCACTGCTTTGCAATCAATGTGCATGAATGCCTTTCTCACCCACTGAGTCTCAGTTTCAATATTATTTCACAAAAGACTCTCCTTCATCACTTGATCTAAAGAAAACTCCTCCACAGTCATTCTGAATAGGATTCTTTTATTTATAGCACATCTAATTAAAAATTCTTATTGATTTATTCAGTTGCTTACCTGTTGATAGACACTCTCCTTGCTCTAGTTCAATAGAGCAGGCAACAAAACATGTTTGAAAAAATAGCCTGCCTCCAGTAGTTTCTGATGTAAAGTTCATTGCATGAAAAGAAATTGTTATTTTGTACTAAGGAGATGTTCAGGTTTTTCTATTTTTTTATTTTATTTTTTGTTTTTTTTTGTGGACTGAGGATTGAACACAGTGACATCCTATCTCTAAGCTATACTCCCAGCCTTGTTTTATATTTTTAAATTTGAAGCAGTATCTCAATAAATTGTGAAGAGCCTTACTAAGTTACTGAAGCATTCTTCAAACCTCGAATCTTTCTGTCTCAGCCTCCTAACCACTGGGATTAAAGGTATGTACCACCATACCTGACTAGTATTGTTTTTACATGAAAAATATATTGCTTTTTGTAGCATAGTAGGAATGTAGTCATACTTCATTTTAGAATCATTCTCTTACTTGAAAAAATTGCATTATTTGTAAATTTCAGTTTAGAGAGCAAGTCAATGTCACAGTAAAAATATACATTTTATTCTCCATATTAATAACCCAAAATGACTGAAAATTTGGTAGTCACTTTAAAGCCTTAGATCTTTTAAAACTTGGTGTTTCATTATTTTTCCATTGCTCTAGCTGTGACTAATTAGAAAAGCAAGGATATAGACTAGAACCTTAGGCAAAAACATGTACTAGTTTAATTTTTTGTCACCAATTTCATGATTTAATGTTATTCAAAGTTCTGATAATAAAAATAATATAATTAATTTATATTTTCTTTTTACCTGAGAATGAGAATATAAGGCTATTTTTATTATTGCATTTGAGAAAGAATAACTAGTCACTTTTACTTAATTTGAATTGGCTCTTTCTCATTCACAATGCTAGAAATAATTTCAGTAATGTACCATGATCATGTGATACAAAATAATAGATAAAATTTATAGATATGTGCATTTGAATTACCTTTATAATTTTCTATTTATTTTATTTTTTGAGAATATTAATTCTGCAAGTAAATGATATGACTTTGCAATATTTGGATTAGAAAGATTTTTACATCGCAGGTGCAGGGACGGTAGCCCGCCTGGTCTGGTGTATGGTTGTCTGAGTTGCCACAACCGGAGTGGAGTATCGGGACTATGCGAGTTTGGATTCATCATGGATAATCTGTGACGAGAAGAAATTAATCTGGGGGTAAATCAGGTTACTAAAGAGTCTCTAGAAAGTAAAAGAAGAATCCTGGGTTTAGCCATTGAGTTTCAGAATGCAGGGATTAAGACCATCCCTATCCTGGATGAACAAGGGGAACAACTAAACCAAATAGAAGAAAGAATGGACCAAATAAATAAAGACAGGAGAGAGGCAGAAAAGACTTTAACAGAACTCAACAAGTGTCATGGCCTTTGTGTCTGCTTATGTAACAGGATGAAGAACTTCAAATTTGGGAAGGTCTATAAGACAATCTGGGAAGAAGGCAGAGAAATCTCACCTAGCAATGTAGTATCTAAGCAACCAGGCTGGGTAACAAATGGTCAGCCTCAGCAACCAGCCACAGAAGCAGCCATTGGTGGATACATTAAATGTATAACTAATGATGCCAGAGAAAATGAGATGGAAGGAACCTGACTCAAGTGGGCAGTATCCTAGGAATCTAAAGAACATGGCCCTACACATGGGCAACAAAATCGAAGCCCAAAAATTGAATGGACATTGTCAGAGCAAAGAAACTCATTGACAGCTAAAGCTACTCTTGTACTTATTTCATTTATTCACTTCTCTAGCTCCTCTGCCTAAGTCATTACCTGTCAGAAATTGAAATTTTGGTCCCACACATTTCTAGTTAGTAGATAATGTGGAAAAAGGGCCAGGAAAGTAACAGCCTCCCTATTTTTTATTTTTTATTTTTCTGCTTCTTTTGAGGGTAGACTGTTGCTCGTCGTTTTTTGTAGTATTTCTTTCTCAGTTCATATTCTCAGATGGGTTTCATACATCACACACAATGTTCTCATCCTCTTCACTTATTTGAACAGGTTCTTTTGCTTTCAAGATTGGGAAGCATTGCTAAAGATATCCTGGACAAAGGCAGCTGTAAAGGTGGATTTTGTTTGGTTTTGGTTTTATGATGGGTGAAAGGCAAGAGATAAGAGGTTGTTACCTCAGTAAAAATCTGCAGGGCACAAAGCAAAAAGTTGCATAGCCACAGAAAGATCAAGTTAGATTTAGTTGTTGAGTTGTAGTGTTTTTGTTTGCCATTTAAGGCTAATGCTTGGTTTTGGAGCTTTACTACACGATAGTTTTGTCACACATCACTTTGTTTACAACCTGTGTTCTAAAGAGTAAAATGAGTTGTCTCAAAGTGAGATGAGTTGTCTCAAAGTGAGTTCAAGTTATGAACTCTTACTGATTCATATGTATACATAGATTGGTATTTCATATTGCACATTCAGGAATATATGTATAAATGAGTGTCTTTATTTCCATATTATTAGTAGTATCATGGTCCTGTTATAGGTCTATTAAACTCATAAGTATATCACTATTTTTTAAAGAAAAATATGTAAATATATATGTGTAACATGAGAATTTCTTTCTAAGGCAAGGCTTAAACTTTTTGGAAAAGTTTGACAAGCCAAGTGTGCCGGTGCACACCTCTAATCCCAGTACTTAGGAGGCTGAAACAGGAGGATCACAGGTTTGAGAACAGCCTTAGCTACTTAGTGAAGTCCTTCTGCGAGTTAGTGAGACCCTGTTTCAAAATAAATAATAAAGTAGACCTGAGGATGTAGCGCAGAGGTAGAATGCCCATGGGTTTCATCCCCAGAAAAAAGAAAAACAACAACAAAAACAACAACAAAAATTGACAAAGTACATCACATGAATTCAGATTTACCTCAATGCTAAGAATTATGTTTAGATAGGAAAAATTATTTTGATCTCAGGTAGAATAATAGATTGTTTTGAGTTTTATGTAGAGTTAGACTCTTAAAAATTTATTCTTACTAAAATGAATTTATTCTTACCAAAATGGTTTGGAAAAATTATTCATTTGGCCTAATTATTCATGATTTCACTCTCATTCTTGTAGCCCTGTGTATTGAACCACGTCCAGAATCACATTTATGTAGATCCTGAACAGTGTTATGAGAATCTAATTGATATTTATCACCTTTATGTAAAACTACCATCTGCTTGATTCTTACTATTAAACTTTGTAACTACTAAAAAAAAAGAAAGATTTTTATAACTGAAGGAAGGACTAGACACCTTTAAAAGAATATAAAATATATATAAATGTTTACATTCACAATGTGGAAAATTTTTCTGAAGAAAAGTTTTTAATCAAATGTTTAATTTCTGCCTTTCTCATAGTGAAGACAAGTGGAAGCAATTCAGAATAAACATGTTCTAGAAGAGAGAGCATGATAAGCAGAAAGTTGTTCTATCTAATAAAGAAATAATTGTAATGTGTGATACAGACTTTTAACACAATCTCATAGTCTGCCCCTTGTAAATGTGTTACATGCAGCTAAGCCTGTGGCAGGCACTGTCAGAGCAGAAATATAAAGTCTTTTATATTAAATGCAGCAGGTAGATACTTGCTTTCTTTGAAAGATAAAATTTAATCCTCAAAATATGTGCTATCATTTATTTCTTTTGCATCTGTGTGTGGAAGGGAGGGCATTGGAAGTTGTACCCAGGGGCATTCTACCTCCAGACTACAGTCCGTTTTTGTTTATTTTTATTTTTTGAAACAGGGTCATCCCAGGTTACTGAGAATCTTCCTACATTGATAATCTGTCTTCTGCTCTACAATCCTCCTGTCTCAGCCTCCCAAGTACTAGGATTACAAGAGTGCACAACCGTGCCAAGTTTATTCCTATTTTTTAAATTATTTTTGTGGTACTAGGAGTGGAACCCAGGGGCTTTCTGCCTCCTGGCTATACTCCCAGACATATTTCATGTTTTATATGGAAACAGGGTCTCACTAAGTTGCTGAGAGCCTCACTAAGTAGCTATGGCTGGCTTTGAACCTGTGTGATCCTCCTGTCTCAGCCTCCTAAGCGCTGGGATTATAAGCATGTGCCATCACACCTGGTTAGGCTTATTCTTTTTTTTTAAATTCTGGGAAAATATGCATAACATAAAATTTAATATTTTAGTCATTTTTAAATATACAATTGAGTGGCATTAAGGACATTCATCTTATTAAGTAATCATGGCCATACTCATTCTATGGCTCTTTTGTCTTATAAAACTGCAACTCTATATTCTCTGAACATTAAATTCATTCCCTTTTCTCTTTATCCCACAGTAACTAACATTCTAATCTCTGTCTTTATAAATTCTACTCCTGGTACCACATGTCTAAGGAATCAGATGGCATTTGTCCCTCTGTGATTGGGTTATGTCACTTAACATAATGCCTCTCTCCATCCGTGTTTGAGCATGTGTCAGAGTTTTCTTTATTCATGAGGCTGAAGGATGTTGGATTGCTGGTGGCAGACATTGACTGAGATCAGAGAAGCAATGTCTTCTATATCAAGTTAGAGTAGATCCTTACCTTCTGCAAAAGCTCCAAATTAATACTTATGTGTTATTCATTCTATTTCAAAATTGTGATAAAATATAAATAACGTAAAATGTACCATTTTAACTATTTTTAAATATACCATCCCATGACATGAGCTCACTATTTTTTAATTCCTCTTAAACATAGTAATAAATAAAAAATATGCTTTGGTAAGATTTGAATTATAGATAATGTTTTAATTGAAGGAAGGACTGGTTTAATTTAAAAAGTGAGAAAAATTATTGGTGAATATTCAGCTTGTTCTATTTTGCTGTTTTTCAGTTTATCTTTTATTATATATCATGATATATTAAAAGATTACATATGAAATTAATTAATGATTATGGATATTTATAACTTACCCCAGAAATAATTTTTCTTTACTTTTATCATGCAATTTCAGGTACTGGAAATGCCTAATTTTATTCCAGTATCCTAAACTGAGCTTTTCTGTGCAGAAATGTGCTTCAAGGTAGAAGTGTACATTTTAAGGGAGTTTTTGCTCTACGTTTTTATCATTTTTTTCCAACTTCTGGGGTCCTACTGCTTAGATACTAACTCAAATGATGAGAAATGAGTATAATGTGATTTCATCACTGGGTTTATACTGTTTCCCTATAGTAGTGGAAACATCCCCTTTACTTCTTCCAGACTTCAAAAAATAAACAAATATAAGAACACTTGAGGAAATGCATCCTGCACCTGAAAGCCTATTTTAATTTGAGCTCTCTGTGTTTTTCCTGAAATTATTAAATTTCCTAATATGGCTTTCTGTCATTTACGCAATACACACAACATACACACACACATACACACACACACACACATATGCATACATACATTCATGTACACGGAGAGCTTATTTATTACTCTCTAGTCTGCCAACACTGGAATGCATCTTTTCTTTTGTATGCTATTACATTTGTATAGGATTGTTTAACTATGTTTTCCCACTAACATCTATTCTTGTTTCTAAATAACTAGGAGCAAGTCGCAACACTGGCAGTGTACTAGTGAAATTACATGAATAAAGAAAAAGGCTGTGAATGATTATAATGTTCTTAGCTCCTGTCACATTGTCAAAACTGCTTTCAATGCTAGTCTCTTATAGAGTGCTTTTAATCTCTCAACTCAATGATCATATTATTCTGTAGAAGTTTAAAAATATAATAGTGCTGTTTATTCACATGCTGTGTGTGTGTGTGTGTGTGTGTGTGTGTGTGTGTGTGTGTGTCCAGATGATTTTATACCCCTGAAATTACATTTTGGAATCGCCTCTTAATTCTAGCACAATATTATCTCAATAAGCTTTTTATTTCATGTAACATTCTTCTTACATCTTTGGAAATTCATTTTTACCTTAAGAGAATTTCTATAGAAAGTATCCTGAAAATAGCTATATAATTAGTAATATTCCCATCCAATGAGTTACACTGTTTAAAATTTATTCAGATATTTTATATTTTTAAATTAACTTTGAAAATGAAAGCAAGTCTTAAATATTAAAATGAAACTAACTAGTAGGTCAATTGCTTAATTAAGGCCTCTGAAAAAATTTTATATTGAAGTGTCCCCTTGCTGCACCACTCTCAGAGGTACTAACTTTGATGTTTTTTAACCTTTACTCTAGCTCTTTAATTCATGTTTTTGTGACCATATAAAGACTATAGAAATTGCACAGTATTATAAATAAATGTTAAGAGAGAGATGGGTGTGGTGTTGCATGATTGTAATCCCAGAATTTGAGAGGCTCAGACAGGAGGATCCTGGTTTGCTGACAGCTTCAGCTACTTAGTAAGGCCCTTTGCAACTCAGTAAGACCCTGTTTCAAAATAGAGGATAAAAAATAGAGTTAGGGGTGTAGCTCGGAGGTAGAATACCTCTGGGTTACATCCCCTGTACCATAAAAATAAATAAATTAATTTAAATATTCAGAGAGTTTAGATGCAAGGTTAAGTGTTTCATTGAAAGTAGATTAAATCATATGAAGTATTCCTTTTAATCATTAAATTATTTATTCGATGATTTTCTTATAGTTAGTAAGCCAGATTTTAAGAAAAGTTAGTGTTTCTGTTTTCTTTTTCAGAAACGGATTTCTGCTTTTTTGATAATTGCTTCATTTCACCAAATAGTTTTTATTAACTGTTCTTCCAGTTTATCAACATTTTTGGAAAATTACAGTTATCACCTATTACTACTTAAGCTTAAAATTTAAAAAGGTGAATTTTTTATGCTAAAATAAAATAACTATTCAGAAATGGTCTCATTACTTATTCTGGAGAAATAAAGATATACATAGAAAGTGTAAACTTTTTTTTTCTTTTTCTTTTTTTTTTTTTTTTTTGTTCTGGGGATGGAACGCAGAGGCATTTGACCTCTGAGCTACACCTCCAGCCCAATTTTTTATTCTTTATTTTGAAACAGTCTCTCACTGAGTTGCGAAGGGTCTCACTAAGTAGCTGAGGCTGTCTACGAACCATGATCCTCCTGTCTCAGCCTCCCAAATGCTGGGATTACAAGCGTGCACCACCAGGCCCGGATTAAGTGTAAACTCTTTGATTTATACCTGTATAGATGTTTTTGAAGACCCTAAGTCTCATGAACTCAAAGAAGTAAAAATTATTTTTTTTAATTACTAGGGTACTATGCATATAAGAATTTACAATGTATAGACAAAATCTATTTTTAAAAATTAAAAAAGTACAGTATCACGAATAAAAATGATGTTTCTATATATGATTATGATGGTGTTAAGAGCATAGTTCCCCAAATAAGACACTGGAATTTTTCAAGAATAGTAGAAGCAGGAAGGTGCTTTCATTTCCACTTCTCCATCTTTACTCAAAGGAATCATAAAACTTACACTCTCTGGCCTCCCTTCCTTTCCTTCTTAAGATCCTCATGTGACAGACATCTGTTCTGATAGTTGGGAGAACACAAGGATAAAGAAGAATTTAAACAAATGAATTGTAGCTGGGCGTGGTGGCGCATGCTTGTAATCCCTGTGCTTGGGAGGCTGAGACAGGAGGATCGCACAGATTCAATGTATCTAAAATGTATATTTTTATTTGTATAAATAAAATATATATGTATACATTTGCATCTATATACCCAGAGATATGCACATTCTAACAAGAAGTGTTTCCCACAAGGAAATAGAGAATATTCTGTGGTAGGCTTTATTTGGTTATGCAGATTTTTATTTCAAATCTCCTGCACTGAATAATGAAGTAAAACTAAGACATTTTAGTGTTTATTATTGGGAAATTTTCTCTAGAGAATATTTAATCTTGAAATATATAAAAATGAGCTTGGGAGGAGGCACAGTTGACAATAGCCAAATTTTGGAACAAACCTAGGTGTCTGTCAATAGATGACTAAAGAAAATATGGTATATACACACGATAAAATCTACTCAGCCAAAAAGAAGACACAATTATGTCATTTGCAGAATAGATAATAGAACCTGTTAGCACTTCAAGAAAAATTTCATAGAAATGATTTTTCTTAATAATTATAGGGCTTGGTGTTATAAATTGTAATATAAAAATAATGTTGAAGAATATTTCAGTAGCAATTTGTTTAATTTTGTCACACTCAATTTTGCCACACCTGATAATCTCCAAAATCTCAATCAATTTTAATGACAATCAGAATGTCTTCTATGCTTGACGTGGTGGCGCACACTTGTAATCCCTGCGCTTGGGAGGCAGAGACAGGAGGATCACACAGGTTCGAAGTCAGCCTCGCTGGCTTAAGAGACCCTGTTTCTAAATAAAAATAATATAAAATAGGTCTGGGAGTGTAGCCCGGAGATAGAAGGGTTTCCAGGAACCCCAATCAACCAAAAAAAAAAAATGTTTTCTGTCAGAAAGGTTTCAGAAATTGTTATTCATTATTAACAGTCTTTGCTTTCAAGAAAGATTTACCTCTCTTGTAAGTTGTCTATTTCTTTGTCCCCCAAGGATTTTTTTCATAGTTTTCTTTGGATGAGTGATAGACTATAGTTAATTTTATTTTCTATACTGGAGTATTATATTTATATAAAATATTAGTAAGCCATTGCTAAGCATAATCAATTGAATATCTACAAGAATATGTCTCTTTTGTTCATCATCTGTCCCAGAGAATAATTTTATTTTCTTTCTTCTTTCTTTCTTTCTTTCTTTCTTTCTTTCATTCATTCATTCATTCATTCTTTCTTTCTCCCGTGGTACTGGGTATGGAACCCAGAGTCATTCTACCTCCAAGCTTCACCACCAGTCCAGGTATTTTATTTTATTTTATTTATTTATTTATTTATTTATTTATTTATTTATTTACTTACTTACTTATTTACTTATTTGTGGGTCTGGGGATGGAACCCAGGGGCATTCGACCTTTGAGCTACACCCCTTCCCTATTTTTTTTATTCTTTATTTTGAAACCAGGTCTCACTGAGTTGCAGAGGGTCTCATTAAGTAGCTGAGGCTGTCCCTGAACCGTGATCCTCCAGTCTCAGCCTCCTGAATGCTGGGATTACAAGCATGCACCACCACGCCCAACTTTATTCTTTATTTTGAAACAAGGTCTCACTAAATTGCAGGAGGCCTCACTAAGTAGCTGAGGCTGACCATGGAACCAATATCCTCTTGTCTCAGCCTCCTAATTTCTAGGATTACAAGTGTACGCCACCGTGCCTGACTTTTCTTTAAATATCCGAAATGAATGTGAAAAATTCTTGTATTATATGTAGTAAAAAGTCTGGTGCATGCTCCATGATACAAATAACAATCATAGACTGTGATTTCATTCTGATACATTTTGGAAAACCAGCCAGTTTGCTGATGCTTAGGTTAAGGTTGTCAAGTATAAATAATGCTGCGTTTTAAAACACATATATCATTTGTTTTGATATTTTATTCTGAAACATGCAGATGACTTGACAATCTGAATAGTCCACTTGTGAAAACATTTCTATGCCTCCAAGTCCTTATTAAGCTCATGGGACATCCTGTTTTTGAGTTTCGAACAAATTCTAAGTGATGATTAGTGGTTGTTACACAAACTAAGAAAAAATGCTACATGTATAAACATAGTCATTTCTATAAGAAACATTGAAAAATGAAATAAGTTTCTGCCCTCAAGTAGCACATGCATATCATTGGAGTACTCACCTTGAACTGGTATTTACATATATTCTTTAATTTCTACAATTCTGGAAAATAACTGCTGATTTACTATTGCCAATATATACTTCCTAATCCATACAAATTTCTTATTCATGTCTCAAATTATGATTGGTTTGAGATAACAGGGGTAATCATAGTTCTCTAATTTTCCAGCCTTTTTATTTCTAAAGTTGGCTACTTAAATTAGGTTCTGGCCAATGATGAATAAATATAAATATTGGACAGAGAAATCTTAGAAAGTATTGTTTTCCTGATAACATGACACAGTAATTGCTGGTACTAAACATTTCACTCCTGCTTTGAATACTAATCTGCTATTAGTATACAAGATTACCTGTAGAAGTAATCTTGTGGTCATAAAGAGATTGTCCTCAAAGGAACACATCATAAAAAGTACCTAAGATGAGAAGGAAAATGAGGAAAGGTTTCTATTGGCATCCTTAAAATCATTAAATAAATACAAGTTTCATTTCTGAAATTCTTCTAGAAAAAAAGTGGAAACTCATATCTTTTAAACCCATTGCTGTCTTCTTCTATCACTTGGAATTACAAAGGTTTTTAAACAAACTATTAAAAATTATCTTATTAAGCCAGATGTGGTGGTGCATGTTTGTAATTCCAGTACTTAAGAGGCTGAGACAGGAGACTCACAGGTTCTTGTCCAGCTGAGCAACTTAGTAGGGCCCTTCACAATTTTATGAGATTCTGTTTCAAAATAAAAATAAAATAGGCCTGGGATGTATCTTAAAGGTAGAATGCCCCTGGGTTCAATCCCAGTGCCACTAAAAAAAAATCATCTTGTTATTTGAAGATGCATAAAGGGAGAACTGGGGAACTGGAAAAAAAATTAACTTACTAAAACAATCAGGAATAAATAATTCATCTTATATTTTATATCATTCCAAGGTCTATATTCTTTTATTCAGCATTGCTAGCTACAAAAACAAAGGAACAGTGAATATTTAGTGAGGAGTTTAAGTTGGACTAGAAAGTCTTAATTTTATTGAAGATTTAAAAAAGATAAACATAATTTCAAAGTATAAAACATGCTACAAATAATAGAGAAGTTTATATATTCTTCAGTCTCCATTAAATTTATCTAAATAATCTTTCTTATTATTAATTAATTTTAATTGAAAAATATGTCTATTCTATGATAGCAACTGGACATTTTTTAGGAAGATCGTCTAAGTGACTTATCTATCACTTCATTTATATAAACAAAAAATTTGTATGTGTTTTCAAAAAAATCTTGAAAAATCTTTCCTTTTTAATATTTACCAGGTATCTTTAATATCTTCCTTATGATTATCAGCCATTTTGTCTCCACTGTACTTAAAGAATACTTATATATAAACTATTACAATGACAGCTATCTTTTTTGAATTCTTCATGACCAATGCTTGCTACTGCCTTTATGTTCTGAGGTAGGCACTGTGCTTAAGTTCCAAGTGACTATTGTGAAATGATGATATCCTTTTTCATTAGTCTGTGTTTAATGGAAAACATAACTCAAAAGATATTTCTAGTTTAAAATTAATGTGTTTGTTGAAAGAAAGTTAATTTTGACAGTATAGTCACTTGCACTGAAAAAGCTGCAATAAGCAGAGTTGGCATTCGTGTTTGTGCTGTGTTGTAGACAAAATGTAGATGTTATTTGGAAAGCAATGAAGAACTATTAGAACATTTTCAACAAGACATATGAACAAATCACATGCTGGAATATAAATTGGTGAAACATTGTAGATTCACTGTCTACCAAAGTAAAGCAAAACTGAGGAGAGGGGTCACAATCTGAAAATCAGGATAGCCTAGAACATCCATCAACAAAAGTGGACAAGTGAGAAACTGGCATGGAAAGAGTGTCTTTAGGGCTAAGATGAACATACACGTACACACATGTGCACTTCTATAACACACACTTCTATTCATACTATCCAAACTACTATAAATGGTAGTAAAGTAATACTCAATGAAGATAGGAATACCATTATTTTAAGGTATTAATTTTTAAAAATTAATCTTATTTAAAAAAAAAAAAACTTTTGAGTGTCAGGTGTGATGTTGCATACTTGTAACCCTAGTACTTGGGAGGCTGAGACAGGGGATTGCAAATTTGCAGACAGCTTCAGCTACTTAGTGAGGCTCTCCACAACTTAGACCCTGTATCAAAATATAAAATAAAATAGGCTGAGGATGTCCCTTAGTGGTAGAATGTCCCTGGGTTTAATCCTCAGTACCACACACACAAAAAAAAAGCTGTTTGAGAATCTGCCACCAATTGTACATGGAGTAGTACTGATAAGATGGAAATAAAATTTAAAAATGATAATTTGTATACATAACATACACATATATATTGTATATATATATATATATATATATATATATATATATATATATATATATATTTGTGTTAATGTTTTCTGTTCTAATCTCTGCTGCAAATGTTTTAATAATACTAAATTTATCTTAATTTCATCATGATTTCAAACTATCAGTAAAATATTCTATGCACAGATTTTTTGAGTAGATAAACTTTTTGGGTACATTAAAAAAAATTATCAAACTGAGAAAACAACCTACCACTGAGCTGTATCTCTAACACTACTTTTTTTTTTTTTTTTGGTGGTACTGGGGTTCCTGGAAATCCTTCTACCTCTGGGCTACACTCCCAGACACCTTTCTTAAAATACATATTTTTTTACTTGGAAGCAGGGTCTCTTAAGCCAGAAAGGCTGGCTTTGAACCTGCGTAATCCTCCTGTCTCGGCTTCCCAAGCATGTGGAATACAAGAGTGCACCACCACGCCTAGCTAAAACAACTTATTTTTAATAATATATTTTCAAAATGTTTACTTGAAGAATTATTTATTATTTATTATATTTATTTTAACTGGTAGATAAATCTGTCTATAAGAGCTCTCCTTGGTTTGCATGAAGTCTATAAGAAGGAAAAAGAATTACCTTTGTCTTACAATTTTATTTTATTTTTTTCGTGGTACTGGGGTTCTTGGAAACCCTTCTACCGCCTGGCTATACTCCCAGACCGATTTTTTAATATTTTTTTATTTGGAAACAGGGTCTCTTAAGCCCCTGGCTTTGAACCTGCACAATTTTCCTGTCCCCGCCTACCAAGCGCGGGAATTACAAAAGTGCTCCACCATGCCTGACTCTTACAATTTTAAACAATGTTAAAATAGATCCAGAAGAAATAATTGTGACTATGTTTATATATTTAGTGATTAAATTAATGAATTTTACCTTACGTAATTGTTGACATCAATTTCTATATTAATATTTCTTATTCTCTCTTTACAGAAGGGAAAAATGTCTCCAATGCGTTCTATTTACATGATAAAACCCAGGCATGGTGGCTCATACCTCTAATTTCAGTACCCAAGAAAGCTGAAGCAGGATAGATTCAGGTTCAAGGTAATCTCAGCAACTTAGAGAGATACTGTTTAAACAAAATTTAAAAAAGGAATATAAAAATCTGAGACTATAGCTCAGAGATAGAATGCCTCTGGGTTCAGTTTCCAGTATCAAACAATGAAAAATGGTATTGCTTATTTAGGATGAGAAATATAAAAAGCATTTAGGACATGTTTCATCCATAGATTATAGGAAAAAATAATATCAAAAAAGTCATTTCTTATGGCCAAAGCGAGATGAACTTCTGTTTCCAAGAACCCTGGATTAGTTTCTAGATATTTCCTAGTGTTTTTATTCTAAGAAAACAGCTTATAATTGCAAAATACCAAATACTAAGGTATTTATATGCATCATCTGTAAAAATCTAAAATGTAATGCTACTAAGCTTTTCAGGTGTCTTAAAACTGTCTTCAACTGTTGTATAGCTGCCTGTATCAATCAATAATCCATTAGGGGAAGCAGTTTTGTTGCACTCAACCATGAAATAGTATGACTAAGTATTCCATTCAACTGCATTACCAAAGAACAAGGGACCCCTATGAAATGTTGCTAGAACACTATAGATAATAAACTCATTTAACAGTATTGAATGAAATCAGTCTTATCTGGCATTAAAGTTAATAAAGATCAATTCCCACCAGCACTAGTAGATCATCTGAGAATTCTTGTTGGATTAGTTGAATTTGTTGAAGGATTTATTGATTCCATTGAACTCACTGATGACTTTTTACATCATTCCAAATGATTCTAATGTACAAGCTGCTTATATCAGTTCTGTGAAGGTAAATTATTACTAAATCATACTAGAGGTTTGCAAAATTTATCCTTGCCTTTATATGGAACACATCATTAAATTTTATATGGTTCAGAGAGTTATGAAGGAGTGTAACTTTTGATTGAAAACTGTATACTTACCACAAACTCAGTTGTCAAAATTATGGTATATGAAGACAAGGCAAATGGCATTTTTAATTACCAACTTCTTACTGGTCTTATATTAAAATTTTTAGACAAAATTTGTCATTAAAGACATATTCAGTGGTACTGATAAGATGAAAATAAAATGGCATGGATGGTTGACAGCTTTTAGTACAAAAACTACTGGAATTGATATAACTGTAAGTCACCCTCACATCCACTTTTCCTGAGCTTCTTTGAAGTGAAGGAAAGATACATAGGTAGATTAAGTTTTTGTTTGCTCAATTTAACCATATTATTTGGCATTATTTGGATGTCTTTGTCTGGACATTATGGGATGTCATCACCCTCTGATTCTGACAACAAATATTTGAGATATATAACATTAGCATTAATTCATACATATAATAAAAGAGTTATTTAAAAATTAGCCTGAGTTAAAAATCAAAGTGTGAGTAGCAGCTGGAAGCATTTCTTCCAGCAGTTATCTTGAATGGCATCCATCAACAATGACACACAAAGAAAATGGAGATGCCAAGACAACAGAAAATATGAGAATGAGGAATAGTGAGGAAACAATAAATTGCCCAACTCAACTATAAGAGAAATCACCAATACTAATCTATAAGAAATGGGAGGATAATTTTGAATCCTAATCTTCAATATGATGAAAGGCCTCACAGTAAATGTACAGAACATAAAAGAAAAGTTGAGATCTTAAAAAAACTCAGAAAGAGGCCTGGAATAAAAAAAGGAGTCAATAAATAAAATTAAGGCAGCAATAAAAATAAATTCTGAAACATTAGGTGAAATGAAAAACAGAACATCATATTTAGAACACAGTTCATTCAAAACTGAAAGCACAGTCAACAGAATATAGAAGACACTGCAATAACAGAATTAAAAATTCAACAATTATGAGACAATATGAAATGTCCATTTTTATAGATAAAAGGCATTTGAGAAGAAATAGAGACATAGACCAGTGGTATCCATAATCTATTCAGAGAAATAATTACAGCAAATTACCCAAACATGGAAAAAGACTTGGACATCTAATACAGGAAATGCATGAAACAGCATTAAGACAAGATCAAAGAAGGACCTCCTCATGCCATGTAATTATCAAAATGACCAACATAAGGACTAATGAAAGAATCTTAAAAGCAGTAAGAACAAAAGCACAAGTGACATTCAGGGGCAAAACAATAAAAATCACTCAAAACTCTAATAATGAATGTCAAGAGATACTGGTATAATTTAATACAGAACCTGTGAGAAAACAGTTTCCAACCAATACTGCTATATCCAGCAAGGTATTATTTAAAATTGATGTAAAAATAAAAAATGATTCAAGATAAGCAAAATCTTAAAAAGTTTGTAAATATCAGGCCAGGAGTAGAGAAAATATTAAAAAAATAAATCATAAAGTAGAAAAAAAGAAACAAATCTCAGAACTAGAAAAGAGATGAATTCCATCAGGGGGCAAGTAAACAAAGAAGAAATAACACTACATCCAACAGGATATAGAACACACAATATCAGGAAACAAAAAAAATCACATCTCAAAAATAACACTGAATGTCAAAGGACTTATCTCACCAACTAAACGATTTAGCCTGGCAATATGGATAATATATATGCTAAGTACAAGAAACTGACTTTACAGTCAAAGACATTCATAGGCTAAAGTGGAAAAGATGGAAAAAGATATACCATGCCAATGGAGACCAAAATGAGGAGGGGTAGCAATGCTGATATTTAATAAAACATATTTTAAGCTAAAACAAATCAGAAGAGATAAAGAAAACTTCATATTAATAAAAAGAAAGAATAAAGCAAAAAACATAATAATAGAAAATGTACACCCACATTTGTAAAACACACTCTTCAGGACATCAGGTCTCACACAGACCCATATACAATAATATTGGGAGATTTCAATACACTGCTCATGCCAAGAGATTGATCTTCAAGAAAATAGATGAATAAAGACTCTTCAGAACTAAAGAAAACTATAAACCAATGGATCTAATAGACTAGACATATGCAGACAGTCAACCAAAACAACTGAGTACACATTCTTCTCAATGGCCCATGAAACCTTTTTTTCAAAATAGACCACATCCTGAATCACAAAGCAAGCTCAAGCAAATATAAAAGATGTAAAATAATTTCCTGTATTTTTTTCAGATCAAAACAAAATGAAAGTAGAGATCAACAAGAGGATGGCCAAAAGAAAGTACATAAATACATGGAGATTGAAAAATATACCTTGAATGAAGAATGGATCAGAATAAAAATAAGGGAAGAAGTAAAAAATCCTACAATTAAATAAAAATAGAGACAAAACATACTGAAATCTATGGGACACTTTGAAGGTGGTGTTAAGAGAAAAATTTATAACAATGAGCATCCACATAAGAAAAGAAATTCACCAAAAAATTTAATGGATATCCAAAACACCAAGAAAAGCAAGAAGAGTCTAATCTCAAAGCCAGCAGAAGTAAGTAAATAATGAAAATCAGAGCAGAAATAAATGAAATTGAGAACAAACATACAAAGAATTAAAAAAAAAACAAAAAGCTGATTCTTTGAAATTTAATAAGATTAACAAATCTCTGGCCAACTTAGCCAAAAAAGAATCAATGCCAATTATTAAAATCAGAAATAAAAAAGAGGATATCACCACATAAAGTAGAAAAATTATGAGGATCATCAAATATATTTTGAAAATTTATACTCCAATAGACTAAAAAAGGAAGAATACAACAGATTTCTAAGCACATTTGACATACTTAGGTTAAATGATCTTCAAACTCATGTGCCTTGAACAGACTGGTTATAATTAGAATCATGACTGTGTCCCATTCTCTAAAGTTTTTGTTTCTTTAATGGGAAATTGTTATCATAACCAGGTATTGAGTAATCATGTGTTGTGAGATGTTTGGTGGTAGTTGACTGTTGTGCAAGTGGTATACCATACAACCCTAGGGCATCATTTGTCGGTGACCAAAGGAATTATTAAAAAAAAAACCTACTGGTAGAGAAAAATAAAATTTCTAAGCACATTGAACCTACAAGAAGACATAGAAAGCTTAAACCAACTAATAGCAAGCAAAGAAATAGAAACAACAATAAAAATTCAGCCATCAAAGAAAAACCCAGTCAATCAAAATGTTTTTTTTTATCCGTTTTTATATTCAGAAAAATTGTCCTTTACAGACACTGTGATTAACACATTTATCATAAACCTTTCTGCATTGATCTGTTTATAGGTTAGGGAAAATTATCACTTTAGGAAAGTAAATGTAATTACACTCATTCAGTGACCTCATCTAAGAAGTTTCTTTTCATGTGGGTCTCTCTTTTGGTACCTCATATCACTTCTTCCATTCATAAAAGTGAGAGAAGGGAATAAGAAAGTACAAGACAGAACAAGAAAGATTCAAATCTCAGGCATTTTGTAACATATTTTTAAAAATATTTCAGCACTGCAAATACTTTATGTATCAGAAATGAGTCATAGCTTTAAACTATACTACAAATACATTGTAATTAAAACAGCATGGTACTGGCACAAAAATAGATACTTAGACCAATGGATCAGAATAGAATACTCAGAAACAAATCCACAAACTTACAGTCAATTGATTTTTGACAAAGGGGCCAAAAACATATACTGGAGAAAAGATAGTTCGTTCAACAAATGGTGTTGGAAAAACTGATTAACCATATGCAGAAAAATGGAAATAAATTCCACTTTCTCACCCTGCACAAGAGTCAATTCAAGATGGATCAAATACTTGGATATTAGAACAGCTCTTTGAAGAGGGCATAGGTCCAACACTGCAACACATAGGCACAGATAAAAACTTTCTTAACAAGACCCCAAAGGCACAAGAAACTAAAAGGCAAATCAATATGTGGGATAGTGTGAAACTGAAAAACTTGTGCACAGCAAATAAAACTGTCAAGAACATCAATCAAGAGCCAATAGAATGGGAGAAGATTTTTGCCACATACTCTTCCGATAGAGGACTAATATCTAGAATATACAGAGAACCCAAGAATCTCAGCACTAAGGAAACAACCCAATTAAAAAATGGGTATGTGAACTAAATAAATATTTCATGAATAAAGAAATTCAAATGGGCAATAAATGCATAAAAAATGTTCAGTATCCTTAACAGAGATGCAAATCAAAAATATCATGAGATTTCACCTAAATCCAATTAGAATTGCAATCATTCAAAACACAAACAACAAATACTGACAAAGATGTGGAGAATTGGAAATTCTAAAACATTGTTTATAAGATTGCAAATTAGTGCAGCAACTTTGAAAAACAGTATGGAGGATCGTCAGAAGAATGAAAATAAACCTATCATATAATTCAGCAATAACACTTCTGGGTACCTACCCAAAACAAAGAAATCCGAACTACCAAACTAATGCATGAGTATCTATGTTCATAGCTGCACAATTCACCATAGCCAAACTATGGAACCAGTCAAGATGTCCATCAACAGATGAATGGATTACAAAACTTTCAGATATGTTCACAATGGAATTTTACTCAGCCATAAAGAAGAACACAGTTACATCATTTACAGGGAAATGGATGAAACTCAAGGACATGATGCTATGTGAGAATAGTCAGTCACACAAAAAAAATAGGAAATCAAAAACTTTCCCTAATATATGAAACCTAGAGAGAAATGTGTAACAGGAGGAAGTCCAGATGAAGGAGATCCTATTGAGCAGCAAATAAGGTGACCTAACTGAGGGAATGAGAGGGAGGAAGAGGGAAACTCTCTAAAGCACATGATGTACTTAAACAAACATATCAAAGTTAATCACTATGCCAAGCATGGGAAGGAGGAATGGAGAGGGAATGGGGAGGGGATTGGGTAAGGACTAATTAGGTGATGTGTGTGTGTATGTCTATACAAGTCTTTTATCCCATTAAGATGCATGACTACAATGCAACAATAAAAATTTAAAAAAAGAAATAAGTCATAAGCACAAATCATACTCAAGAAAAAAGAATTACACAGAGGCATGGATATGAAGTGGTGGGGATCACTCAATGCCATTTTAAAAGCTACCTCCTATGCATACACAAACAGCCCACAGATGGAGTTCAAATTAGATTGTGTCTGTTTACAACAAATAAAAATTGAAGACTGCTGAATTCATAAAATTAGCAAGATTCTGTTGTGAGCATTACAATTGCATAATAACATTCAATCACTTTTTGTGTGTGACACTGGAGCTTAAACCTAGAGGCATTCTACCTCCCAGATACAATCACAGCTCTTTTTTTATTTTTGTTTATTTTGAAACTCGATCTCTAGTTTGCTGAGACTCTTGCTATGTTGCTTATGCTATCCTGGAACCTATGATTCTCCTTTCTCAGGCTCCTAAGTATTTATTAGAGGTATGTCACACCATGCTTGGTTATGATATTTCTTTTTAAAAATAAAAATATAAAGACATTAAATTTAATTTTTATTCTTCTAGAGAATATTAAATTTGAAAATGCGCATATGCACACCAAAATATACAATGGTAATTATTACCTAATTAGTACTGCTGTATGATTTTATATAGCATAGAAACTTCAATCCATGTTTCTCTATAGTAATTATAAATTAATAGATATGTCATTTTAAATCATAGATTATTTTGATATTATATAACATTAAGTATATTTTGTCTCTTAATAATTATATTTAATAAATATTTCTGTACCTCTATTGAACAATTGTTGAATAAATCTTCTGAAGATAGATTCTTGGTTAATTAAAGTCATCACAACTTATTATGTTGTTCTTTATATATTTTTATTTTTGTTATTGGTGCATTGTACTCATACATCTTAGTGAGGTACAAAACCCTTTTCTAATTTCTACCCCATTGCCTCACTCTCTCTCCTTTTCATGTTTTGCTTAATGATTTACTGATATGTTTGTGAATGTATTTTATGCACATTAAGAAATTGTCCTCTTCCCTTCATCCAACCCTTTCACGTAGTTCACCTTATTTGCTCATCTATGGCTTCTCCTTCTTTGTCTTCTTCTTCTGACCTTTTTTCTCCATATCTACCACATGTTAGGAAAATAATTCAATTTTTTTTAAATTTTTTTGTGACTGACTAATCTGACTTAGCCTAATAATATTCATTTTCATTCATTTCCCCACAAATGGTGTAATTTTGTTATTCATTGGGTACAATTCTAAGAGGATAGAATGCTAATTGGGTTCCTTGTTTTTTAAATCTTATTTAAAGTAGTTGAGTTCAATTCTTTGGTTTTTTAAATAATATGTTCTTTGTTATCCATATTTCTTTTATGTCTTTCAAATTTTATTATTTTTAAAACTTCATTCTGTACATATCGCATAGTTTTGTAATACATTCATCTGTTGATGGACATCTTGGCTGGTTCCACAGTTTGTCGATTATAAATTGGGTGCTATGAATATAAATATGCATGAATTAGTATGGTAGTTTAGCATTCTTTTGGATAGATATCCAGAAGTGGTATTGTTGGGACATATAAGTTTGTTCCCATTCTTCTGAGGATCCTTCATACTGTTTTTCAATGTGGTTGCACTAATTTGCAATTCATCAACAGTGTGTTAGAATTCTCACTTCTCCACAACCTTGCCAGAATGTTTTGTTGGTTGTGTTTTTAATAATGGACATTTTAAATAGAGTTAGGTAAAATCTCAGGGTAGTTTTTATTTGAATATCTCTGATTGCCAATGATGTTGAGCATTTTTTCATGCATTCATTGGCCATTTTAATTTCTTCTTTCATGAAGTGTCTATTAAGTTCTCTTGCCCATTTTGTTATTGTATGCTTTGTTTTCAAAGCAAAAACTCAAGAAACTCAACACTAAGAAAACAAAAATTTCTTTATTTCTTCCCTAATTTTGGCTCTTACCCAATCATCATTCAATAATGTATCATTCAATCTCCATGTATTTGAATAGTTTCTTTGAGTTTCCTGTTGTTAATTTCTACTTTCATTCCATTATGGTCTGAAAATATGCAAAGAATTATATTACATCTTTTGAATTTGCTGATGCTTTCTTTGTGTCCCAGGATGTGATCTATTTTGAAGACGGTTCCATGGGCTGATGAGAAGAATGTGTATTCTGTAGTTCCTGGTTGAAATATTCTGTATATGTCTATTAGGTCCATTTGGTTTATAGTTTTCTTTAGTTCTAAAGAGTCTTTACTCATCTTTTGCCTTGAAGATTGATCCAGTGGTGTGAGAGGTGTGTTAAAGTTTCCCAGAATTATTGTATTTGGGTCTATTTGAGATCTGACATGCAGAAGGGTTTGTTTCACAAATGTGGTTGCACCCACATTTGGGGCCTAAATATTTACTATCATTATATCTTCTTGGTGGATTGTTCCTTTTAATAAAAAAGTGCCCTGATTTGTCTCTTCTGATATGTTTTAGTTTAAAGTGTGTTTTGTTGGATATCAGGGTTGCTACCCCTGCTCTTTTTTGGTCTCCAATAGCATGGTATATCTTTTTCCATCCTTTCACTTTCAGTCTGTGAATGTCTTTGACTGTTAGGTGAGTTTCTTGCAAACAGCATATATTTGGATTATGTTTATTAGTCCACATTGCCAGTCTATGTCTTTTGATTGGTGAGTTAAGTTCTTTGATGTTAAGAGTTATCATTGAAATATGATTTTTTTTCTGTTATTTTGTGTTCTGTCTTCTGTTTGGTAGCTTGTTTTTTCTTCTTAGAAGCCCTACTGATCACCTTCCTCTCTTCTCTGGTTCTGAAGTCTGCTTCTTTTTTCTTCTTTATGGTTTATTTCTTTAAGTATTTTCTCTAATGTTGGCTTTGAATTCATGAATTTTTTGATATTCTATTTATCGTGAAACACTTTTGTTTCTCTACCAACTTTGAATAGTAGTTTTGCTGCATATAGTACTTTTGTTTTGAAGTTATTTTCTTCCAGTGTTTGAATCACATGGTATCAGACTCTCGTAGCATTCATGACATGGGTGGTATTATTTGGGATGATTCTTATTGTTTTGCCTCTGTATGTCACCTGTACTTTTGTTCTCACTGCTTTTAAGATCATTTTCTTGGCTTCTATGTTATTAATTTTGACTATTATGTGGTGCGGGGAGATCCTTTCTTGATCTTGTCTTAATGGTGTTCTGTATGTCTTCTGGACATGAAGTTCCAAGTCTCTTTACATCTTTGGGAAATTCTCTGAAATTATTACTGTGAAGAGATTATGTATGCCCCTGGTCTGTACCTCTATCCCTTCTTCAATGCCTTTTATCTGTAAGTTAGGACATTTCATGTTGTCCCATATTTGTTGGGTGTTTAGGTTTTGTTGCTGTAATGACTTCTGTATGCTGTTGACTGTGTTTTCAGTTTTGGATGAACTGTCTTCTAACAGTGATATTGTACTTTCCATTTCATCTAATCTTCCAGAATTGCTTTCTATTGCTGTCTTCATTTCATTTATTGACTCTTTCATTTCACTCCAGACCTCTTTATGATTCTTTCTTAGTATTCCTAGTTTGTCTCTCATCTCCTCTAGACTTGTTTTAAATCCTTTCATCATATTGTAAATCAAGATTCAGAACTCCCCTTCTTGCATTTCTTATAGGTCAGTATTTGTGACTTCTGTCATTTCTCCATTATTCCTGGTTCTCATATTTTCAAAGTTCTCAGACCTGTTTTTCTGATGTCTTCTCATTGTTTGCAGGTATTATGTTTAGTCCAGTCTTAATAGTAAGAATTTAGAAGTTTTAACAGGTAAGCAATACTTTTTTGAGTGGTAAGAGTTGTGTGATTGTGCAGTATCTAGGGTGATAGGTACAGGAGTCAGGTAAGGTAGAGCATATAATTAGGTTATGGAAGAATTCAAGTATAATAAGGTTGTATCAGGTTGAGAATGAGAGAAGGTTAGATAGTAGGATTCTTGTATTTATTAGAATATTTACATATGGAGATGTGAGAAAATTTGTTTATTAAAAAAAGATACATTTATAGGACAATGAAAGTTTTGGGGGAATAGTACATAGCCTAAATTGAAGACTTTTGTAGAAGGAGTGGGGGGGGGGGAGCAAACACAAACTGAAAAAGTAAAAAAAAAAGGTACAAAGGCTAACTATTATAAATCAAATATAAACAACAGCATTTACAAAAACAAAAATAGACTGCCAAGAGAGAACAAAAAGGGTTAAGAGAATAAACAGGATAAAAATAAAATAAAACAAACTAACAACCATGTGGTATGAAGTGAAAATACAAAACAAAGAAACCCAAAGAAAAGAAAAAAGAAGAAAAAATAATCCCTTAAAACAAAACAACCCCCCCAAAAAAAAAAACTGAAAACCAAACCAAAACAAAACAAAACAGCGAAAAAAAATAAAAAAGAAAAACAGTCCTACGATTTTACGAATATACGGTGTATATGCCAATGTCTAGTATTTGGTTAAAGTGAACCCTTCTGGTCCTGTGCAGGTATCACACCTTAAGTACCCTTCCTGTGTCACTGGACTTGAACTTGCCCCCTCTGCACACACTGATGCCCACAGTTATTGCCGTGTGTGGTGGCACTCACTGTGTGCCCACTAGGTCCCATGGCTTATCTGAGATCATGCTATTACCTGGAAGCCCAGTCTTGTGCTCTGAAGGCCTGGAAGTTGTTCCATATCCTGCTGATTCTCTGCTCACACAGTTAGCAGGTCCGGTTCCGTGTCCCTGAAGGTCTCCCTGCACCTCTGCGGGTGCCACCTCTGGTGAGCAAATGATGCCGCAAAGGTTCTCGGCTGAGCTTGCAACTTAAGATATTAGAGCTCTATGGTAAATTTCAGACTTTTCGGCAATTGTTGGATGGTCATGGACTGCCGCACCCAAAAACCCTGTTTGGGCCTGTGTTCCGTTGGCCACCTGCGTCTGCAGCTCTCTTATGCATTTTGGGAGTGGGGGTTGCGATGAATCTCACAGGGCAGAGTTACTGGATTTCTTCTGCTGTAATTCCCGAGTCTGTTTTGGGTCATAAACTGAATTTAATTTTTTTTAATAGATGCTGCCTTCTTAGTAGTTTAACTTAATTTTTTTCAGCTAGTCATATGAACCCATTTTAAAAGAGCTAACCTAAGAATAATTGGCATAGAGAAGGAAAAAGAAGTTAAAACAAAAGGGATCAAAAATCTTTTCAAAGAAGTAATATCAGAAATTTTCCAAATGTAGAACAAGAGGTATATACATAGATACAGGAAACTTATAGCACACCGTTTAGATAAGTTCACAGAAAAGATTCACCATGCCACATAATCATCAAACTGACCAATGAAAAAGCAAAGGAGAGATTCTTAAAGGTAACAACAACAACAAACAACAACAACAACAACAATAAAAATAACAAAGAGTAACAAATAACATTCAATTAGTATCACTCCAGACTTACCAAACCAAGTCATGAAAGCTAGTAGAGTCTTGAGTAGCATATTACAGACTCTGAAATGAAACAACTTGCAGGCAAAAATTTTCTTCCTAGCAAAACTCTCTCAAAGTAGATGGGGAAGTAAAAATTTTCCATGACAAAGAGAAGCTAAAAAAATTTATGTCTTTAAAATGAGCAATAGTAAAAATACTCAAAGAGATCAATTGCAAAATAGAAATAAGTAATACATGCCAGAAACAGAGAATCAAGAATTGCCATAAAGCAAAAAAAAAGCAAACAAACAAACAAACAAACAAACAAAAAAGCACTACCTCAAACAGAAGTAAAAACCTAATGTGTTAGGAATTAAAAATCATCTCTCAATTGTCACACTGAACAAAAATGGACTTAACTCCCAAATAAAAGACAGAAAGTGGCAAAACAAATTAAAAAACAGAATCCATTTATTTGATGCATGCAAGAAACATACCTTACAAGTTAAGATAGTGGCAAACTAAAGGTAAAGGGCTGGGGCAAGGTAATATATGCCAATAAAACTTGAAGACAAGTTGGAGTAGCAACTGTAATATCAGACAAATTATGTGACATTAAGTCAAACATACGTCCAAATATAATAATACTGAGACACCTCAACACCTCTCTCACACACTTAGACTGATCTTCTATACTAAAGGTCAGGAAAGATGCCTCAAACCTAAAGAACACCATCAACTAAATGGATCTATTAGACAAATATAGGATATTACAACCAAATTCAGTAGAGTTCACATTTTTCTCAGCTGCTCACAGAACCATCTCGAAAATAGATACATCCTTGGCCAAAAAGTGAGTACTAGCAAAATAAAAAAGTGACATACTTCCCTGTGTCTTTCAGACCATGATGGAATGAAGCTAGACATCAACTATAAGAATACTAAGAGAAGCCCCATAAACATGTGTAGACTGAAAAGCACAGTAGTGATTGAAGGATCAGTCATATAAAAAGTAAAAGATGAAATAAAATTTCTAGAAACAAAAGAAAGTATAGTACAACATATCAAAACTATGGGACACTTTGAAGATAGATTAAGAGAAAACTTTATAGCACTGAGTGCTCACATAAGAAGAACAGATAATCACCAAAATAAATAACCCAATGACACACCTCAAAGCCCTTGGAAAACAGAAACAATTTAACACCAAAGCTAGAAGAAGACAGGAAATTAAAATCTGAGCAAAATCAACAAAGTAGAGAATAAAAATTTACAGAAAATCAACAAAACCAAAAGCTGTTTTTCTGAAAAAAATTCACAAGATAGATCCATGACTAGCCAACTTAATCTAAAAATAAAAGAGAAAATCAACCCAAATTACAAAGATAAAATATGAAAAAGAATATATTACCATTGACAGTGTAGAACTTCAGATGATTATAATAAACTACTTTGAAAAACTATACTTCAACTGTGTGCAGAATATAGAAAAGCAGTATGGGATTTTTATTGTCCAACTATACACAGTAGGTTTTCAATGGAGCAAAATCAGACAGGTGTTAAGTTAGAGTTCTAATTTCACTATTGTTAGTGGGATCTTATTGGCTGTTTTTCACTTGTGCATATAAAATATGAAGAATATAGCATGCTAGATGTTGAAAGGATGAAATCTGTTTCGCAGTTAAAATCTTCTTTTGCAAAGTAGGTAACTTCAGGAGAAAAAGATGCTGAAAATGGCAGTGTCTTCTATTGTATTTATATTTAAAAGTCGTTGATATTTTCAGTGGTGTCAGGAGGGCTAGTATGCTTCCTTACGCCAGTTTTCTGTGGCTGAGAAACCTCATATCTAAATTGTTTTCCTCATTGTGAGATTCATAAGGAGGATAGGAAAAAGCCATGGAGATATATTCTTTCTTGTAAAAAGTGAACATGTTGTGTACCTAAAAGAATGGGGTTACTAAGTAGAACACATCAAAATAAAGCACAAATCTATTCTTTTGCATTCCCAAATGTGCATGAGTTCCCCATTACCATTTCTATGTTTTCTGGATAATATCATACTTAAAACTTTAATACACTTGCCCTACAGAATTATTTCTATTTTGAGATGGCTATTTGCCATATATTAAGTGATTTGCAGCAATGGATTAGTCACCTAGAGGTTGAAGGTGAAGAAATGAAGATCAAAGCAGAACGTAATTTTATTTTATCACAGATCGATCCTTGAATCTTACGAACTAATATGAAAGTTGAATAATGTTAAATTTAATAAAAATATTCTTCTATTTGACATTTTTAGATTTCTGTTTTCATTTAAAAATAAAATTTCTTAGCCAGGCATGGTGATGCATGCTTCTAATCCCAGCATTCGAGAGGCTGAGACCATAGGATTGTGGCTTGCAAACAGCCTCAGCTACTTAGTGAGGCCCTCTGCAAATTAGTGAGACCCTGTTTCAAAATAAAGAATAAAAAATAAGGCAGGAGATGTAGCTCAGAGGTCGAATGCCCCTGGGTTCCATCCCCAGACCCACAAAAATAAATAAATAAATAAATAAATAAATAAATAAATAAATAAATAAAATAAAAATAAAATTTCTTAATGTTTATGATGTACATTCACAAACATATCAAAGTCAATCACTAAACCAAACATGAGGAGGGAAGAGGCAGGGAATGGAGTGGGAATTAGGGAAGGTATAAATGAGTGATGTGTGCATGTATGCCTCTACCATCTTTACTTCATTGAGATATATGATTATAATGCACCAATAAGAAATAAAAAATAAAATATCAATATTCCATCTTCAATTTGTGCTGCTCTATTAAGATTATAAACCTCCAATTAAGCAGTAAAGATAGACAAATTTTACAAATACCCTTTCACAATATGTGAGAAATAAAACGGTTTGGAAAGTTTTTAGTTGAACTGTAACTTGAGACTGTTTTATAAAAAATCATATATCCATATTTAAAACATATATATGCTTTGGCCTGACAAATTTCATTAATAGAACTTTGCTCTTCAGGTATATTCACAAACTATTTCCAAGACATAGGTAGAAGGATATCATTGTGGTATTTTTTGTTACAGTAAGTAATGGAAAAGAACCAAAATTTCCACTAGTAGGGAAGAGATTAGATATATTATAATATGTTTTTTATAATAAAAGACACTTCAGTTGCTGCAGTTGATTTGAAATGAGCAGAAACATTCTGTACTGATAACACATACAATCTCAGAGATATGGAGCCGAAAATGGGTCATAAGTGTATGTGTAGCATGACATCCATCCTTCCTTCCTTCCTTCCTTCCTTCCTTCCTTCCTTCCTTCCTTCCTTCCTCTCTCCCTTCCTTCCTTCTTTTTCTCTCTCCCTCTTTCTTTCATTTTTCAATACTGGGGATTGAACCCAGTGGCATTCTACCTCTGACCTACACCCTCATCCCTATTTTATTTTTTGTTTTAAAATAGGAGCTTATTAAATTGCTGAGGAGGGGCCGGGCGTGGTGGTGTACGCTTGTAATTCCCGCGCTTGGGAGGCAGACAGGAGGATCGTGCAGGTTCGAAGCCAGCCGTGCTGGCTTAGGAGACCCTGTTTCCAAAAATAAAATAGATCTGGGAGTGTAGCCCGGAGATAGATGGGCTTCCAGGAACCCCAGTACCACCAAAAATAAATAAATAAATAAATAAATAAATAAATAAATAAATAAATAAATTGCTGAGGAGTTTACAAAGTTTTGAGTCTACCTTCAAATACTCAATCTTTCTGACTCAACCTCCCAAATACTGTAACTATAAGTATTCTCTACCATTTCCAGCAGCATGATCTATTTCTACAAAAGAAATTAATATAGATATTTGTAAATTTATAAGTCTATGTACATTATGTGTTCATATGTATATATGTATGTATGCATGTTTTAATATACACATGCACCTGTATGCATATGTAAATACATATATACACATATGTAAATATGTTTTAATAAAAATAAGCAATAGCTAATAGGGATGCCCTTGGGTAAAGATAATAATATTTGCTAGAAAAGCTTTACTTATTTTGCACAGTGTATTTTCTATTTTCTTAAAATGTTCAAATCACAAATCCACATCACAAAATTATCTGGGAAGTAGGATTATGAATTTTCTTGTTGTCATTTGTTATCTTCCTTATATTTCTAAATGAAGTGCAAACATATATTTTCATTATTGGTAATTATTTAAATCTGTCATTTAAATTATAGTATTAATTCATCTCCAAAACTTTATAGCTTCAGTTTTATACTAGAAACTTGGTAATAAAACAAAACAACAACAACAACAACAACAACAAAAAAAAAACCCTAGTAATGGAAACATGCTACGATTGTTTCACTAGAGAATGGTACAAAAAGCAAAGTATATTTGTATGATTTATGAACATTAGAATATTTTTAAAATGTATACAAATTGCTTTTATAAAAAATACAAAAATGGTTATTGGTGAGGATATGAAAAAAATGGAGGCATAAACTTGTGTAGATGTTGTAGAAAACAACCTAATGTGTCCTCAAATGATTAATCATACATTCTTCACAGGGCTAGACAATGCTTAGGAACACGTTATGGAGAAAGTATTTCTTTGTATATAACCATGATAAAAACGCAGCCATATGCAAATATATATATTCAAATGTTCACAGCAGCATTATTCATAGTAGCCAAAAAGTGGAAAAAACCTGAATGTTTATAACCTGACAAATTGATAAAGTGTGGTATTATCATGCAATAGTGACATCCTAATTGACAATAGAAAATAATGAATTACTGAACTTATGATAAAAAGGATGAACCTTGGAAACACTAAGCTATGTGAAGAAAGTAATATAAATCTTTATTTATTTATTTATTTATTGGTACTGGGGTTACTGGAAGCCCTTCTACCTCTGGGCTACTCTCCCAGACCTATTTTTACATTTTTATTTGGAAACAGGGTCTCCTAAGCCAGCACGCGTGGCTGGCTTCGAACCTGCGCGATCCTCCTGTCTCTGCCTCCCAAGCGCGGGGATTACAAGCGTGTGCCACCACGCCCAGCCTAATATAAATCTTTAAATAAAATATTCATAACAAGAACTTTTAAAAATGTGAATAATAGTCCATTTAATTTTTTAATGTGCTTTTATTGGTACATTATAGTCCTACATCATAATGTTAAGTCACGTTGTCAGTGACATACATTCACATAACACTTGGTTCCCTGCGTTCCTCACTGTGTTCCCTTTCTCAATACAGAGTACTGAAACTGACATTGGTATTTTCACATATAACAAACAAATCCTAAACTATAAAAGTAGAATAGAGTTTGCCTTTTTTTATTAAGCTTACTATTTAATTCTTAGAGGAAATAATTTTCTATTTTAACAAATGGGGGGGGTATTACCTTTTTATAACTAAAAAAATTGACTACACATTACATATTAAGTTAATTATGTTTTGTTTCTGTTAGATTGTATTTAAAATTAAATTAATTTTCATGGTAATTTGCATACCAGCAAGATAGGAGCAAGAACCATATTTTAAAATAACTTGACAATAAATTTGTGAAGCCATTTGTCTAAAGCCTTGATTCTAGTACAACTTAACAGTGAAATTTGATCACAAATTTTTCACCAATACACAGTCAACAATGTTGAATTTATGTGGTGCAGAAGATATTCACCCAACACATAAAATATGAAGCAAAATCACCTTCCAAAGTGTTTCTGCATCTTAGAATTTATCATGCTGTCATTTCCTTTTTTATTACTTGCAAAGTCATATAACACTGCAACTGAGGATACTATCAGGGAGTGAACAACCTTGAAAACAACTGGAGGTTGAATGCTACACATTTTCTGTGAGGTCAAAATTGTCAGAATCTGGAGATCAGAGCATGTAGTCCTCAAATCTGACAAAAAAAAAATCTTCAATATGTTTTCTAATCCATTCTAGAGTATTAACCTTCTAACAACTACTTAGAAAAATAAATATTATTGATAAGAGTATTAATTGATAAAAATAAGTTGCACGAGCCGGGCATGGTGGCGCACGCTTGTCATCCCTGCGCTTGGGAGGCAGAGACAGGAGGATCACACAGATTCGAAGCCAGCCACGTGCGCTGGCTTAGGAGACCCTGTTTCCAAATAAAAATGTAAAAATAGGTCTGGGAGTGTAGCCCAGAGTTAGAAGAGCTTCCAGGAACCCCAGTACCACCAAAAAAAAAAAAAAAAAAAAGTAGCAGATTAAGTCAACCCTCATTTTATAATAATAGTTTAAATATTTTATTTGGTTATTATGTGAAGATAAAATTCATGAATTTCTATAATTTCCTCTTTCAAAATACTTAATAAAACTAAGGAGCTTTAAGATGTAATAAAGCAAATAACATCCAGGCGTGACTCTCAGAATGAAATGAAGAAGGAGGTTGATGAAGCCCAGGATGCTGGCTCAGACCAAAATGGCATGAAGTTTGAAATAAGGGCGATGAAAGAAAGAAGTAAATCAATATGTGGACATCAAGCTTCTAAGGGCAAGGAAAGCATTCTGCACATTTTTATAGCCCACTCTATTCAGCTTAGCCTTGGCACACAGATAATACTCCGTATTCATATATTTAACTAGGAAACACTATAGGGGAGTTAAAAGCTCTCTGTTTTACTGAGATGTAAAATGTAGAAACAAATGATTGGATATGAGATGTAAGATTGGAGAACCCTCCCTCTCCCAAGTGCATATGAGAAAAGAGGCAGAAGGCAACCGAAAGAGAAACTGAAACAGAGAAGACAGAAACACAAAAAATATTCAGAGATATAGACTGGCAGAATAGATATTGAACTAATAGAAGTCTCATGGTATAATTGCTTCTTTTCTTTTTTCTTTTTTTTTTTTTTAACCAGGGACACTATACATCTAAGCTAGACACCCGGTCTTATTTTATCTTATTTTATTGTATTTTGAAACAGGATCTCACTAAATGGTGGAGAGCCTCTTTAAGTTACTGAGGCTGGCCTCAAACCTGTGATCTTCCAGTCTTAACCTCCTGAGTATTAGGGTTAAAGTTGTGCCACTTATTTATTTAGGCACTGGGAATTGAACCTAAGAGCATTCTATTTCTTAGCTACACCCTCAGGGCTTTTTATTTTTTATTTTGAAACAGGATCTCACTAAGTTTCTAAAAGTGATCTAGAGCCTTTGGTCCTCCTGTCTCAGCCTCCCAAGTACTTGGATTTTAGGTATATGCACTGTACCTGCTGCTTGTCTGCCTGCCTGCTCACTTGCTTGCTTGCTTTCCTTCCTTTCTTTCTCCTTTCTTTTACTTCTTCCTTACTTTCTTTTACTTCCTTCTTTATTTTCTTTTTGTATGTCTGTTTTGAATATTTTACTTTTTGAAGCAGTTTTAAGTTCAATAAAATATCCATGATAACAATAACCAAGCAGAGTATTTAAGGTGTGCTATGCATTGTCATATGTTCTTAACAACAAGGAAGTGTTTTAATACTATGAGAAATATGTGGAGAAGACTCTAATTGTTTCTCTGAATACACTGAGATAAAAAATGATCATCAACCTGCCAAATTTACATAACTGGTGGCAGATGAAGACAAAGTCTGTGTGCTTTAAATCATGTCTTGATGGAAATAAAAATGATAATCATTTTCCTTTAAGTCTAGAGATTGAATTGAGTAGGTCTTGAAAGTCATCAGAACATAAGTTTATGGAGAGGACAAAAAACAACTGTCTCAGTGATAATAAAGAAAATTTATTGCATTTGTAATATAGCATGATCAAGCAGATTTCCCTTGGCCAGTGATTTTAAACACTAGCACAGGAAGTTACTGGCAATTTAACTAGAAATATACGCCTCTGTTTCAGTGATTATTGCTTCTCACTATGGATAGGATGAGAACATAATGAATTAAGTTTTTCAGTATTCCTCAAATGCTATGAAAGCTATGCTTATTTATTAATTATTCCTTTCTCTTGGAATCACTGTATAAAAATAACAATTTAAAAAAAACAACAGATAACTTGTCTGTCCAAATGCCTATAGGACTGATCATTCTGTCAGACCAGATGCATTTCTGTTTCTGTAAATGCAACTAATGCAAAGAAAATTTGTGGTAAAGAAACTCAAGAATCAACTTAGCTAACGAGTGATGTAGTATGTTCAAGAAGCAATAAAGTTAAGAAAGGGCTACAGAAAGCTTATGGAATATTAGACATGATAAAATTTTGGAAGATGAAGCCTGACATTCATGAAGCCACTGGCTTGTGTGCATTATCACCCTTGCAAAGACTGTTTTGCAGATGGACTACTAGGTTGGTGCGCAGGCGGGGGAGTGGGGTTGGGGACAGCAGCTGTTGTATTTTACCCAGCTCCATTTAAGCCTATTCATTTTTGTCTCTGCCACAGAAAACAAATAAGTTTCAAGTTGTCCATTTTGTATTAAGAAGAATAGATATTTTATTTACATATATTATTACAAATTGTGAAGAAATTTTAAGGAGGGAAATTTTTCTTGAAGTGCATAGTTGCTATAAGTCATAAAATAACCTTATTGCCATCATTTGTAAAAATCAAGAGAACTATGGAACGGAAAATAGAAATGGATTGTCTTATGGTTTGTTGTGAACATAGCATAATTCCAAACACACACACACACACACACACACACACACACACACACACACACACACAGTTTCATTTTTCCTTTGAAGGCAATGAATGCCTCAGAAGCATGTATAAAGGTAGACCCCTTAGCAAAACACAAGAGTGCTGTATTGTGAGTGTTCAATAACACAACGTGCATTAGTTAGCTTTTTGTTACTTTGACAAATACATGACAAAAACAGCTTAAAGGGGGAAAGGTGTTTTTATTTATTTTGTAGTATTCAATTTTTCCCCTTTTACGAAATCATTGTTTTCTTTCAGGGAAGTTGGTTATTCTGTGACACTCTATCCCAACCCGCCAGCATTTATCTCTTTTTAAAAGTATTACACAGCCAGGTATAATTTTATCTTTTTTCTTTTAATATACTTTCTTTAAAAATATATTAATGATGAGAGTGAGGTTTAGAATGATAGGCATATCCATGAAAACAGCACACTGGGTTCCATTCCACTCCCTTTCCCTTCACTGTGCATTAGTTGAGATTGTGTTGGTAATGTTGTACATGTAGCATCATTTGAAGTGTTTTCATCATTACATTTCCCTTCACCATCCCCTCTCCCCTTACAGCCCTTCTCATTGCTCCACTGGGATTTTTTTCCTTCATGCAAAGTGCCTATCCTTTTGTTTCCAAATTTCTCTCTACTTTCCACATATGAGATAAAACATAAAACCCATCGCTTTCTAAGACGGGCTGTTCTCACATAGCATAATATTCTCTAGTTTCATATATTTTTCTGCAAATGGCACAATTTTACTCAGTTTTGTAAATTATTCACTTGTTGATGGATACTCAGAAGAGGTAGAGCTTAATTATATGGTAGCACCATTTCCAGTTTTCTTTTTTCACTTTTTTATTTGTACACTATAGTTGCACCTCATAATGTGATCATATTGACAGTGGCATACATTTAAACAGTGCTTGGCACCCTCCCTTTCCCATTTTTCCCTCCCCCCTTCCAACAATAGGTGTCTAGGTTGACCATGCTACATTCATAGTTTTACATATATTCAGATGTAGCTCCTCCATTTTACAACCTCAGCCTTCTTTGTCTCATATCCTTCCTATCTAGCTTTGCGGAGGTTTTCCCTCCATTATCTGGAGTTCCTCTGGTGTCCCTAATACTCCCTAGCTTGGGCATATTAGAGAACACATATGTCTCTTCTCTTACTGTGCTTGGCTGATCTCACTTAACATAATGTTCTCCAGGTCTTTCCATCTTCTCACGAATGACATGATTTTGTTCTTCTTTATTGCTGAGTAGAATTCCATTGTGTGTATTTTCCATAATTTTTCAATCCATTTAATTCATAGCAGGAATTAAAGTCAGAATATTATATTGATACATATAGATCCACTTTTATAGTAGCACAATTTAAAACAACCAATTTATGGAATCAACCAATGTATCCATCAACAAGTGAATAAATTACAAAACTGAGTAAAATTATGTCATTTTCAGAAAAAATATATGGAACTAGAGAATATTATGCTATGTGAGAACAGCCAGTCTTAGAAGGTGAGGGATTTTATGTTTTATTTCCTATGTGGAAGGTAGAGAACAATGAACATGGGTATGCATCTGTTACTGTAGTTCTCTTATTTCGACCCTTTGGAAAAATACCTATGAGTGATGGAGCCAGATCATAAGGTGGATCCATTCCCAGTTTTCTGAAGAATCTTCACACTGTTCTCCATAGAAGCTGAACTAGTTTGCACTTCCACCAGCAGTGTAAAAGCGTTCGTATAGAAACTTCCACCCTCATCTCCAATACTCTGTAATCTCACCAACAATGTATAAGCATTCCTAATTCCCCACATCCTCATCAGCTTTTATTATTGTTTGTATTTTTGAGTATTGCTAGTTCTAATTGAGGTTAAAAAGTTCAGTGTTTTCTTTATTTGCATCTCCCTGCATGCTAATAATGCTGAACATTTTTCATATATATCAGCCATGTTTATTTCTTCTTTTATGAAGCATCTGTTTAGTTCAATTACCCATTTTAATTGTTTTTTGTTTGTTTGTTTGTTTGTTTGTTTGTTTGTTTGGAGTACTAGGAATAAAGCCCAGAACATTCTATACCCCCAGCCCTGTTTTTCATTCTTTATTTTAAAACTGGGTCTCTCTAAGTTATGGAGGGCCTCACTAAACAGCTCAGACTGGCCGTAAACCTATGATTCTCTTGTCTCCATTTCCCAAGTACTGGGATTACAAAAGTGTGCACCATGGCTGACTGGGTTATTTGCATTTAAAAAAAATTTTTAAAGTTAAATACTTTATATGTTCTATATATCCATCCCTTATCAAAGGAGTAGATGGCTACTATTCTGCAAGCTCTATCATACTCTTGATGATTGCCTTTTCTGTTTGATGGTCTTATTGAGGAAATATTTTTATTGTCTTAATATGATTAAATTTATTTATTTTTATGCTAATATTGCTACATGGGAGTCTATACATCATAATGAATAACATCAAAATGTAGTTCACAGTGAGTGACATACATGCACACAGCACTTGGGAATTTAATCCATACCTATATGTTGGAGGATTTTTCTATGCCTACTCTAGTAAAGTCTCTGGTCTAATTTATAGGTCTTCATCCTATTGAGTTGACTTTAATGCACAATAAAATGTTGACATTTATTTTGTCTCACAGTTTTAGTCTATAGACACATAGCTCCATTGTCTTAGGTCTGAGGTAAGACAGAAAATTATGATAGAGGTTATGGTAAATATACTCATGATGTTTAGGGAGCATGAGAGAGAGAGAGAGAGAGAGAGAGAGAGAGAGAGAGAGAGAGAGAGAGAGAAGAGGAAGAGGAAGAAAAAGAAGAAGAAGAAGAAGAAGAAGAAGAAGAAGAAGAAGAAGAAGAAGAAGAAGAGAAAAGAAAAGAGAAGAAAAGAGAAGAGAAAAGAGGAGAGAAGAGAGAAAGGAGGAGGAGGAGGAGAGATGGTCCAGAAAAAGTATAAGATATAGTCCCTAAAACAATGTCCCTAAAAACCCACTTCTTCAATTAGGTCTTATCTTCTGCATCTTCCAATAATGCCTTCTCATTATTAACCCACTAAAGAGTTCAAAGCCATCATATTCTAATCATTTCCTAAAGGACATCATGGTCCAATCATGCCCTATCTCTGAAAACTGCTGTTTTGGGGACCAAGTCTTTAATAAATGAAGCTTCAGGAGACATTTCAAATCCAAACAAAAATAAGAAGTGATTTAAAATATCTTTCTTCTGAGGAATAGAGATTTTGCACCAAAATAGCAAATGGTTTATTGAAAGAATTTTATGAATTTTTTATATCTTACCTTCAAAAAGAGAAGGAAAAAACAATAGTAGCAACAGAAATAATAGTTCTCACATTTTGATTCCAAATGGGTTTGTTTTGCAAACCTAAGATTTATATTATCATTTTTGTTTTTTGCAGGTCTGGGGATGGAACCCAGGGGCATTAGACCTCCAAGCTATACCCCCACCCTATTTTTCATTCTTTATTTTGAAACCAGGTCTCAATGAGTTACAAAGGGCCTCACTAAGTAGCTAAGGCTGTCCTCGAACCACAATCCTCTCCCAAATGCTGGGATTACAAGCATGTGCCAGCATGGCAGGGTATATTATCATTAAATATCATTTTGAATGAAACAGTATTTTCTTGCTTGGCTTTTGTTCTTTCACAGTTCATATGTTTAAATTTTTGTTGGTGCATTGTAATCATACATCTTAATGGGATAAATGACCTGTGGAGACATAGATGCTCACATCACCCAGTTAGCCCTTACCCAATCCCCACCCCATTCCCTCCCCATCCCTCCTTCACATGCTTGGCTTAGGGATTGACTTTGATCTGTTTGCTTAAGTACACCATGTGCTTTAGAGAGTTTCCCTCTTCCACCCTTTCATCCCCTCATTTAGGTCGCCTTATTTGCTCCTCTATAGGATCTCTTTCTTCATCTAGAGTTCCTCTCTACCTATTTCTCTCTAGCTTTTGCATATAAGAGAAAGCATTCAATTTTTTCTTTTTTGTGACTGACTAATCTCACTTAGCATAATGCCCTCCAGTTCCATCCATTTCCCTGTAAATGATATAATAGTGCTTTTGTTTATGGCTGAGTAAAATTCCATTGTGTACCTATTCCACACTTTTGCAATTTTCTGTGTAGTTAAATAGTCATACTTTCTGTTGTCTTTAACAATAAATAATATATTTGGATTCACCAAAATGACATGCAATTCAATTGGCTTTTCATATATGAAAATGGGGAGATGAAAACAGTATCTAACATAGCACATTGGTATCTCTGAATTAGGCTCAGCAATTTAATTAGAAAATGATTAAAAGCCAGGTGTGGTGGTGTACACTTGTAATTCAGTTTTTGAGAAGCCAACATAGAAGGATCGCAGGTTCGTAGCAAGCTTTAGCTATTTAGTGAAGCCCTCAGCTACTTGGTGAGATCCTGTTTCAAAATAAAGAATTAAAAAATAGGGCTGGGGGCTGGGTGTATAGCTCAGAGGTAGAATGCTCCTGGGTTCCAACCCCAGTATCACATAAAAAAAGAAGAAAACTAAAAATGTTATAAAGCTCCATGATTCAGACATGATAATCAAAAAAGAAAATATTTCCAGATGTTAGTATCTTTTCTTTGTGAAAACACAAGAAACCTCCTGGAAGCACCTTGTATTTGTAGTATCTTGTGTGTTAGGTTACTCTGTGAATATTTAATATGTTGTAATTGGGGGTAGGTAGAAATAATATAAAAACAGATAACAAAAGAGCCAGGCATGGTGGCACATGCTTGTAATCCCAGCATTTGGGAAGCTGAGCCAGGAGGATTGCAGTTTGTGGACAGCCTCAGCTACTACTTAGTTAGACCCTTTGCAACTCAATGAGACCTTGTTTCAAAATAAAGAATAAAAAAATAGAACTGGGGGTATAGCTCGGAGGTAAAAAGCCCCTGGATACCATCCCCAGTAACACACACACACACACACACACACACACACACACACACACATACACGTGGGTGACAAAAAGAGTCATCAGAGCAATTTCATATATAGCAGAAAATATCTTATTGTGATGGCTAATTTTAGGTGTCAACTCAACTGGATAAATGTATACTGATATAGCTAGTACAGCATTATTTCTACATAGGTCTGTGAGGGTGTTTCCAGGTGTACTGGCAGGTCAATATGGGAGGAAAGTGGGGTAAAACCACTCTTAGGGTGAATGGACAACATACAGTCCCCTAGAGGCCAGGACAAAACAAAAAGACAGATGGAAGGTAATTCTTTCTCTCACTTTTGAATCTGAGACAATTTTCTTCTCTTCATGCACATAAAAATTCCAGGCTCACAGGGTATGGTGGCGCATGCTTGTAACCCCTGTGCTTGGGAGGTGGAGACAGGAGGATCATGCAGGTTTGAAGCCAGCTGCGCTGGCTTAAGAGACCTTGTTTCCAAATTTAAAAAATATATATAAGTAGGTCTGGGAATGTAGCCTGGAGGTAGAAGGGCTTCCAGGAACCCCAGTACCACCAAAATAAATAAATAAATAAATAAATAAATAAATAAATAAATAAATGCAGGCTCTTTTGAATTCGGACTCATGGACTTGTCCCAGCATATCCTAGGGTTCTCTAGTCTATGCCTGAGAGATGCATCATTGATCATTGCCTTCTTTTGTTCTAAGGCTTTGACTTGAACTGAGCCAAACTACTGGCATCTCTGGGTCTTCACCTTATTACCACCAAATACTAGAACTTCTTAGCCAATTCACTAAATAAATATAAATATCCTCTTTATTTATGAATATATTATCTTTTATCTATCTTTTTAATTCTGTCTCAGGATAACTCAAATAATATTTAGAAATTAATGAAACACAGCATTTTTGCTGAGGAACATAAGTCTGAGCATTTCAAACATACTTTAGTGGCCTTGAAATTGTAATTATAAATGTAACTAGTATACAACAACTCTATTTTGTAATTATAAATGTAACTAGTATAGAGCTATAATTATAAATTTTTTAATTATAAATGTAACTAATATATAAATGTGATTGCAGAACAAGACTATTTTGGAAAAATCATTGACATGCATATCCTGGGTACTGATACCTCTTCCTAACTCTAGTGATGCTCTGATGACAAGAATATATTTTACATTGCATTTATAACTTCAGTGTGTGCCTTTTTTCATCTTCAAAATTATAAAATGAGATTAGTTACTGTAAAACAATTATATGATACTAAATATTGAAAGTATATGTTATAGTTCTCTTATACTCTGACAGATCATAGCATAATCCAGGATAGAGTAGACCAGAAGTTCTAACATTGAACAATCCTTCTCCTACTTTGTGTTGTCTAGTTTAAAATGATATTCATCTTAATTACACATTTACTGTATAGGTGTAAACACCTTGGAACATCAATGCAGCTCATGCAATGAAGATATTCTAGAATTGAAAAATACTCTAAAGGTAAGCTAGATCAATATATGTATCTGTAGTGATTCTCTATGTAATATTGGAGAGCTGCCTGCAGAACTATGTTGAAAAGAACACTGAAATCCTAAGGTACTTAGGATGATGGACTGTTAGTAGATGTCAACTAGGTCTCTCATGAATATAGAAGAGAATACTTGTAAACTTTGCAACAGATATTTGTTTTCCCATCATTCAATTTTTTGTGGCTCTAAAGATTGAACCCAGCAGCATTAAACTCCCAACCTATAATATGCCCAGGCCTATTTTTAAGTCTCTATTTTGAAACATTGAGTTTCAAACCTTAAGTTTGAAACTAAGTTGTGGAGGATTTCACTAAATAGCTGATGATGACCACAAACTTGGGATTCTCCTATCTCAGCCTTCCAAGTACTGGGATGACAAGTGTGTGTCACCACACTCAGCTCACACCATTGCATTTTAAACAATGTTTTATAAATATTACATTGTATGCACCTTATCATGTACATTTTTAAACCACAGAATTAAATGACTTTTTTCAGTACTGGGGATGGAACCCAGGGGTATTGTACCTCTGAGTTACACCAGCAGCCCTATTTTTTAAGTTTTTTTTTTTTTAATTTTTAAACAGGGTCTCACTGAGTGACAAAGGGCCTTGTTAATTAGCTGAGGGTATCTTAGAACCACAATCCTCCAGTCTCAGCCTCCTGAATTTTGGGATTAAAAGAGTGTGCTACCATGCCCAGCTAAATGATTTTTAATATATTCACAATGCTGTGTGATTTTTATCACTATCAAATTACATAGCAAATTTTTTCTTCTTATAAAGAACTCCATGCATTGCAAATTTTTTCTTTATTCCCATTCCCTGGTAAGCACTAATCTATTCCCTATCTCAATGGATTACCATTTTCTGGACATTACATCTAAGTGCCATCCTAATTTTTCTTTTGTCTGGCTTCTCTCATCTACCATGTGTTTCCAGGTCTAATCATGTGGTATCATCTATCAGTACTTAAATTCTTCTTATGATTGAATAATATTCTATTGAATAAAATGTGCATTTGTTTATTCATATATTAATAACAGGTTTTAGTTATATGCTAGGTAATTAATATCTTCTAAGAAAATTGAAACTATCCTAAGGTAATTGTTTTCTCTACAAAAGTACTTTTACCATTTATTTAAATAGTTTGATACTAATAGTTCATTGATATCATAGTAATGGAAGACAGCTGTCACATTAATCATCCAAAGTTGTTAAAAAAAAACTGGCTATAATGGTGTGTTCCTACTATCTCAGTAACTTAACAAAACCCTGTTTCAAAAGAAAGAAATAAAATAGCACTGTATGTCTAGTTCAGAAGGACAATGTCCCTGGGTTCAATCCCTACTACCTCAAAACAAAATAAAGCCATAAAAATTATAGAACCAAAATAAAATCAAGTTTAAATATAATCAGTTTAGGCAAATATGTAACAAATGAATACTCAGTTAATATAAAATAGAAAACATCTATAGCGCTGAATATATTGTGTCTAAATTATTGATATGTAATTATTCAATTAATGGTCTAGAGGAAAGAGTACAGACTGGAGTTAGGCAGGAATAGTTTTGAGTAATAATTTTAGTGTTTTTTAAATTATTTATTTTTGGCATATTACCAAAATCCATCATCTATAAAATGTTGATAATTATAACAACCCACCCAAGGCTATACTGAACAATAAAGGGACAACTGTACATAAATATGCAATACATGGAGGACAGGAGCTCAGGAAATATTAATCCCCTTCATACTCCATACACTGTTCTGTCTGTCTCATAATCTATAATCTCAGTCTTATCTGAATAATCACATTAATCTTTCTCTCTAAGGTTTACTATTTCATTTTATTAGGGAAGTTTCTTTTTTCTTTTTATTGCTTTTCACTGTAATTTATTTATTTGGGTAGTAAGGAAAAAAAAACACCTAATAAAATCAAAATCTTTCCTCACTCCTAGAATTACTAGTATATTCCATATCGAATTTTCCATAATCTTGAATTTATGTCTGCCAAATTACTTATAATTGCAGTGAATGCATGCTAGCTCCTTTGATATTTATATTTAAACATTATAAATCCCAATGTAAGCTCCATGAGGAAAATAGCTTGTTAAAGTTAAAAATGTAAACTGTTGGAGATGTTACCCTGATTGCAATATTTAAGCTAAAAAGAAGTTTTCCATTGTGTGTGTGTGTGTGTGTGTGTGTGTGTGTGTGTGTGTGTGTGTGTACCTAGCCCAGGTAACATCTGAAAACCATAGGGCCCTTGATCTCTTGACAGCTGAAAAGGGTGGAACCTGTGTTTTCTTACAGGAAGAGTGTTGCTATTATGTTAATGAATCAGGCATAGTAGAACAAAATATACTCAGGCTTAAAAAGGATCTCAAAAACAGGATTAGAGAAAAGACAATTTATTCACAGAGCATCTCATTTCTTTTGTCATCCCCCCACTTCCACTTACCCACAGGGTGAAGCACTAAAGGTCAAATATACCACAGGAAAAGAGCTCTCAAACTAGGACTCAGTGGCCTGCTCAGGACAACTAACACGTCTGCTCTTGCTTTTGAGAGAAAGAGGGAAAGAGTTTTAACTGGAATAGAAACAAGTCTCTGAGAAGGGGACTGTTTCTACATTGACAGTAAAAAATGGTTCCAGGAAAGAAATGAGTTCAAATCCCTCTACAAAATTTACTTCATCCAAATTTCAAGGCAATTCTATAATTCATTTATCAATTAAACCATGCAAAAATTGAAAGGGTCTGGGGGTCTTCAAGACCAATGAAGGGAGGTCGGTGCAGGAAAAACCCAAGGCTGTTAGAGATAAGCAAGCAAGCAAGCAAGAAAGCAAAAGCTTTATTAAGATAGCCCAGCTCCCTTTTATATCAGGCAGCTGGGAGGAGGGAGCTTCCGCTCACAGCAGAAGATCACACAAAATACAGGGCGTTTACTGATTGGGTGGCTCATACTCCAGTGAGTGTGTTATCAGGGAACTGGTTGTTGGGCAACCTGTGGCCCCTTTGGCAAGCTATGAGGTAATCAGCACAATCCAGAAGAGAAGCCGGAGAGGCACCATCTTTGGCTTGACTGGGCTGCGTATCCTAACATTCCTCCCTTTTACAATTTTTAGGGGCAGGGGGCATCGAATCATTCTGACTACTTCCTGCTGAAAGGGGGTGGTGATGGGAAGGGGCCGGGAGAAGTAGGGAAAGCAGCCCCCAAGTCCAGGCCATAAAAAGTAAATGTTGTCGGGGCAAAAGTTGGCAAATGTTTCGTGAAGATGCAGATCCCACAAAGACATGAGGCAGTCGTCAGGATGGTGGATAGGAGGTATCATCCAGCTGTCTTCCAGGAGGGCTTGTATCATAAGTCTCCATTGTGAAGGGATCCATCTCTGTATGCTGTCAGTCATCCCTGGGAATGGGTATCTTCCGAGTTTCGAAGCTGGTAGTTTCTAAGGAGAAGCTGGTTAAAAGTCTGATTAGATATCTTATTTACCTGGTTTTGTATGAGCTTAGTTACACAGGGTAAGAACATGCAGGCAACAAATATAATAAAAAGTGGGCCCAGGATGGGCCATATCCATGTAAGTATCGGGGACTGAAACCATGTGGAAAGGGATGTTTTTGAGATCCTTTTTAAGCCTGAGTATATTTTGTTCTACTATGCCTGATTCAATAACCTAATAGCAACACTCTTCCTGTAAGAAAACACAGGTTCCACCCTTTTCAGCTGTCAAGAGATCAAGGGCCCTATGGTTTTCAGATGTTACCTGGGCTAGGAATGTAACCTGTTTCTGTAGTGCTGAGAGTGATTTGGCAATTGATGTGAGGGCACTTTCAAGTTTGCTGCCTAAATAATCAGTGGCCCATAAGGCATAGCCTACAGTCCCTCCTGAAAGTTTGTTTCTGATGAGGGAGGAAGTTAAGGATACCCCAACCTGAATAGGGATAAAAGCAGTCCTTTTGTAAGCTTGGGTGGGGTAATCAGATATTGTAGTTGGGCATAGCTGTAGAGTCAGTTGTGGGACCACCGTGACCAAAAAACAGAGTGGTGGAGTTGGAATTTATGATGTTGCTGAGAGTCCCATTGCACCAGAAGAAATGTCCCCATTGGGTGTAACTGGGACTGGCAAAAATGATAGTGTTTGGACAAGTGGGATCTCAGGAGGAAGGTAATATCACAAAAATGCTAATTATATTTGGCTGGGTGATATTGTCTTCTTTGGGTTACCATAAGGAAATATTTTGGAGAATATGAAATGAATTAGTTTGAGAGGCGAAGGCACACTGAGAGGCATTTATAGGTACTGTAGCTATCAGGCAAGGGCCGGGAAAGTGATGTGTAGAGGAAACAGTTTGAGGGGCTCAAGTTGGGAGAGTTGAAACCACGTATATGCATAAAAAGATGGAGCAGAGTTAGGGACTTTTCGGAGAGAGTTAAGTACTGCCTGAGCTGAGTGTTGGATATCCATGGAAACTTGTGAGATTTGGGTGTCAGTGGATACATATATATATATATATATATATATATATATATATATATATATATATTATATAAAATAAAGTGAACTGCAAAGGGTAGAGGCATATTCATTACAGTAAACCTTGGCTGTAACTCCAGAAGCCCATCTTGGATCCCATGGGTCAGGAATAGTATAGAGGTAGGTTTTAGTTTTGGAATTGAATTTAAAATTTCTTGATTCTAGTTGTTCTAGATAGACATGGGCATCCGCCATATATATTATCCCAATTTGGGTTGCAGCAAAAACTTTCAGTTTGGTCAAAAAGAAAACAAAGATAAGGGCAGATAGCTTGATGGAATAGCGTAATGGTAGGAGAGAAGGCTAATTGTATACTATGAGACATCCCATCAGGGGGCAATCAGCCGTTAGAGCTAGTTCAGTGACCATTGTATTTTCATTGGTGTAGGTTTGCTGAACCTAGAATCTCCAGACAAAAGGGGAGGAAAATATTACAGGAAAGCATATGAAACTAGTATTTGGAGTTTTAGAGGATTATGGGGCGAGATAGTGGACATATAAGTTGGTCTATTATCCTGAGGTGTTATGCCTTTTGTGAAGCTGCTGGAGCAGGCGGTTGGATATGCTCTGGAGCCAGTTTGAGCCTAGAAATATGAATCCAGGGAGTATATTGGTTATCATTCAAATTGAGTTTTGCAGCAGTAGAAGTACATAGGATAACCTGAGCCGGGCCATCCCATTTAGGTTGTGAGGTAGGTTTGTCTCCTGGGGGGTTGAAATAGACCTGTTGTCCTATGGTTAAGGAGGAGATGGTTGGTACCTTCTTGGGGTCAGGAAGTAGCCAGTCTTGATATTTCCAAAGTTCTGATCTGAGATGGGATAAGAGCAGAAAGGCTATTTGTGGAGGAAAAACATTGGAACGAAGAGAAATTTTTGGGGGGAATAAGGGGCAGCTGAACATAATCTCAAAGGGAGATAAAAGGGAGGGTTTTTTTTTTGATAAGGCTCAAACACGTAAAAGAGCCAGGGGAAGTAATTTTATCCAATCTAAATGTATTTCTAAAGACAGCTTGTGAGAATATCTTTAAGAGTGCGATTAAAACATTCTACTTTTGCTGATGCTTGAGGTTGGTATGGGCAATGAAAATGCCAAGGCAGAGATAGAGCTTGGGCTACAGATTGAGTTATTTGGGAAGTGAACTCAGGGCCATTATCAGATTGTAAAGAGGAAGGCATGCAAAAGTGTGGGATAATTTGAGAAATTAGGATATCAGAGACTGTAGAGGCCCTTTTATTGGAGGTTGGGAAAGCCTCAATTCATCCTGAGAAAGTGTCGACAAAGACGAGAAGGTATTTGAATCTCTTAATCCTGGGCATATTGGTATACTCTACTTGTCAATCAGCAGCTGGAGTATGTCCCCTTGCCTGGTGGGCTGGAAAGGCCTGAGGTCTAAGGGGAGTGGTTGGGTTTGTTCTTTGGCAAATGATATAATTAGATATAATCTGATGAAGGAATTTTTTGTCCTTGGGTGTGAGAACAAAGAATGATTGTAGGAATAACTCAAGGCTTTGTGGGTTCGAATGAAACAAGGAATATAGATATTGTAAAAGATCAGAATGGAATGGGTTGGAATCAGAGGGGGAGTCTGAATTATTAGGGACTGGTGAAGGTACGTCATCAGCATCGTGTAATAACAGTACGAAGGGAAGAGGTTGATAAGGTTTTTTGGGCCGCCTCCCGTGCCACCTGGTCAGTCCTAGAATTTCCCTGGGTTATTGGAGATGAGTCAGTCTGATCAGACTTGCAGTGAACAATACCTAATTGCTGTGGGAGGATAGAAGCTTGGAGAAGTTTAGCTATCAGTTTAGAATTAATAATGGCTGATCCCTTAGAATTGAGAAGACCACGTTCTTTCCAAATTGCAGCATGTGAAACTAAGATATGGCAAACATATTTGGAGTCTGTGTACAGGGTGAGAGTTTTCTGTGCTGCTACTGTACAGGCTCTGATTGCCGCCATTAGCTCGGTCTGTTGGTTGGTGGTATTAACAGGAAGAGGATGGGCCTCAATTGTCTCGATGGATGGGACTATGTTGTAGCCCACCTGCTGTATCCCATCCAAAAGGAATAAGCTCCCATCAATGAATCAAGTAAAATCAGAATCTGTTAATGATGAGGTTGAGGAACAAGGGAGAAAGGCTTCCAGAATATCACAATAATTGCCTATAGGAGAAGGATGGTTAGCTGTGGCTTTTGGTAGTAAGGAGGCAGGATTTAGAGGTGGGAGGCCTTAAAAGAAAGGGATGGATTTGGAGGAATGAGACTAAGAGAGGTAAGATTCTGGAGGGAGATAAAGTCTGTAGGCCTTTATAGGCGAGCAAGTCTCAAAGATGATGTGGAGATAAAATGGTTAAGGGTGCTCCGAAAGTCAGTTTGTGAGCTTCTTTTTGTAGAAGGTGGCCTGCTGCCAGGGCACGAAGACAAGGTGCCCAACCCTTAACTGTGGAATCTAGTTGTTTGGACAGGTATGTGACCAGGGTGAAAGGTGGGCCCATGCTGTTGGCCAAGAACTCCGAGGCCCTGTCTTCCCCTTTCATGTATGTATAGAATAAATGGTTTCTTTAGGTCTGGCAGGTGTAAAGCTGGGCTAAGAGTAATGCCTTTTGTAGAGATGAAAAGCATGTGAAGGGGAGGAGGCCAGGGGCTCATGAAGGGGGCCCCTGGCTAGCTCGTATAAGGGTTTGGCAAGAAGGGAGTAGTTGGGAATCCAGGCCCAAAGGTAACCAGCAAGATCCAGAAAGGAAAGAATTTCATGTTTTGTGTTGGGGACCAGGAGAGTCTGGATAAGCTTCTTGCGGTCTTGTTTTAATACTGATTTAACTATAGAAAACAGAAACATAGGAAACTATCTTAATTTCACTGTCCTTACATAAACTTAATTGTACACAATCATTTTTAACATGCTCAGACCTTCTTGCAACCTGCTTTTTGTCTTCTGATAACCTTTTTCCTTTCCCATTTGGGAAAATCTTAGGATAAACCTTTCCTTTTTGTCCTTCCTTACCAAAATTTCCCTTATTTACATCTTTCTCTCATCCCTACAGACTGGTTCCTTTCTGCCATAATTCCGTTCTTGAATTTACATTTTGAAGTGATTCTGCATAATTTTTAACAGAATAGGTCTCCATAGAAGAGAACTCTATGAGAGACAAAGCAAGCAGAGAACTAAGCCCTGTATATAAAAAAAAAAAAATCAATATTCTGCCTGACACCTCAAGAGCTACCCAGGCTTTTTCTTGCTGGTTAGAGAGCTGATCAGAGGGGCCTTGCCAAGCCTCGGGCATCTTCAGTCTTCAGTCTTTTAGGGCAGATTACCTCACTTCCCTTCAGAGGTGAGAGAAACATGCTTTCCAGTATTTTTCTCTTTATAGAGATGGCACAGCCCAGATGCAGATAGACTCCTTTCAGGAGTGGAGGAAATCAGGAACCTTTGTACCAGCAGGTACCAAGCCATTAGCACCTTTTTCTCTCTGTATGAGAAGCCTTTGGTATCTCTGAGGGGGCAAAGACTTATTACCCAATGCAGGGCTATTAAATGGGCTTGTTCCTGTGTTTGCATTTGTCTCTTCTGATGATTAATAATCACCCAATAGATTAAACCATCATTTAAACAAAATATATTCTCAGAATGATATTACAATTTGAACATCTATTACCAGGAAGTCAATGGTAGATGTCTTAGCCTGAAGAAAACAAAGTATTAATCTTTAGTGACAATTTTGAAAATTTTAATAAACCTTTAAAAATTTAAGCCACATGAACTAATATGTAATAAGAATAAACTTCTGATAGCCAGTGTTGACCTTGGTCAGATAAAAGTTGGCTGTTATCCCAGCTGAATTCTGAATGTTAAAAGACAAACAGTGGCACTTTTAAAGTTTATGGCAAGTGAGGCTGTAGGCTTGAGTGATATAACAGAATGTTCTGATATAGATATCAGGGTTGGAGGTGTAGGAGCCTAGCTTGGTGTGAATCTGGGACAGATCTGCCATGGAGAAGTGGATGTGAACTCTGATTGTGCCCTTGGTCCCAGCCACCTCACGGAGAGGTGCCACGACCGAAGATACGGGGGTGGCTGGAGGTTGAGAGTGAGATTGAGCAGGAGATCTTGTTAATGGAGGACTAAAGGCTGGTTGGGGAGAAATCTGAGAAATGGTGGTGGAGGGGTAGAGACAGAAGATGAAGGTTGCCCGAGGGCATAGACTTTGTGGGAGGGTGGAACACTAAGAAAGAGATAAGCATGCTGGAGGGATTTGTGGTGGTGGGGGGGGGCAGGCTGCTGAGAAAGTGATAAGCATGCTGGAGAAGAGTTTGTGTTGAAGGTGCATGCCTATGAGGGGGGTTCATTTGCCAGGTCGAAGGCAGCAGTGTCTGAATCAGGGAGCGTTTCAGAGCAAGGTTTTCTTTAGAGGGAATTGTGGCGATTTTGCAGTCTAACAGAACTTGCTGGGGGTGCAGGATAAATACAGAATGGGGTAAGAGCATAGATCTCCTTTCACCCTTTTGCACGCTCACAGTAATGAAACAAATCACAGAGGAGTAGAAGGTCAAGGGATCCTTGGTGGGGGGGTCAATGGTTGTTATTGTCCAGAGACTAATGAAGCCAATTTAGGTTTAATGTCTGGAATAAGGAAGAGACAGCTTAAATGATTAAAAGTAGACACCTTAAAGGGGCAGTATCCGGATGGAAGAAGAGGCTCCCACAGTGAAAGGTTATGAAAGATGGAGGGAGAGGTTAAAAGAGAGAGGGTTAGGTAAGGATAAGAGAGAGAGAGAGAGAATGGAGAGTTCCAGTGTTTGAGGAGGTGTGAGTGAGGGAGAACGGCAAGTTCCTGACCAGTAAAGGAACAAAGGACCAAAATGGGCATCCCCAGATGGCCGATTGCTCCTGGAACCCCCAATGGGGTTGGATAGGCTGAAGACGTTGTCAGGTCATCACCCGAGAACAGTCTGTCTGGGCCGGAGCCGGAGGTCACGGGACACCTAGCCTAGGCTTTTCGGACGGTTGGAAGTCAGACTTTATCAGTCAGATGGAGTCGGCCGGACTTTTTCAGTCAGACAAACAGCGAACGGTAGTCGGACTTTATCAGTCCCGTAGTTGGTTGGACTTTATCAGTTGGACCAATGGTATTATCAGAATGGAGAGTGTTAGGAGGAGGAAGGAATGAGAGTAGAAAGAATAGCAGGGCCTGTTCTTCCTTCCTGTTATCTCATAATTAAATGAAGCTGTAGACTATCATGGGAGTCCACCATAGCCTTGAAGGCCGTGGTGGGGTGCAGTCTCCCCTAAAGCCTGGCATCAGGGCAGAGCCGGAAGATCACAGTCAGATACCCTGCTATAGCCAGACTCAGGCAGATAGCCTAAGGGGGCTTACCCAGCTGGTGGAGTGACAGGGATGGTCAGGATGGTGATGGTGGTGGGTGTGGAGAGCAAGCGCCCAAAAAGGAGGACAAGGATGGCTGGCCGGGGGAGAGCCAGGAGGAGGGAGTCCTCTAGATAGAGGGGTCTCCCTCCCAGGTTTCGGCACCAATTAAGGGGTCTGGGGGTCTTCAGGACCAATGAAGGGAGGTCGGTGCAGGAAAGACCCAAGGCCAGCCGTTGGAGATAGGCAGGCAAGCAAGCAAGCAAGCAAGCAAGCAAAATCTTTATTAAGACAGCCCAGCTCCCTTTTATATCAGGCAGCTAGGAGGAGGGAGCTTCCGCTCACAGCGGAAGATTGCACAAAATACAGGGCATTTACTGATTGGGTGGCTCATACCCCAGTGAGTGTGTTATCAGGGGACTGGTTGTTGGACATCCCGTGGCCCCTTTGGCAAGCTATGAGGTAATCAGCACAATCTGGAAGAGAAGCCGGAGAGGCACCATCTTTGCCTTGACTGGGCTGCGTATCCTAACAAAAACTATTATGGAAATTTTTTCCACAACGTAACTAGTTCTCTCAAAAATTCCCATTTCCATTTCCCAAGCATTTACTGGAGGGGTGAAATAAGGTTTTAGGTTTCTCATGCATTCTAACTAATTTGTAAGAATAACTTTTGTGAGTCTTCTATAGTGTGAAGGTTTTGTAAAGAAGAACTTAGCTTGATATTTATTTTGAAATATTAGTGTTAAAAATGGTGCTGACTAACTGAGCATGGTGGCATATACTTATAATTTCAGTACTCAGACATCTGAGACAAAAGGACTGTGGTGAGCCGCCATTGAAAGATGGCGCCGGCTTCCTGCCTCTGAGCTTGATTAGGCACATGGCTGTGCAGGAAGCAACTCCATATTTGGAGGCTAGGGTTGCGTAACACATGACGTGGTGGTGACCTGACGAGCGTGAGCCAGTGAGTGAGTGAGATGTGGCAAGAAGTGATTGGGGGAGTTAATGTTTATAATGCCCTGCACGAGGCAGATCTTCGCCATTCCGCCATTACGAGTATCCTGAATAAACGGCTTGCAAGAAGAGCTTCGTGTCGTGTCTTAATCGCTGGTCGAGGGATGCGACAACTGGTGGCCCGTACGGGGAAAAAACAGCTCCCGTGCGTGAAGCTCAGAACTTGCTGTCGTCAGGGAAGGTGCACCGGTAAGTCCCCTGGTAAGTTGGGGGGTCCGCGAAAAATGCGGGTAACCGCTCTCACCTGTGGATAAGGGGAGAGCAAATCCAGTAGAGCTGCGATCAAAGCAGACGGGAAAGTGACAGTAGAGCTGCGATCAAAGCAGACGCGGGAAAGTGACAGTAGAGCTGCGATCAAAGCAGACGCGGGAAAGTGAAAAGTAGAGCCGCGGTCAAGCAGACGCGGGAAAGTGAAAAGTGGAATTGCGGTTAAAGCAGACGCGGGAAAGCAAAGGTAAAGCCGCGATTAAGGCGGACCATTTGTTGCGGTCAAGCAGACACGAAAAAGTGAAAGTGGAATTGCGGTCAAAGCAGACGCGGAAACGTGAAGGTAGAGCCGCGATCAAAGTGGACCATTTTTGAATTTCATTTTGAGCTTAGTTTTGGGATGGGGGCTTCGCAGTCTCATCCAATTTTTTTGGCTCTCCAGGAGCTACTTTATTCTAGAAGTTTAGAATTTAGAGAGTCTACTTTAGAGAAATTTTTAAATGATTGTGACAGAGCTGCTCCATGGTTTGCTGTCTCAGGTAACCTGACAGTTCCTAGTTGGGAAAAGCTTGGTCGAGATCTTGAATATGCCAAGCAACAGGGAAGCCTTAATCCCTGTGTTCTACCTATTTGGAAATTGGTCAAAGGTTGTTTAAAAGATCAAAAATATGATGATGCTATTAAGGAAGGGCAAACCGCCCTCGAGTTACTCAAAGAACAGAAATCTGAAAAGCATAAGTCAGAACGGGCAGTTAGTGAAGCAAAGGAACCTGTCTGTTCCTCACTCTATCCGAATTTGTCTGAATTTAAAGGGCCAGACTCCTCTTCTGATTCTTCTGATGAAGAAAAGGGTTCGTTAAAGAAACAAATGGCCTGTGTGTCAATTCATTCAGCCTCGAAAAAATCTCGTTTGCCTAAATTAGATCCGGACTTTCCTATGCCCTCAGGTTTACAAGATCCTCCTCCTGGGCCACCGCCATCCTTACCATCCTCCACTCAGGGATCTCATAATTCCTTTTGCCCTCAAGTTTGGTCACGTGTTAGAACTGAGCTCCCGTTGGCCTTTCCTATTTTTCAAGATACACAGGGTGCTTGTTTTTATGAACCCCTTGATTTTAAGGTCATTAAGGCATTAGCAGAATCAGTTCGCATGTATGGGGTCACAGCTTCCTTTACATTAGCCCAAGTGGAAGCTCTGGTTAGAAACTGCATGACGCCAGGGGACTGGAATGGATTAACACGAGCATGCCTCACCCCTGGACAATTTTTGGAATGGAAGGCCTTTAACATAGAATATGCCTCTGATCAGGCTGCTGCTAATGCTCTTGCTGGAAATCCTCAATGGGATCGAGATATGATTTTAGGACAAGGGCTACATGCCCAAAACCAAACCCGACTTCCTTTGGAAGTTTATAATCAAATAAATTTTTGTGCTATTAGAGCATGGAAATCCCTTAGGAGCTCAGGGGAATCTGCTGGTAATCTAACCAAAATTAAGAACAAGTTGAGGTATTATGGCAGCTTGCACAGCTTGGATGTGAATGGAGATATCCTGGTCTCTGTGTTACCAGCGTTCAATATGAAAATTTTACAAAAGCCGCTAACCTGTCTCGGGAGTTGTCAATTTATCTTTTAGGCAACTGGACGGGAGAATTTGAAACCCAACTAGAGAGATTACGCACTGCCGTGGTCACCGTCAACTCGACTCGTGTGGACATCAGTTTGGCTGAAGGACTGTCATCTTGGATAACTCATGCCATGAATCATCTAAAGAAATGGGCTGGATTGGGGGCCTTGATGGGATTATTGGTTGTGGCTGTGTTGTTTTGTGTCTGGTGCATTGCTCGTCTTCGCCAAAGTTCTAATCATAATACAGCCATGTTTATACAGGCCTGTGTGGCTATCGAGGCAGGACAATCACCCCAAGCCTGGCTCGCGGCAGCTAAGGCATAGTGGCTCAGGTTGCAAGGCAAAGCACTGCAGCTGAGGGCACAAGTTTGGTCCTCAGGAAGAGTACGCTTGACTGCACACGGGTTAGGCACCCAAGTACCCGTCCCTAGAAAAAGGTGCCAGTGATTAATAGGGGTCAAACCTCTGCTCTTACCTGTTGCCTATAAAAACAAAAAGGGGGAATTGTGGTGAGCCGCCATTGAAAGATGGCGCCGGCTTCCTGCCTCTGAGCTTGATTAGGCACATGGCTGTGCAGGAAGCAACTCCATATTTGGAGGCTAGGGTTGCGTAACACATGACGTGGTGGTGACCTGACGAGCGTGAGCCAGTGAGTGAGTGAGATGTGGCAAGAAGTGATTGGGGGAGTTAATGTTTATAATGCCCTGCACGAGGCAGATCTTCGCCATTCCGCCATTACGAGTATCCTGAATAAACGGCTTGCAAGAAGAGCTTCGTGTCGTGTCTTAATCACTGGTCGAGGGACGCGACAAAGGACCACAGGCTTGTAGCCAGCCTAAGCAACTTAGTGAGGCCCTCCATAACTTAGTAAAACTTTGTTTCATAATAAATAATAACATAGTTCTGGGTGTGTAGCTCAGAGGTAGAATGTCCCTGAGTTCAATTCCCAATACGCCCCCATACACACACACACACTAATAATAATGCTACTACAGGGATACTGATCAGTAATGCCTAAAGTCTGAGAGGTTTTTCCAAGTATTCAATAACAAGAAGACAAAACAAAAAACAATAAGCTATGTTTTAACATTATGACAATTATTTAATTATGTAGTTTTGGAGGAATTAAACTTGACCTTTGTTATTTTTTTGTACATATATATATATATATATATATATATATATATAGAGAGAGAGAGAGAGAGAGAGAGAGAGAGAGAGAAGAGAGGGGCAAAGCAGCTATAGGCAGTTGTCTGTTTGAAGAGGACTTTGATTTCAATATATAAAATTAGTGAATTTTTAAAGATAATTCAATACCGTGGCTTCCATTTAGCTAACATTTATTCTTTGCAAGGTGTTATGTCAGTCTCTTTCTGTACACCTTTTTTAAAATGTCTTTTCATCTTTTTTTATCAAAGACCAGCAGTAGGTACAATTTAAAACAGTCTTTCCTTTAATCTTTTTTGTATTTATTCAAAATAGTTGGTATAATCATATGACTAAGGGAAATCTAGTTATCCCTTTCTTCTAACCCTTTGTTATTCATAAGCATATTGGCTTAAAGAATATCCAATTTTTAGGATTCTGAGTTTATTCATAGCATTGAGATATGGATGCTGCATTTATAATTGGTTTTTGTGGAGGACAACAGTGGTTTGCCATTTTTAGAGTGATAAATAATTTCTTCCACACAGAGCATAAATTCTTTCCCAATCCATAAAGATGCATAGTATTAAGACCTTGAAAATCAATATTCCAAGCCAAATTTTAATCCAATATATTTTAAGAAGACCAGCAACAAAAATACCCTGTGCTTTGAGAATTACATTTTTTGTGTGTTTCTTCCCTTCAACACGTGATTGATATCTACAGGTATGGTCATCTATCACTCTACTTTGCTTGTTCCTCAAAAGTTGAGTTTATAAGCAGCATTGATAGCTAACCTGAAATTTGGCAGTGGTTGAAGCTGTTCATTATTGCATTCCCATGACATCAGCACTTTCTTCTTGACTCAAATCTCTTGTGAGGAATACTAAATTACTTTCAAAATAGATAAAATTAGAAATGCTATGATTAAAACAAACTTTATTATTCATTGAAAAAGTTACTGTGGGTAGAAATTTTTATTTATTTATGCTTTCAGTATCCTGATTAAACAAGAGGCCTTCTACCTCTAAGCTACAGCCCCATCTCAATATTATTTCTTACTTGGAAACAGTGTCTAGCTAGATTGCTGAGCACCTTGCTAAGTTCCCAAGGCTAGATTCAAACCTGTTATTCTTTGGTCTCAACCTCCCAAATGCTGGGATTACAAGTATGGACCAATTTACAAGGCTGTATGTGGTGATTATGATAGATTAAAGATGGAAAAAATTAACCTGCTATCCCTCCAACTAAGAGGCAGGGTTTACTTTCTTTCCTTAAATTTCTAACTGCCTGAGTTTGTTTTTGTCAATAGGATCATCTGAAATTACATTATGAGTATTCTAAGAGAGGTCAAAGGACACTTGAAGCACCACAGAAAGTTGTCTTGCTAATCATTTTAATCATAGAATCATTTCTCTAACATATAGGGATTGGTAGAGGTTCTTCTTAATACAATACCTAAAATTTAGGAATTAAAGTCAAGAATTAAGAAACTGTGACATTAAATTTCAAAAGCTTTATTTATTTTAATATATATAATCTCAGAGATTAAGAGCATGCATTACTTTTCTCAGTTTTAAAAATGATGAAATTGTTTCCAAGAAGATTCAGTACTCTAGACAAAGAACTTTAGAGACACAAAGAGCTTTAAAACTGCTCATACTTGTTAAACAAAAATAATAAAGCAAATTATTCAAAATATGACCATTCAGTATAAAACAATGTCAGGCACTACCTAGATATTAGGGTTAATGCAATAAACAAAACCAAGTGTTTGATGTATGAGGCTCATATTTTGAGGCCAAATGAGTCAATAAAGGATTAAAAATTAAATTTTAATATGAATTACTAATAAAATATAAATCCTAGGAAGTAAAGTCTAGAAATTATATAATGATGAAGGAATGCTCATCATGTAAAAAGTTTCATTACAAAAACCTAACCATGATATCCAATTAGAATCCACCAGTGAATGTTTATAAAAACAAAAAGAAAATCTTTACTTGAAAGACTTGAACAAAGCACAAGAAATCTCAGAGTTAGGCCACAAAGGATATTCTGCATCCTGAATATCCTTTAAAAGTTAATTTATTCACTGATGAGCTTGGCTATTGTGAATGACACTGAAATAAATATGAGAGTGCAGGAATTTTATTAATAATAATTATATAGTTCAAAACAGATGTATGACTACAATGCTCCAATAAAAATTCAAAAAGAATAAATTTCAAATTTTCTCTCTACAAAGAAATGTTAAGCATTTAATATAATGAATATGTTAGTTGCATGGATTTGATCATTTGCAATGTACACATGTATAAAACATCACATTTTACTTTATATAAGTATTGTCAATTAAAAATGATACCTTAAAAATTCCTGTGCAGAATCTGTTAGGAAAAAGTACAAAATATTGGTGAAGTAAATCATAAAAGATCTAAATAAAAGGCAATTTATTTAAAAATTGAGTTTTATAACCTTGTAGCTATTCTTATATACATACTTTTTTTCAACTTGATTCATGCATTGCTCTTATTTGTCTTGACCTTGTTGGTACCTGACTCTTATTTTAGTGCTTACCAAGAACAATTATTGAGGAAGACTTGAACTTCCCAAGTTCTCAGGTTTTTCTATGCTGCTTAATTGTTATAGTCCCACTATTTCTTCACTGACATCTTTTTTAATATCCAGTTAAGCACTGAATTGATGCTGAAATAAGGAGATCTTGTATTTATACCTTCAGACAAGACTTTAAAAATAACACCATGAGTATCTATTTTCTTATTTTGTGAGTTGGGCATTAAAAGTCTGTACTTTGTTCTTTTTTTCTATGTCCTCATCTGGTATTTCCAGAAGCAATGATCCATCCCATAATTTTTTCAAACACTAATGTGTGACTTGCGGACACAAGCATGTTGTCTCTGACATTACACACTAGTGCCCATGCCACAACCTGTCATCATTTGACTAATAGTAATGGCATTGGTGATTATTAATCTGGATGTTCAACTTGATTTTGAAACTCTTTATGTGACTGCTGGTGTGTTGAGGGGGAGTCACTCTCTAAATGTGGGCAGAGCTGTTCAACAGACTGGAGATGTGGATAAGAAAAAGAAAAAAGAATTGTAGGCAAGCATAGCTCTTTTGAGTAAAACTGAGTCTCCTTTTGCCTGGGATATCAAAATTCAGTCCTTTTAATTTTGGAACTGTACTTTCACCAGCATTTCTCTGGAAAGTTTCTGACCTTTACATCTTTGACTGAGACTCCATCATTTGTCATTCCTAATCAGATAATCCAGCTCTTGGACTGCCCAACTAGATGCTTGCTTTCTCTCTCTCTCTCTCTCATATATATATATATATATATATATATATATATATATATATATATATATATATATTGTTTGTTTGTTTGTTTGTTTCAAAATGGGTTCTTTCTAGGTTGCTGATAGTTTTACTAAGTTGCTTAGATTGGTTTCAAACCTACAGTTCTCTTGTCTCAGCTTCCCCAGTACCAAGATTACAGGCATGCATGACAGTCATTGGCTATAAAACCTTTTTTATAATATACATTTTATAAGTTCTGTAACTCTAGATAATCTTTACTCATGAGTCATTTCAAGTCATTGATGGCTAGTTTTCTATAGTTTCCTAGCAAGTAACCAAACATTAATCAGTTATGTGATTTGAATGTCAGATATCTTTTTCCATGAACCACGGCTGGAAACCAACTACTATATCATTCAGAGTCTCAGAAGAAACCTAGTTGAGACAATCAGTAGAGATAACCAAAATAATTTAATGAAATTATTTTTGTAAGGTCAGGTGCTGGGTTAAAAAAAGCAGTAAGAGATAATAAATCATCCTAGAAGCAATGAAAAGCAGGTCCAAAGAGAGTAATGTAATGAAAATATTTGTTTATAGATGAGAATTACTATGATCTTTAGCAGAGACTCATCTATTACTCATCATGAATCAGAAAGCATAGACTGGGCAGAATAAATTCCTCTGACTATTCCTCACAACCCTCTAATCTCCTGGTACTGCCACCTACTCTTCTAAGTGAATCAGAGCCTGAACACAATGGGGAACAAGTGATGTGGATAAGCAAGAAGCCTTGGAAAATAAAATTTCAAAGCCTGACTTTCCTGTACTGGACAGAAAAATCTTACATTTCTCTGATTAACATTTCAAGAAGTTTGCTTCTCTCTCAGTAGATGGCACTTTCCTGTATTACTTGGTAATCATTTTTCCTTTCTTAGTCCTTCCTTTTCATTTTTTCATGTTCTTGAATTTATTTTTACAAATGTGAAGGGAGTAGTCATTTTCATGCTTGATTTTAATAATTTTACATGCTTTATTTTTGTTCTGGATGACATAAAAAATAACCAAATATAATTACTAGTATTCAAAATATGGGAATTGGGTAAGGGCTACTGAGTGATGTGTGCATGTATACCTCTACTGTCTTGTACTACATTAAGATATATGACTATAGTGCACCAATAAAAAAATAAATAAATTAGTATTCTATAATAAACATACCATAAAGACAGAATTTCACTTATGACTTTGCCAGGTATAATTTAAGGTCTATAAGTAACAGAATAGCAATAAGTATAACTAAAGGTAAGTTTCTTGTTCATTTTCCTGAATGTATATTATATAAGAATATTATTTTGATTCAAATATGAGGATATAAGTGACTTTAAATCACTTCCACCTTAAATAATTAAATAACCTCAAAAATTGTTGACATCAATAATGTTAGTTTCCTGTCTTCTACTAATCTCAGATCATAGAAAAAATGAACAAAGATTACCATTTAGAACAGACTGTATTTATTCTTTAATTTTCATAACTTAGGAAGTTTGCAATATTGAAAGACATGATCACATAATAATAGCATAAGAATTGCAAATCTCATTTTATTTAGGCAGGAACAATTTAAGAATGACTTATTTTTAGGTAATTATTGACCTACCTTGTAAGATATGGCAATTTATTAGCAGAATAATTCAGTTCTATGCTAAGGGGGAACAATTATCAGAATTTTAAATCCACCAGTATGTGAATTCCAAAGCTGTCAGCACAACTACTCACAAATCATCAGTAGGGTAAAATTAGCACACTTGATGTAGATATGCATAGTAATAAAGCATAAAATCTCATTAAATGTAAAAGAAAATTTAGACTTTGGATCTTTAGAAAACAAACCCATGGGCATATACCTCATTTCTAGCTAATCTGTTTCAACAACTCTATTATTGACCTAAAATGATCACTACTTGTATTTACATGCTTGGTTATTTTTAAGATATAATTAGGTTCATTGTTGAGTATGTAAACCAATTAATGTTTTGTATAGCTTATGCTGTTTTTAAATTAAATTTTACCCCTTGCAGGTTAGTTGCTTTAGACCTTAGAGTCTTCTGTATAGATTGATTTATGTTTTAACTTAATTTATTTATAATTACATCCTCAGCTTAAATGCTTATTGGTTCTTTAGTTTTAGTTCTTTCACAAGAAACTAAGCAGATTAGCTGTACAAGGACAAAAAAGTAATGTGAAAGTGTGCAGAGTATACTTCAGGATTTTGCTTTCAAACTATAAAAGATAAAGCCACCTCACTGTATTTATAGAACTGAATTGAAAATCACTCACTGGTCTTGGTTTCTCCAATCCAATCATTTATCATTTTACTGCCCACCATTTGTATGAAGGTAGAATGTAAAGATGGGTAACATAAAGAACCTCGTTAGTGGATTAAAGAAAGTAAAGGTATGGGTTGTGTCATTAATGCTAAAGGAAGAAACAGGGGCATATTCAAAGTAAGCAGTTAGGTAGAATTGATGGAATTTAAATGAAGTGGGCAGGTTGCAGATAAACTACATGATAAGGTGATCAAAGGGGATTCTAGAAGCAGAGAAGACAGGGATGATTTGAACATGGAAGCAGGAAGTTCGTGGAGATGCCATCTGAAAAGATTTTTTTATAAAGTGATGATCAAGTTTCGATCAAATTTTTGCAGAGCAGCATTGCAAGAAGGACCTGGAGAAACAAAATATGAAGGACATAGAGCCCCAAACACAACTTTGAAAGCAGGGATTTATTTGTTATGTGACTCAACTGTTTATTTTGTACCTCAGGCACAAAATAAATGAATGTGGTGAGTGTTTATTTGGAGAAGTCAACCGAAGATTTTAGTTTATGGCTCAACTTCCATCTTCAAGATTTACTGATTAGCTGGGCATGGTGGCACACACCTGAAATTCCAGTACTTGGGAGATGGAGATAGGATATTTCATGTTTAAATCCAGTGTCAGAACTTAATGAGGCCCTGTTTCAAAATAAAAAATAAAATAAAGGGTGTAGCTCAGAGATAGAATGTCTCTTAAATTTAATCCCCAGTACCACACACACAAAACTAAACAATAGGAGAAAGAAAGAAAGGGAGGAAGGAAGAAAGGAAGGAAGGAAAGAAGGAAGGAAGGAAGGAAGGAAGGAAGGAAGGAAGGAAGGAAGGAAAAAAACTACGAATTAAATGTGACTAAGAAAAAAATTTCATATTTACCATATGACTGCCTTACTTAAAATATATTTGTAGCATTTTAAAATAATTATAATAATATATTTGTATATACTTATAAATATATAATCATATCCATAAATATGTTTGTTCATAGGTGTAGAACCAATTTCCTGATATTTTTCTTTAGTTTTATGGACCCATATAAGGGTCAATTTATTCTCCTGCTGTGAAAATTCTCTGGCTTTGAGTTTTTCTATCTTTTTCAAACTGCAAGATACCTAATTTGCCATAGGCATTCCATTTACTGTGACTTAGGTAAAGAGTAATTTACATGGTTTTAATTTTCCATGGGATATTAAAGACAAAATGTCAAGAAATTATGAAATTATCTCACTAGGTAAAATTTTAGATAAAACAGAAACAGGGTAGTTTGCCCACTGCAAATGCCAAGTGTATGAAAATAATTTTAAAATATTGTCATTGACTCAGTGACATAAACACCTCTGTGACTTATGATGCTTTGGAGAGGAGAAGCAATCGTTTATTAGATCTTATGGTCCAAAGAGCCTTCACTATGAAAATACAATTACACAATATGACTTTGGAAGCAAATATCAGAAAAATTTTTTATGAACATGACATTTATAGATCACTAAAGCATTTCTTCATTCCTTGAAAGGATACTATGGTTATTGGCATCGATTATTCTCTTAGTACTATGAAGTGATTTGATTTTGAAAAAGTTATAAATATCAGAAGAAATACTTTCTCTTACAGAAATGAACTACTTTTGGACAGATATTTCTTTTCTAATTATTTTTATTGGTGCATTGTAGTTATACATTATAGTGAGAGTGAAAGTGATACATAAATCTATGCACATATTTTTACTGTGTTTCCCTTTATTTTTCATTCTGTTCTCACTTCCTCCCTCCTCATAGATGTTTGTGAGATTGGTAATGATAACTTAATGTATAGAAATACTTTTTTTATAATTATTTTTTACCACCACCACCAAGTTATTGCCACCATTGTCATGAATACTATAACTAATGTGATACATTAAAATATCCTCTATAAATCTGATTCCTACTTTAGGATATGATAGTGGGTTCCAGGTACATTTTAGAAACACTAAACCAAATGTAAAAATATAGTTTCTGGAATTTTACAGGTAAAAGTTGAAATTGAACTGAAGCTGCCTAGTTCATCACAATGTCTCACTGAACCATTAAACGTTTTAAACTTAATATAGGTTACATTGCTGCTGTTCTTTCTCAGTATTGAGATATATGTAGTGTTCAGATCGAAACATGTAAGAAGGATGCAAATATTAGGCTTCTCTGGGGAAAACTGTAAAGAAAGATATATATCTAACTAATGAGGGAACTTAGATACAATAGGAAACCAATTACATAAAGACATCACATACATTATTCAGTATATTTAACAAATTTTATGAATTTATTTTTAACCTTAGAATATAAATATAATTTCTGGAAAAATTGTATAGATAGATCAAGAATGAAATTTCTCACTGGAAATTTGTTTTACCAGTGTTTAGTCCATAAATACTCAACAAATTTATAGGGAAAGGAATAAATAAATTTTTTTAGTTAAGTTTAACCCTCTTAACAATAAAGTAGAAACAAACATTTATAGAAAAAAAAAAACTTTAACCTCTCAAGCTGAATCTCAGTAGTGTCTTCTTCAGTGATCATTGAGTAAAAAAGATGGTGCCATCTAATTGCATATTTTAATTTTGCAGAAATAAGGATGGTATGAGAAAAGTTATTTTAGAGAACAGGACTATGATATGGTCATTGAGAAAGTTATCTCACCAAAGGCAGCTACAATGAACTGTTTCCATAAATGTAGAAAGAAAAACTAGAAAGCTGTACTTTTCTATTTCACAAATGTAAAGAAAAATACTTGGTTTAGATCAAGACTTATAATTATGGTCATAGAAAGACTGAATGAATTCTTTAATATTTTTGAGGCTTTTCTCTTAACATTCTTACTGATTTATTTTTTTATGTGTGGCACTGGGGATTGAGTTTTTGAACATTCTACCTCTGAGATACACTCCAATGTATTTTTATTATTAATTTTGAAATAGGGTCTCACTAAGTTGCTGAGGGCCTCACTAAGTTCCTGAGGCTGGCTTTGAACCTTCAATCCTGTTTCAAACTCTTCCGTACTGGTATTACAAGCATGTGCCACCACACCCGGCTGAAAATATTCTTTCTTAATTTTTTTATTTTTTATATATATTTTTATTGGTGCATTGTAGTCAAACATCACAATGGAATACAAGACTTGTGAGGATATCCAAGCACACATCATCCAATTAGCCTTTATCCAATCCCCATCCCACTCCCTCTCCCTTGGTGATTAACTTTGATATATTTGTTTACGTACATTATGTGTTTTAAAGAGGTTTTATCTTCCCCCATCCCATCCCCTCTGATTGGTCACCTTAATTGCTCCTCCTTAGGGCCCTTTCTTCAACTAGATCGCCTTCTATTACCCATTTCATCCTAATTTTTGCATATTAGGGAAAGCATCTGACTTTTTATCTTCTGTGATATTTCTCTGTGTACACTGCAATAGAAGTTCCTGTCCCACTTTTGAAGGCTCCAGCACCGGCCTGGCCACCCGGCAGACTCTGATCCTGGCCTTGCTGGCTTCACCTACAGCCTCACTGCATGGCAGGCACTGATCCCGACCTCGTTGGCTCTGGTATCGGCCTTACCCCTTGGCAGACTCAGATCCCGGCCTGGGAAGCCCCAGCCCCAGCCTTGCCTCACAGCAGGTTCCGATCATGGCTTCGCTGGCCCCGGCACTGGCCTCATCCCTCGGCAGGCTCCAATCCCAGCCTCAGATGCACCAGTACTGGCCTTGCCTCACAGAGTGCCCCAATCCCGGCTAGGCTGCCCCCAACACTAGCCTCACTCCTAGGCAGGCTCTGATACTGGCCTCAGAGTTGCAAGCACCAGCCTTGCCTGATGGCAGGCTCTGATTTTGGCCTCTCTGTCCCTGGCATTGGCCTCACCCCTCAGCAGGCTCTGATCCTGGCCTTGGATGGAAGCCCCATCACCCGACTTTCTTCACAGCAGGCTCCAATCCCGGCCTCACTGGCCCAAGCACTGGCCTAGCCACCTGGCAAGCTCCTATCCTGGCCTCAGTCCCAGGCACTGGCTTTGCTGTGCATCAGACTCTGGTCTCTGTCACTATGAGTAGGTCATCTATAGATGTTCTCTTTAATCTTTCTTTCTTTCTTTCTTTCTTTCTTTCTTTCTTTCTTTCTTTCTTTCTTTCTTTCTTTTTTTCTTTCTTTCTTTTTGGTGGTGCTGGTGTTCCTAGAAACCCTTCTACCTCTGGGCTACACTCCCAGAGACCTATCTCTCTTTATTTTATTCCTCGGGCTTGTCCGAGGAATGCTTGTCCTTTTTGGTGGCCACAGTCGCCACTGTGACCATGGCCACCACCAACTTTTCGCACATCCTCTTTTTTAATTTTTTTATTGGTGCATTGTAGTCATACATTTTAATAGAGTACAAGACGGTAGAGGCATACATGCACACATCACTCAGTTAGCCCTTTCCCAATTCACACTCTATTCCCTCCTTTCCTCCTTCCCATGTTTGTCTTAGTGATTGACTTTGATATGTTTATGAATGTATACCATGTACATTAGAAAATTTCCCTCTTCCTCCCTCCCCTTCTCAGTAATATTATTCACCTAATATATACTACAACATTGATAAACCTTAAAAATAAGACAGGTAAAAGAAATTTGACATAAAACAACTGTATATTGTATGTCACCCATTAGATAAAGTATTCAAAATAGGTAATTTCACAAAAATAGAACACACATGAGAGATGGCCAAAAAACTATAGAGAAAAGTGAACAAGAAGAAACTGCTATGGGGTATGATGTTATTGAAAAATGTTCTAAAATTAAATGACAATAAAAGTTGTGTAGATCGATAAATACACAAAAGTCAACTAGTAAGTCCACTATAAAATTGAAATGTTAAGGTAGAAATTTACATTTTTTTTTCAATAAAATTTACATGTTTTTAGTTGAACACTTTTAGATTAGTTATATAAATAATTTGAAGAAAAATGTAAAATGTTAGGAAAAAATTAAAATAGCACAGCTTCTCTAGGCTTTAGTAGCTCTGATATATTTATTTACCCTAACATTGTATAGATTTTATAAAACATTTATTTGTACACTTATAAATGAATAAACATTTCCTTCCTTCCTTCTTTCTTTTCTTTCTTCCTTCCTTCCTTTTTTATTTTTGTGGTACTGAAAATTGAACCGTTGAATCCAAAACATTATACCTCTAAAGTTACACCTATTTTTTTTTTTTTTTTTTGGTTGTAAAAGAGGGTATACCTGAGTTGCTGAGGCTGGCCTTGAATCTGCCACACTCCTGTCTCAGCCTCCCACATGCTGAAATTGTATGCGCTATCACACCTAGCTTGAACACTTTTTTTGTTTCATTTTGGGATATTTAAATAATGTTGCTATGTTTTCAATATTTCATAATAAAAAATAAAATAATAAAGATGTTAGAAATACTAATTTTTTTATTTTTCTTTCTTTTTTTTTCTGGTATTGGGAATGGAAATCAGGGGAATTCTATCACTGAGCCATACCCCCAGACCTATTTTTTTATTCTTCATTTTGAAACAGGGTCTCACTGAGTTGCAAAGGGCTTCACTTAGTAGTTGAGGCTGTCCAAAAAACACTATCCTCCTGTCTCAGCCTCCAAAATACTGAAATTACAGGCATGTGCCACCACACCTGGCAGCTCTTTTTTTTTTTTTCAGAAAATGATTTTTTTGTCCACCTCACAATTTCTTTTACGGTCAATATCCTTTAGTTTCCATATTTTTATGGGTGCATTATAGTCTCACATAATACTGTGGTTCACAGTGATAGTGACATACACAGCACTTGGTGGGCTCCTCCATGACCTCCTCTCCACTTCCTCCTTCTCATATAGAATATCAAGATTAGCATCGGTATCTTCACATATGTACATGATGTCAATGGAAGTGATTCCTTTGTTGATTCTCCCTCTTCCCCACTTCCCCTAGAACACTTACCTGGCCCACAATTTCTCTGGAACACAAAAGGGTATCATCAACAGTGGTATAATACATTTCTTTTTGAAGGTAGCATAACACCCTTTCATTTCATATCACTTATGGCTCCTCTATGCATTTTAAGTATTTCTCAGTTAATTTAATCATAACAATGGATTGTACTGACCCACAGGATTTCTCTCCATCATTGGACATGTTTGGAAAGAGCAGTCATATATTTTGGTTAAGGTGAGAAGAGTCATCAGTCACCATGTGTGATGAATCAGCTCATTTATCAGACAAGGAAACTTAGAGGATCACAAATCATAGATAATATATATCTACTATTTATGAAAAGTACAATATTATGTTTTTTAAAAAAGCTATTGTTTCTAACAATTTGCCATTGAATTTGTCATATTTATAAACATTTCTTTAGTTTATTAATGTGGGTTATATCTTTGGACAACAGTCATTTCAAAATGATTGAAATAAATATATGAGTAAAATACTTAGGCTTAATATCTGCATTAATTAGCTCTGCATAAACTCCAAGATAGAAAGTCTTGATCTTTATACAGCTTACATCATCTCATTCAAGTGGATATGAAGCAATTTATTCTAAAGATACTAATGAGGAGAGGAATGAGTCTTTGAAAATATTTCAGTGGTATTTGCTGCCAGATATAGTAATTAATTTCCCTTGTTAAAATCACTAAAAAATAGCAGCTTCTTATTCCAAATCTTACAAAAAATGTCCCAAATATGAGAACTGTATGACAAGATATTTCTCAGAAGGAGCCTATCTCCTACTCATTGCCTCATTAGCACTGTAGTTCATCATGACCAGAAAATCTTGCATAATTTTTCCTTGCAAATAAAATGAGATTATTTATACATAGCAGCTGTTCCTTGGACCCCATTCACTGGAACAGTAAGCTGTGACAGAAGGAGCAATGCAATACTTTAGAACATTAACATTGTAGAACTAGATGGATACAATTTTTACTACAATAGAAATGAAAACAAAAATAATTTTAAATAACATTATCCAAAAGATATTGGGAATTATCTTGTAAAGCATAGAAGATATAAAGATACTCTTTTATTTCCCATAAAACAAATCCAAAAGTATTTTATTCTATTTTTACAATTTCATTGAAGAGGTGTTCAATTATAATTACTAGTTTTTCAAGTCAGGGTTTTAATTTTTTCAATAGCTATCATCTTTTTATAAAATTACATTTGAAAACACATGCCTTAGGTGTGGTGGTACAAACATATAATCCCAGTACTTGGGAGTCTGAGGAAGGAGGATAGTAAATTTGACAGCAGCCTAAGTAATGCATTGAGATGCTCAGTAAACTAGCAAGACCTTGTTTCAAAATAAAAAATAAAAATAGGGTTGAGGTTGTAGCTTGGAGGTAGAATGATTCTACCTCCTAGGACCATACATACATATGAAAGAAAGAGGAATAGAAAGGAGAGAGAGAGAGAGAGAGAGAGAGAGAGAGAGAGAGAGAGAGAGAGAGAGAGAACACCTTAAAAATTCTATTTGTTTTATGTATAGCTTACTTATTCAAAGAAAAAAAATACCCCACACTATCATCACAGGAGGCAGTCACTTTATTATTCCACTTTGGTATATTGATAAAAGGCATGCTTTATCATTCATGCTGTTTTTGAGTGATTCCGTTTTCAAACAAAAAGCTTGAGAAAGTAGTAGAGAGGAATTGAATCTACTAGCCAGAAAGTATGTTTGATTGTCAAAGGACTGCCCCTCAGGCTGTATATAATGTGGGTGAGGCTTTTTATATTATTATATAGAATGTCTATATTTTCCACATTAAGAATGAATAAAGTTTTTTATTTTCCTTCTAACCTAATGTCTGTGGTCCTCTGACAGTTTTTCCGTATTTGTGTGGGGGTAGTTTTAGCAACCATTTCCCTTTTAATAGATTGTTGATATATTTTAGAGAGAATTATTTCTGAATTCTGTGTTATATATAATTTTTTAGAAAAATTATACTCATTTCAGAAATTCATATCTTCTTACTATTATGTAGGGAAAGAGGATGGGATTGTGTACTTATCTTGGCCAGGTATATGCTCTATGATAATATTGTAATCACGTGCACAAAAATGCAAATGAGAATAAATGTTATATTCAGGGCTGGCAGCATAACTTATCTACTTCTCTACAACCTTGTATACTATGAAGTTCCTTTCTAGAAACTCAGAAATGCAGTCTTCCCTTGCAGATAATCTAGCACATGTGATGTATACAGTGTGTGTATTTTTGAAAATTAAATATTTAAATACAGATATAATGTTGTAAAAATATAAAACAGTGAATATATATATATATATATATATATATATATATATATATATATATAGTGTAGATTTGGGTTAGTGAGAATGTTTTGCAGTCTTTGAAAATAGTTCTACCTTATCATGAATGACACATTCAAATATGTTCAATGGATGTTTGAAACCATTACTAGTGCTGATCTTTCTATGTACTAGATTTCTTTTACACATCTACACATATGAAAAAGTTTAATATATAAATTAGGCAGTATAAGATTTACAACAATAAAATTAAGAAAGGTTATTTAAAACATTTTTCTAGAATTATCCATTTAATATTTCCAGACCTCAGTTAACTTCAAGTATTTGAACCTGTGGAAAGCAAAGTTGTGGCTAAAGTGGGATTACTATATATTTGTATTCTTTTTATACATATTTTATTCTTTATTATATTCTCCAATGATCCTTGCAATAGCAGATACTTCATGAGGCCTTAGTTCAATAATGATTAAGTGACTTCTTCACCCTAATGCTACTTCTAAACTGATAGGTCCCTCCAAAACAAAATCCCTATTTATTCTTCAGGAGACGGTTAAATAATTACATTCCCCGTTTTCAATTTCTTTCAATTGTTTTTAAAGGAAATTTTAACCTTGAAATATAAATATGTAAAGGTCACAAAAGTGAACTACTAAATTGAGTTGTGTCCCTGTACAACAGCAAATAGTTTTTTAAAAGGCTGATAGGGATGTAGGAGTTGATACTAAAGGATGATTGTGAGGCAGAAATAGCTTTGAAATGACAAGAGTACAGCAGACTCAGAAACAGACACATTATTTTTAGCCAAAATCAAAGTAAAACACTTGTTAAAAAAAATTCCCAAAGAAAAAAGTAAAGTAGTATAACAACTAGATTTAGGAGCTGCGGCCAAGAGAAGATGTAGGAAGACAACTGTGATATGCTAGGGAATAAAAAATCCAGGTTTGCAAAGATGGCCAGTAATAGAATGGGGCAGAAGAGGCTTTATCTCTTTCTTTTAGAAATCAAGCAAATGTGTTCTTAAAGCATTAATACTAAAGGATGATTCTGTGGCAGAGAATAGCTTTGAAGTAAAAATGTCCAACATTGAGATGGAATAATGTGTAATAAATGCATCTTCATTGAGTATACAGTGATAATTTTTGGTAAGTTTGTAAAGCCATATAATCTTAACACATTATAAAAATAGCATATTTTAATTATTCCCAAAATATTTTCATAAGCTTTTCCTAACCTAGTTTTTTTTTTCACTTTTAGTAACAGGTGATTACTATTTTTAAATTTTGCTACAGAATATATTTTTTAGTATTTTATTTCAGTGAAATTATATACTATTTTATTATGTCTATCTTTTACTCAGAATGGGTTTCTGTATATACCAATATTCATTTCTATTGAATATGTTTATTCTATTATTAAATTATATACATATATGTATATATTAGATACAAATATATATTAATATTATAAAACTAAATAAGTTATATAGTATATATAATAAATTGTATAATGTATATGTTATGAATAAATGTATATCAATATATTTATGAAAAATACATAATATATATGCACACACATATGTATATATTATGTTTTGTCTTTCACTAGTTGGCATAGATTCCAGTTGTTTTTAGTTTTGAATAATTAAGAATATAACTACTATAAAGAGTCCTGTGTAATTCTTTGGGTTTAAAAATAGTTTTCAGTAGGATTTATGGGTTTATATTTAAATATATTGTTAGCTTTATAAGAAACTTAAAAATTATTTTTCAAAATATTTATATCTTTATATATTCTGAAAAGCCCCATATATCCATTCTAATTGCTCCATATCATTGTAGACACAATATTGTAATTCTAAATTTTATCCAATTTAATGAATGTGTGGAGGAAACATATTGTGGTTTCATTTGTTTTTTTCTAATGTCTAATGATTTGAATATATTTCATGAACTTATTTGCCATCAATACACACTTGCTTTATTTTTAACTTGTAAATAATGTCATATATTTTGAACTCATAAAAGTAGAGAGAATGATGGCTACTAGAGGCTGATGTAAGATGTTGGTCAAAATGTTTTCTCTCCTATGTGGAAGTTAAAGAGAAAATAGATAATAAAATAAATTTTAAATAAATGAGGAGAAAGACCAGCAGAATATAGAAAGATGATTCAGGGAGAAAGATGGGAAGAGAAAAAAGGAAGATTGAGAAAGAAAACAGTTCGAATATTGCTATGTAAATATAGGAAGATATCACTAACAATTGCATTGACATAAATAATTGTACATTTGATTAAAGTGTTTCTTTTCAAAATAGACATAGTTCAGTATTTCTCCATCATGCCCTCCCCTTTTAAATTTCCTTCATAGTATCTTTTAAAAGGCAAAATTTTCAGCCAGGCATGGTGGCGCACACTTGTAATCCCTGTGTTTGAGAGGCAGAGACAGCAGGATCGCGCAGGTTCGAAGCCAGCTGCACTGACTTAAGAGACCCTGTTTCCAAATAAAAATATAAAATAGGTCAGGGAGTATAGCCCGGAGGTAGAAGGGTTTCAGGCACCCAAGTACCACCCAAAATGAAACAAAACAAAAACAAAGAAGGCAGATTTTTCAAATTAAATGAAGGAAAGAATACATTTTTTAAAAATTTGTGGTTTTTACATTTTATATTCTAAAAAATACTTATATTGGGGTTTTAAAATATTTTCTCTAGGGGGAAAGTCCACCAAGTGCTGTGTGGATGTTTGTCATTATAACTACAAACCACATTATGATATGAGACTATAATGTACCAATAAAAGCATAAAAATAAATTGCTTTGTCTATATTTGGTGTAAAAGTTATTGCTATGGTTTAAAAGTTTTCTCTTTGGGTCTATAACATCTTTTGAGTTTGGATATAGTGGGTCTATCACTAAGCAACTTAGGGAGACTGAAAAAGAGCTTTAATATAAGTCTGAGGGTCTGTCTCAGAAGTAGAACATCCCTGAGTTCAGTCTCCAGTACCAAGTAAATAAATAAGGCTGACATAGTGATCCATGCTTGTGATTCCTGTACTTTGGAGTCTGAGATGGGGGCAGAGGGAGGTCACAGGCTGGAGAATAGCTTCAGTAAGTAGTGAGACTCTTACCAACCTAGCAAGACCCTGTTACAAAATTAGGTCTATGGTTTTATCTCAGAGGTAGAATGCCCCTGGAATCAATCCCAAATACAATAAATAAATAAATAAATAAATAAATAAATAAATAAATAAATGCAAGAATTAAAATAAGACATTCGTACTTGTTTAGGAAGCAGTAAAGCAGCCTTAAAATATAAACATTATAAAACTAATAAATTTAAAACTATTTTTTAATTTATTTATGGTGCATTGTAGTCATACATCTTAATGGGATAAAAGCTTGTGGAGACATACACACATCACCCAATTAGGCCTTACCCGATCCCCACCGCTTTCCCTCCTATCCCTCCTTCCCAAGCTTGGCTTAGTGATTGACTTTGATATGTTTATTTGATACATGGAATGTTTATTATTGCCACAGTAACTGAGTCTACCCTGAAGGATGTAGTTAATAAGAGCAATGAAGTTTCGTTGAGAAAAAAAAGTTGGCTTATTATTTACTGACGTTCAGTTTTGTTATTTTTGAACTTTTATTGGTTCATGGCAATTGTACATCATAGTGAAGTTGAAAATGGTACAAACATATGTGCACACGGCACTCTGTGTTTTCATCTGAATCCCACCTCACAGGTCCACACTTGCCGGTGAGATTGGTAGTGTTGCCTTCACATACGGACATAGCAGTTTTGTTCCACATGATGCCTTGTGTTTCTTTTTATACATTCATTTCTCCTTAAGAAATGGTCACTGACAGCTTGAATTACTTTTGTACTTTACAGAAGTAAACTAAGCAAGAAACTCATTTCTTATGTAAAGGGCAAATTGATATATTTCTGACCTGAAGTCTACACTTTCTGTCAATTCCTTGATCCTTGGTTGCCTAATTAAAAAGAAATCAATAGTAGAAGTATATACTTAGTGTTAAATTTAATTTAATCACATCTTTATTCATGACAATCTCAAGAGAAGGATAATTCATCAACAGATTTGTCCAATGTTTGGTGATAAAATATCACAGAACAAGAGATGGACAATGGCCCTACTGCCCACCTGAGTCTCCTGCAGCTTTTTGACATTTTGCACGTCAGCATCAGGGAATCACTGTGAATGCTAAGCAGATTGATCACTTCTAAAAGGAACAGATAATAGCAGAGCCCTAAAATTCTGATAAATTCTTCACAGGTATTTGGGAGTAATTTTATCCTAGAAAGAGGGCCCTTTGGCAGAGAATCTATTTTTGGATTATGGGAACCATTAATGAATGATGGCCCCTGTGTGTAGAAGTGAAAACAGATCCTGAAGACACCTTTTCCTTCATTACATCTTATCTCAGCCTTGTGTCCTATTCTTATACTTAACAATTATTAAAGATGCTTTAACTTCATTATTTTAGAGTTGTGTTAGCTCTGAATGGAAGAATATAAAACTAGAAAAATCTACAATGTACCAATGAAAATAAGAGGAGGAGTGGAGGAAGATATGGGTTCATTAATAGAAATACTACCTTATACTACATGTATATGTGTGAATATATAAAAATGTCAATGTGGGCACTCCATATTGGAAGAGAAAGAAATGGAGAGGAGGATACCTAAAGCATTTACATGTATGTTTTTATCAACATGGCTTAAATTATGCTGTGAAACTCTAATGAACCAATAAAAGCACAAAAAAGAAAAAAATAAAGAATGTTACCCCAGGAGGATTAAAAACCTTAGAAGTAGCCAGGCATGGTGACACACGCTTGTAATCCCAGCGCTTGGGAAGCAGAGACAGGAGGATCACACAGGTTTAAAACCAGCCTCGCTGGCTAAAGAGACCCTGTTTCCAAATAAAATATAAAAAAAATAGGTCTGGGAGTGTAGCCCGGAGGTAGAAGGGTTCCATCCCCAGTACCACCAAAAACACCTTAGAAGTAGCACATTGAACACAAACTAAATTTGTGTTGCCTAAATAATGATCTGTTATGCCTAGACACGAGATCAGTTCTTGGAATTTTAATGACTCTTTTTATGAGCACATTGTTTCATAAATTTATCCACTTCTATAAATTAACAATAAACATTACTATTTATTTTATATAAGCTAAATTTGTTTTGCCCAAAGATCTGGTATGCCTAGACAGGAGGTCAATTTTTAGGATACTTAGTGACTTTCTGTAAACACATTATTTCATAAATTTATCAAGCACCGTCTCACAATTCATAGAATGTACTTTTGCTCCACTATTACATAAAGTGCAAGCCTTTGTACATTTGTTAAGTGTTTGTCATATGTCTCTAATGGTATTTATATGTGTTACTGTGGTCATCTCAGTGTTCTCTAAATCATAGTGATTTTTAAGCAGTTTACAATTTAAATTTAATGGTGCACAACTTGGATAACATCAGAGAACAAACCCTATGAGGTGGTCTCGGGGATCAGAAGGAGCACCCCAAACCTCTCCAAGTTTAGGCTGCTTCCTAGAGCTCTGTGTCAGAAATCAAACTCATAGCCAGGCGTGGTGGTGCATGCTTGTAATCCCAGCATTTGGTAGGCTGAGGCAGAGAGATCTAGGTTCTTGGACAGCCTCAGCTCTTAGTGAGGCCCTTTGCAACTCAGTGAGAGCCTGTTTTAAAATAAATTTTAAAATATAGGTCTGAGGGTGTAGCTCAGAGTTCAAAAGTCCCTGGGTTTCATCCCCAGTAACACACACACACACACACACACACACACACACACACACACACACAGAAAAACAAATCAACCTCACAGTTCCATTCAGTGTTGTGGTATATAGTTTTCACTTCTACGTATAGTTTACTAAAGGCAATTTTTGATATATAAGAAGAGATAGTCACAGTCATGAAATGGGTTATGACATGAACTCTCAAGAAGATACCAACTCCTTTCCTTTTCAGGAGCTAGTGGAAAATTCCAGCGTTCCCGCTTCTTACCACTCTTATTTAGCTTTGCTGTCCACAAATGTGGCATCTCATCCTCACTGAATTTACATAAACCCATGTGTTACATAACTTTTTAAAATGGTAATATGATGCCTTGAAGGAGAGAAAACTTCAATTAATACAAAGACATCACATGATAGTCTTGAACTATGTTTAGAGGTGAAATCAATTATCTATTTTATTCTCATAGAAACTTTTTTTGGAGGTACTGGGTTTGGAACCCAGAGGCTTTCTACCTCCGGGCTATACTCACAGACCACTTATTTTATATTTTATTTTGAAACAGGATCTCACTAAGTTGCTGAGAGCCTCACTATGTAACTGAGGCTGGCTTTGAACCTGTGCGACCCTCCTGTCTCAGCCTCCCAAGCCGGGGGGATTACAAGCGTGCACCACCATGCCCAGGTCATAGAAACTTTTAAATAGAATCATGTTTTACTTGTATAGAGGAAGAAATTGAAGCTAAGGAATATTGATGTTTGTCCAAGGTCACAGAGCTTGACACTGACAAACCAGGGACTTGAGCCCAAATTATTTCCATTCTAAAGTCATAAATAGGTTTTTTTTTTTTAACTTTTTTAGTTAGGAAAGTTCCAAATGTAGCCAATGCAAACACAAATTGCATAGAATACCTGTTACATACCACCCAGATTCAACAGATACTGTCTTTTATGTTTCACCTATGGGTCTATGTATTCTATAAATAACATTATTTTAATCATACTTTGATGTGAACAGAGTGAATATTATTTATCTGTTATTACTTCTGTGATGTGCAAAAACACATTAAATAGTTTCCAAAGTACATGGTGCTCTGGAAATCTAGGAAAGCCCCAGTAGTGCCAATGATGGAGGTTCAGATATGTGTTCCTGTGTCTATTCCAATAGCACATTTCTCCCTCGGCAGAAACAGTCATTTCATATAATTTATTCCAGACATATCATATTCTTAGTAGAGGCCAATGCAAAAATGCGTGTCATGCTGTCTTATAAAATGTGATTATTTTTACTCATTCATAACCTGAAAATTTGGGCTATTATAAAGAATTTTCATAAATATAATTACTGAGACTATAAAACCAAATTATCTCGATCCAAAACCATTCTTACTGGGAAAATAATTTCATTTTTTTTTATTTCTAGCCCAGTTTTTCCAAGATTCATTTATTACTGCATCTGCATTTTCATATCTGGATATATTATTGAAAATTCTCCTTTTAGGTCAACTAAATTTTGAGCAATTGGTGACTCAGTTTGCTATATATTTATGTGGCACAAAGTATAAATTTAAAAAGCATAGATTATATCCTAGTAAATTCAAACCAGTCTGTCTACTATATTAATATGCAAATCTTAGACTTTGTGATTCGACTGGAGATATATTGTATTAGCTTCTTTTTCCTACACAGGGTCCAGTAATCCCCTTTAGGGGCATACTAGCAAATGATTCTCCCAGTAGGTCCCAAATTTAAAAGGTGCCAGAACCTACCAATAGTGCCACGATGAGAAAGTCTTCTTTTTTTTTTTTTCTTTTTTGGTGGTACTGAGGATGGTAGAAGGAGCCTTCTACCTCTAGGCAACACTCCCAGACCTATTTTATATTTTATTTGGAAACAGAGTCTCTTAAACCAGCTGAGGCTAGCTTCGAACTTGTGGGATCCTCCTGTCTCAGCCTCCCAAACATGGGGATTACAAGCATGGACCACCATGCCCGGCATGGGAAAGTCTTTTAACACAGGGACCTTTGGGAGACACTATTCATATTCGAAGAATATTAATACTATACTTGAATTATTTCAAGAACAACACAGTTCTTTCTAGTATGACACACTACTATATAGCTATTTTTATCTCCAAGGGAATTCTGGATTCTATGATTAGCAACATTTACTAAAGATACTTTTAATAATTTCACTTTAATTTTATGCATCTATCCATTTGAGAATGGATTTAAATAACCTAGAATTAATCCCAATATTCATATGACCCACTTAAAAAACACAACAATACTAACAGTGAACTTTTTAAATTATCTACATCTTATTAATGAGTAATATAAAGACTAAGATACTTCTAATTTGCCCAACGTCATTTAGCTAGTAAATGTTAGAACTAGAAAACATTCTCAAGTGTTTCTAAAATAAGTTGACTTAATGTGCTATTTCTTTTTTTTTTTTTGACCATATCATGTATAAAAGCACTGAGCACCATATTCTTAAAATACATGTTGCATTTGTGGTCTCCCACATCTTCCCATTAAAAAGTCTGAGGGAATTCTTTTCCAGAAAAAGCCTCACCACAGGGATCATACTTTATCATCTATCTGAGTATCATTTTGCCCAGTCAGGCTGATACCTATAATTAATCATCATAGTTTTTAAGTCTAATGCCTTTGAATAAATATGAAAATGATATTCCTCGAGAGAAATAAACATAGTCCGACACATGCTCATAAGCATTTCCTAAGAAAACGAATAAAAAATTCTCTGAGGCATGACTCTTTGAAAATGTCTTGCAAATTATATAGCTCACAAGGACCAAAAATGTATTTAATAATTTGAGTGCTCTACACTGTGAGATAACCTAAAAATGTCACTTAGTACCTCTGGGCTAAAGATACATGAGCGACATTGGGAGGAAGGTATTGGGCATCAACCTGTCTGCCCTAGACCTATGTCCTATTTCTGGAGATTGCCTATATTCTTGAAAATGCTACTAAAGAATCTTTAATTCCAGTCTTTTTGAGTTGATAATGATGGGATCCTATATATAGTCTTGCAATTCTTTAAGATTACTCTTTTACTTCTATTCCAAGGAAAACGTTTATTCTTTTTGACATCTAAGATTACCCATTGCAAAATCATTAATTCATACATAATTCTTCACTAAATGTATTTACAGTAATATGAAGATCTGTATTAAATGATTTCTTCTTAGTGACAGTGTAGTTAGGTCTCCCTGTATTTTTTTAAATTTTTTTTATTGGTGCACTGTATTCATACATCATATTGGGATACAAACTTTTGTAGACATACATGCACACATCGCCCAGTCAGCCCCCACCCAATCCCCACCCCATTCTCTCCCCATCCCTTCCTCCCATGCTTGGCTTAGTGGTTGTCATCTAGTATTATAGCAATTTATCCAAAATTAAAAATGATAATCTCACATAACAGTTTCATTTGTCTGATACCAAGCTTTTGATGACTTAAAGATAACATTTCAATATTTCTTTTTACTTTCTTTCTTACCAGAGAATTTTTTTTCTATTTTTTAGGTGAAACTATCATATATTTATATATTTATTTTTCAGAAAAAAAATCTATCCTAATATGGGATATGGACTCTAGATACCCAAAACGATCTTGAAAAAGAACAAAGCTAGACGATATATATTTTCTGATTTCAAACCATATAAAGCTACAATAATTGAAACAGTGTAGTACTATTCTAAAGGCAGATATATAAACCATTGGAGTTAGATAAAAGCCTAGAGCTAAATTCTTCCCTATATTGTCAAGTTATTTTTGACAAGGTTTCCATGAACATTTGGTGGTGGAAAAAATAATCTTTTAACTAGATATTGTTGAAAAATAATAATTACATGGAAAAGAATAAAATTGGACCCTTACCTAATCCCATATACAAATATTAACTCAAAATAGATAAAAGACCTAAATATAAATCTTAAGACTATAAACTTTTAGAAGAAAATCTGGGTCATAAAACCTCACAACATTGAAATTGGCAGTGATTTCTTGGATATGATTTCAATGGCACAGGCAACAGAAGAGTATACAAACTCCCTAAAAAATATTGTATATCCAAAGACAATGTAAACAGAGTTAACAGTTACTAATAGAATGGGATAAAATATTTCCAAATGCTATATCTGAAGGTATATTAATATCCCTGTATTTTAAGAGCTATGATTCTCAACCAAAACACTATTTTCATGTTAAAATGAATAATTCTGATGTTTTTTTCTTCACAGAAGTGTTTTCTTTGTTCAAATGAAGCTTACACCATTCCACAAGAAGTCCTTTATTACATGTAAGATGATGAGAACAGTTTCTAATTTTCTATTTTCTACTTTTGTCCTTTTCCTATGTTTTATATATACTTTATATATTTTGCATAGATTGGTAGATATAAAAATATGTGAAAGGATAGCTAACTGGTTAGCTAGAGAGCTAGAAAATTTTAGCACCCCTTATTTTTAGATTTTTGTGAGTATTTTTGATGCAAGAGGTTGAACCTAGAGGCATTCTACCCCAAAACTACACCCTGAACCAACTTTATTTTTACATTTAGGCATGATCTTGTTTAAGATGCTGAAGGTCCTAATTTGATAAGGCTAGCCTTGAAGCTGTGATCCTCTTGTCTCAGCTTTTCAAGTACTCTATTACAAGCATACACCACCTGACCACCTTGTTTATACAAGATTAAAAAAAGATTTTTAATCTTTTAGTAACGTCAATCAGTTTAGAGTTATAGTCCCTTTAACTCTAACCATACAGCTTTAATACATACAATTTTCCTCTGCAAGAATTTCAGTCGGACAAATTTTATTTTTTCATTCTCTCATATATGCTACTTTCCCTAACACATGTCTTTTACATTTGCTATATTTGTAGAACAGAATACTCTTTTTCCAGTGACTACTATTACATGTTATTTTCTCTGAAGAAAATTTATAAGTCTTTAAGCTTGGGCATCTTCTGGCATTTTTTTACAGTGGCTTGTAGCAGTTTCATAATATTTTCATGCCTAATAAATGCATATGTTTTACCTTATATAATTTTCCCTCCATTTTTAAACATAAAATGTATAGTGATCATTTCCCAGTCCATGTATTACTCTGTGCCTCAGTGTTTACACATAGCATGCCTAATGAATATTTGTCTTTGACAGACTAACAGTTATTCTACTTATATATTATGAGTTTCAGAATATCATTATGATCAAGTTTACTGCTTGGTAGTCCAATCCCATTGTAGCAAGACATACATGTATAGCATTTCTTTAGCTTCTACTTATCAATTACATTAATTCTCTCAAGTGACACTTGGTGCTTTAAGTTCTGGGTGTATCTGGAGGAAGTGTGTCTAAAAGGGGAGAAGGATAAGAGTGGCACTTCTTTTTTATTAATGTAAAATAAAATTAACGTTTTCCTCACTCTTTCTACTATATTTTCTCTTAGTTCTCTGGAACCTCTTAAATTCACAAATACATACATATATATATATATATATATATATATATATATATATATATATATATATATATATATATATACTGTTTTTGTTGGTCTGGGGATGGAACCCAGGGCATTTGACCTCAAAGCTACACCTCCTGCCCTATTTTTTAATCTTTATTTTGAAGCCGAGTCTCACTGAGTTGTAAAGGGCCTAGGTAGCTGAGGCTGTCCTTGAACCTGAATCCTCTGGTCTCAGCCTCCCAAGTGTTGGGATTACAAGCATGCTTCTCTCTTTTATTGACAATGTACAACAGTAAAAATCTTAGTGCAATTATTAATAGCTGTCTTAACAATATCCCCTAGACCATAGTAGTACTATATGATAAGTTCACATTCTTTACATATAAGAAATTTGGGTTATTATTGGAAAATTGATGTGATAACATAAACTATTATGGGCTATTAGCATGGCTTGATATTTGGAGGTCAGTTCTAATTTCTTGGGTATTTTAGAATACTTTAACCATAAATTTGTTTTTTTTTTTTTACCTTGGGAGACTATCTGGCTATTTCAATTTGTTATATATTCCAGGATACAGATACGGAGATGTACACATTCCTAGCATCTTCATCAGTTCTTTGATGTTAGTGGCCATCACTCTAGGTGAGAGCTTCCATTAGAAACTGACTTCAGCACAGTGTTTTATATGTGAGCCAACAAGACGGTCAGTGGTGTGCATTGTGTGTGGAATTGCTTTTTATTTTTTACATATATCTACAGCACTTTTACATATAGTTTATATTTTGATGACTCGGAGTAAGTTACTGAGAGCTGAAAAGCACATCTAGGGATTTATGCTATTAATAAATAATCTCATGAACATATAAAATAGTCTATCTTCATAAAGATAAACATAACAATATTGAACATCACTTAGGCTCTACAAAGCCACTTAAAGTTTGTGACATGTCTTCAGGCAATGTAATAACCTAACACACAAGGATTCATAACTGATATAAACAAGCATTTGATAATGAATCTCTAACCTAGAGAATATTGTTCTCTGTATGTTTTATGCTGTGATTTCTCTATAAACAATTCCATAGAATATAATTTCCAAGGGTAAGAGAAGGTGAATCTGAATCCCTGGTTCAATATAGCATTATTCTGTCTCTCAAATTTAAATAGAGGTTTATGACTTTTCTTTTGTTAATATGATGTTTATGGTTTTCTTACAGAAATCAATAACAACACAAATAATAATCAGTACTTATGCATTGAGATCTACTGAATAAGGATGAGATCAATCATGTGTAAAAGCAAAAAATGGAAACTTAAAAAATAAAACTAAGGCTTCACTCAAGGCTTTTCCAATAAGAGAGGAATCAGACTCAGACTGAGCTCAACCCTACCTAAATAAAGGGAGCATTTTTAAGTTAGGGTAAGAGATCATTGGCTATTAGCATTTTCTAATTGGTCTTACCCTATAAAAAGCAAACTTTTTCACGTTTTCATGACATTGTTTTATAATTCGGAGCAAAAATATTATTAAAGTTTTGTGCCTTTTCTCTAATAAACACTGGGAGGTAGGGTGCTTCCTTCTTTGACTGTGTTTCAAAGTACTAAGAGGTATGAAATACTGTATTGAGAAAGAAAGACTTGATCCATAAAACCTCCAAGAAACTTTTAAAAAATATTTACATCTCATAAAGGAGCTGAGAGTAAAATTACAATCACAAATTCTCTAAAATAAATGCTCTAACAAAAGAGAGGCCATGCACTAAAAAGATGCCTGATTCGAACTTAGTCAAGATGAGTACATTAAGGCCCTCTTTAAATACAGATATTTGAAAAAGAGCCTGCTCAGTTGTATAGATTCTCTGATGATTGTTTCTCTCCTCTTCTCCCTTCTACTTTTCTCTCATGTGTTGTTTATCTCTCTTCTCCCACACCTGAATCTCTCTTATTCTTCCACTCCTTTTCTGTATCTTTCTTTTTCCTCCTCTATAACTTATTTTACAAAGAGTGACTTGGGGTTCTCATTTTACATATTCTACAAATCTTAAGGTTTCTTGTAAAATTGTCACAGATGGAATTTAAATTCCTTATCTGTCAGCCAGATGTGTTAGTTTGCCAAAGTATACAAACTTCTCCGAGTTAGCTTTCTAAATGTTTTCTCTGAAATAAACTGCTAAAATGAGAGACCAGGATAATAGCTCCCCACCACAAGGCTGCAGTCAACATTCACTGGAGTCTGTGCCCAACTCACAATGGCATCCTTCCTCTCAAGAACTCACCTCTGTAGGAGGATCCTGAAACTCATGACACTGTAGCATCTAATTTCTGTCTGGTGGACAGATGAAACAAATGTTCCTGATATTCAGAACCAAGATATTTTTCATTGGAGCTATGAGATGCAAGTTTTATGTTGTTTGTACTGACAACTAAAAAGCTGTGACTAGTTGACAATTTTCATTCAGAAAATGACTAAGTAGATGTAACTGTTTCTCTCATTGGAATTATCTTAGGTCACTGAGTTTCTCAAAGGTGGAGGCAATGTAGTCATTTTACATCTAAACATAGCCTCTTAGCATTCTTATGCATAATTTTCTGATCTATGTGCTGGTATTCTTCAGCTGTGGGATTGCTTTTTTGCCATCTCCCTGTGGTCTCTGCAGGGATCTACTTCCCCTTCACTCTCAGTCTCCCCTAATCATCAAGTCCATGAAACCTATTTCCTTTGTTCTTAGTTAAGGCATTTTGTGTGCTTTTTATTCTTCTTCATTCCTCTTCGATGCTCATCTCAGAGATACATGGGAAATCTTAGGGTGTTTTCTAGTTCCCCATGGACTTCTGAGGTTCAATACTCACACCCATCTGCCCAGGCCTCTCATATGCTTCAGTCATCTTTAGTTATGTAATACAATTTATCTCCTCAAAACAGAACACTTTGGGAATAAGATGGGAGGCTATTGGTAATTAACTTGGGTTAACCAGCAATATCAGAGCCAGCCACAGAAAGACAGTATCCCTATGTAAGGTGCAGATTGATGTGATTATTCAGCTCTCACACAAATTAGCTATGGAAACTGCTATTTATCCAACATTAGTTTTTACTGGGGAGAAATAAATTCATTAAAATAGCTAATTTCTAGATAGAAGTGTTCTGAAAACTTCTCTGAAGCACATTTCTAACGACTGCAACTTTTAAAAAGGAATTCATTCTAAGATGATCTTCTGTTTGTTTTAAAATCTACTGGTTAGAAACACATTTAATTAAAACTTTTATAAGACAGCTTTTAAATTTATGTGCATAGCTTCTTTTATTCTTTGCTTCAAAGAACTTGGCTCTTGCATTTAAAATAATCTTTCAACACTGTCACTAACTTCATATATATAAAAACAATAGATTACATTGTTTGAAAAATGGTTGTTAAAATGCCTCCCCTTGCAGCCAGGCATGGTGGCAAAACTTGTAATCCCAGTACTTGGGAGGGTGAGAAAAGAGGGTCTTAGGTTCATGACCAGCTTCAGCTACTTACTGAAGTTTTCTGCAATTTAATGAGACCCTGTTTCAAAATAAAGAATAAAACATAGCTGGGCATGGTGGCGCAAGCTTGTAATCCCCGCGCTTGGGAGGCAGAGACAAGAGGGTCATGCAGTTTCAAAGCCAGCCATGCTGGCTTAAGAGACCCTGTTTCCAGGGGGGAAAAAAAAAAAAAAGGTCTGGGAGTGCAGTCCAGGAACCCCAGTACCACCAAAATAAATAAATAAATAAATAAATAAATAAATAAATAAATAAAAACAAATAAATAAATTAAAATATGGCTTGGGTACAGCTCTAAGGTTGAATCCCTAGTACTAAAAACAATAAGCTGGATGTCACCACTCTACCCTATGATCAAGTAAATACTTAGAAGAGAGAGAGAGAGAGAGAGAGAGAGAGAGAGAGATATCAAGAATATGTCATAGATTTATAGAGGTAGAGTTTTACAGTGCAACCATTCTTTCCCAATTTAGAGAGACTGAAAATAATAAAAAATTTCTGCTTTTTAGAAAAGAAAACTTTTAGCACAAACCTCTGTGGAAACCAACCATTCATAAGTTAGGAAAAACTAAAGTAAAATTGATGACTTGCTGGAGACTCAGTGTAAAATCCCCAGATTGTTAAAAACCTCATGAATATGCTTTCATTAATGTACACATACTGTGATGTGATTTATCTTGAGGAGTTTGACCAGATAATTTATAAAATCTAGATGATCATTCAATGTATGCATTTAGAAGCCACTAGCTTCACAAGAAATGTATACTTGTCACCTTGGCAAGATTTTATTTATAAATTAGTGGAGAATATATTGAGACAATTTAGAAAAAGATTATATATTGTTAACTATAGATTACATTTGGCCATCTAGAGTATAATGGCAGTTAAAATTAATATGTTCATTAAAGTCAGCAAACTAAGTCAATTTAAACTTTAAGTGGCAAGGAGAAGATATTTCTTATAAAGAATATTGGCCTATATATAACTGGAAAAACATAAAAATACTATTTGTTTAATATTGCCATGAGTAAATTACTGAAATAGAAGGCATATATATCTGTGCATCATGCAAAGCACCACTTCACATTTCTCTTAAAGTGATGAAAAATTTTTTCTGAGTTCTTCATTAAACTGCTCTAGTAATTCTTTGTCAGGACACTTAGATGTAATCCAGACAACCTGTTATTATCAAGGCTTCACTCAGAGAAAGATAAAGAAGGAAAAGGAGGAGGAACAAAAGAAGAGGAGAAGAACAAAGAAGGAATAGGGGGAAAAATTACAATCATTGTCCATTTATGTAATAATACTATGATTTTATCCCTGAAAAACTTCAACCGAAAAGAGACACAAAATGGTTGACTAATAAAGATGGGAGTTGCTTTGTCTGCCCTCAATATCTGGTGATATTAGCTTTATTTATTTATTGTTTATTTATTTTCCATGTGTGGTACTGAGAATTGAACCTAGGTGAATTCTACCTCTGCACTACCACACCAACCCTTTGTATGTTTTTAAACGTATGCTTCCTAAGTTACTGTGCACTGGCTTAAAACCTGCAATTTCTGATTATCTCAGTACATCTCAGCCTCTCAAGTACTGATTATAAGTGTACTCCACCCCACCTGCCTTTTATTTGATATTAAATTGACATCTACGTATACTTTCCTAACCCATATTAATCCCTTTTCCTTAAACAAGAGAATGTAAAACTTATTATTTCAAAATTAAGTAGTACAAAACAATTATACCTGAGATTTTTTTGATCCTAGAAAGTAGAAATGGAGAAAATAAGGAACATTTCTAGGGCATCAGGGAAAATAAATGTGCTACATTGGCAGCAGGTCTCCTCACCTATACTTGCTTCAGATGAGAGGCTGACACTTTGGGCAAGACTGAGTTTTTTTTTTTTCTTATTTTTATAATCAGTGTATAATGCTTACTAACATGTTTGAGTTGCTTTAGTGAAGAGGCTTCTAAAAGTATGTCATAAATTATTCAAAATCATTTCAAATGTTTTAATTAATATTTAATATTATAAGATATGCCTTAAATTTATTGGTCTTTTTTTGTACTGAGGATCAAACCTAGTGTATTGTGTGCACTTGCAGCATAAGCCAAAACCACTGAGCTACACCCCAGCCCTATACTTTCAATTTATATGTCAACACATTCTCCACATTTTCTATTGAATTATCTATTTTTAAGTTTATTTAGCTATTTATGTATTTATTGTTGCCATATAATCAGACATTTTATTCATTTTTATTGATGTAATCATACATCATAATAAACTTTACAGTGATAGAGACACACATCTAAGCAGCAGTTGGTGAGCTTCCCCACACCCTAATGTTATCCCTATAAATAATATTTACAAACACATATAAAATGATTGGAAAACATGACACTCCTCAGTAGATTTGTGCGGTCACAAAGAACAATCCATTGAATGTTTCATTTCCACTTTCTGTTCATTTTTAATTTTTTGTTTATTTTGCCTCAACCTTTGTAAATGTTCTCTGTCTTTACTTACTATCAATCTAAATAAGGATTTCTCCATAACTTCTACAAATGTAATCAACACAAGAAAGTCACTGGGATCATATTTTAAAAACGTTCTGGATAAAGCTGGAATGCACATGTTGATATCCTATACAGTCTTAAAGTTAACTCTGTGATATAGTTTGTTACATATTCCTGTCTTGATATTTCTCAGCTACTGCTGACACTGGTCTTGTTTTCAGACTGGCCTCTCTCTTTGCCATGTTAGTGGTTGTTTATTATATATCAACTGCATTATTGCAATACACGGTCTCTACTAACATCCTCTTTCAACCCTCAAAATGTGTTAATTCATTTATGTATACATTTTCACATCATTTATTTGTTGAAATTGGTGCCTTCACTTCACACTGTCCTCAAGATAAAACTCATATATTTATGCAAAATATATAAAAGATTCTTGTATACTTGACAAGAATTACCTTTGGATTTTCTGCTCTTCTACTTGGATTTTATGCATTATTTTTATATGTAAGTTCATTTGACCCTCATTAAAGCCTTAAGGACTATGCCATATACTAAACATCCAACTTTAAGTAAATTAATAATTACTTGTCAGCATTTGCCAGCTTAGGGCTTTAGTCCTAGCCTGTCTTTTGGAAAATATTTGGTTAAATCAAGAGGCCTGTCATTAAAAAGGTTTCACTACAAAGACCCCTTACAAAACTCCTTTGTATAGTGGAGAAAAACACAAGGGTTCTTGACTATGAGTAGTTACAAGTAACAAATTTTGCTTGAAAAGAAGAAAATGTTCTGGAAATGAATAGTAGTATTATTTTAAAACATTTTAAATATAATTAGGGTTATTTAGTTTTACATTTAAAATATTTAAAAGTGGCCAGGCATGGTGGCGCACGCTTGTAATCCCCAGTGCTTGGCCGGGGGTGGGGGGGACAGGAGGATCGCGAAGGTTCAGAGCCTGCCACTCTGGCTTAAGAGACCTTGCCCCCCCAAAAAAAAAGAAAAAAAAAATATATATATATATATAGTGTCTGGGAATGTATCCCAGAGGTAAAAGGGTTTCCAGGAACCCCAGTACCACCAAAAAATTATATATATTTAAAAGGGATAAAGTATGTATTTTTCTTAATATAAATAAACAAGTTAATAAATAAGTGAGGAGGGAGTCGTGCTGCTTGATAAATTGGGGCTCAGTGCAATTTTACACAGGATGAGTAAAAGCAATATTACACAGGTTCAAAACTCTATAAGCCAGGTGTGATGGCACACACTTGCAATCCTACCATTAGGGAGGCCAAGACAGGAGGATTGCTGTTTGCAGATAGTCTCAGCTACTTAATGAGGCTCTTTGCAACTCTGTGAGACATTGTTTCAAAATAAAGAATAAAAAATAGGGCTGGGGATGATAGAGCTTGTAGGTAGAATGCCCCTGGGTTCCACCCCCAGTACCAAAAAAGAAAAATAAAACCTACATTTAGTTGGAGTATGATCGCAGAACATGAATGGTCATTAAGGAGTGGGGAGAAAAAAGGCAGAACTCACAAGGGGTCAGATAAAATTCACACTAGGAGAATATTAAAGCCAGCCATTTGATAAGTGCATTAGAAATATGCAAACTGCTAAAAAAATATGTAAACAAAATGATAAAGGTGATAATTAAAATGTCTTTTGAGAAATGAAGAATGATAGTGGGCATCCTTGTCTTGTTCCTGTTTTTATTCATTTTATGCAGCTATAAAATAGATATGTATGCATTCATATAGTAGTCTGGTTTCTGTTCTTTTGGGAAGATACTCAACAGTGGTATAGCTGGGTCAGATGGTAAGTTTATTCTCATTCTTCTGAGTATTGCTTGTACTATTCCAAAGTGGGTATTCATTTGCAATCCCATCATCAGCATCATTAGTGTATAAGACTTCCTCCTCCTCTACATCCTCTCCAGCATTTATTAATGTTTGTGTTTTTAATTATTGCCATTCTAGTTGGGGTTGGGTAAAATCTCGGGAAAGTTTTGATTTGCATTTTTTGTATTATTAATGATATGGGACATTTTATATATTTATTGGCCATTTTTATTCCTCCTCCTCCTCCTCCTATTCCTCCTCCTTCTTCTTCTTCTTCCTGGAAACCCTTCTACCTCCGAGCTACACTCCCAGACCCATTTTATATTTTTATTTGGAAACAGGGTCTCTTAAACCAGTGCATCTGGCTTCAAACTTGCATGACCCTCCTGTCTCCGCCTCCCAAGGGCGGAAAATACAAGCGTGCGCCACCACATCCAGCATATTTCTTCTTTTTGAATTTTTTATTGCTACAATGTAGTCATACATCATAATGGGATAAAAGACTTGTGTAGACATACATGCACACATCATGTAATTGGTCCATACCCAATCCTCACACCATTCCCTCCCCATTCCTCCTTCCCATGCTTGGCTTAGTGATTGACTTTGATATGTTTGTGTAAGTACTTCATGTGCTTCACAGAGTTTTTCTCTTCCACCCTCCCATCCCCTCAGTTAGGTCACCTTATTTGCTCCTCTATAGGATCTCCTTCTTCATTTAGAGTTCCTCCTGTTACCCATTTCTCCCTAGCTTTTGCATATTAGGGAAAGCATCCAATTTCTTCTTTTTTGTGACTGACTAATCTCACTTAACATAATGTCCTCCAGTTCCATCTATTTCTGTGTAAATTATGTGATCTGTTTCTTCTTCAGTTAAATGTCTAGTTAGTCCACTTGCTCATATTTTGATTTCGTTATTTGATTTGGGTGGTGAGTTTTTGAGTTCTTTGTACAATACCAACATATAGACCAAGGGAGCACAATAGAAGACTCAGAAACAAATTCACACACTTGCAGACAATTCATTTTTTAAAAAGGAACCAAAAATATATACTGAAATAGAAGCCTTTTTAACAAATTGTATTGGCAAAAATGGTTATTTATATGCAGAAATATGAAAATAAAATCTTTCTCACCATAAACACAAGTGGATTCAAGATGAATCAAAGGCAAGGAAATTTGAGACTTTGTAAATACTCCAACATATAGGGATAGGTAAAAATCTTCTTCAGCAAGACCCCAAAGGCACAAGAAATTAAAATGAGAATTAAAAAGTATGTGGGATTGCATTAAACTGAGTAACTTCTGTGCAGAAAAAAAAAAAAAAAAACTAAAGAATCTCAAGATAGAGCCAATGAAATGAGAGAAAATCTTTGCCAGGTACTCCTCTGATATAAGACTAGTAACTAAAGGGTCTGTATAGTCATCCATTTTATAGTTATCTAGAAGAGAAATCTAAGGTTGGTGTTACTGTCTCTAACATGGTATATAACTTTTCTTTAAGTTGTAGCTCTTGATCTTTGTTTTAATATTTTATATAATTTTGAATTTATTCTTATGTGAGATGATACAAGTGTACTTGTAAATACTTTGCCCTTGATTTCTTAGTTATAATTAATATTAGGCTCTAATTTTAATATTTACACATCATTCATATTTCTAAATTTAAATTTGTTGTTTTTGTATTCAATTACATGTCAATATCTACATCAAAAATACAAGAAAATTTCTGGAAGTAGTAAGACAATGTGAAGTGATCTTTTTAATCTTGAAAGTGGTGGTACAAAAGAACTAATAGAGAGCTTTGAATGGTTACTTTTTTAGGATTAGAATATTTTATAAAATCATCAATAAAATCCATTGAGACAATGCTGATTAATTATTTGGTCCATCATTCCACATGATATTTTTAAATCCATGTAAGACTTTGGGCCACTTTAGATTAAATAAAACTTTTATTGTAGGTTTAGATTTTTAACAAAATTATTAATATATTTGGTATTCTCAAGTATGCGAAAATGAAGTTTAAGTTGTTAAGCAAATTCTACTTGACTAGTAGTATTTTCTCTATGAATAGTTGTACATATTGAATTCTACTAGATATAGATTACAAAAATCCATTTAATAGAAAAATATGTAAAAGATATACTAAAGGTATATTATTCATCCTTGAATCACAAATTGACCTCTACTTCATGACTATTTTATCCTCTACTTTATTGTGGTATAAAATGAATATTAAATAAAGTTAATCAGTAATTGATTTTAAATTATGGAAGATAAAACTTTATGCTAGCTAGCCTCTTGTCAATATGTCAGTGTTTTATTTACTCTCTCTTTGCCTCAATTTAGTCACTATAAAATCAGAATAATAGTATATACTTCATTGGCCTCTTTCAAGCCTGCAATATGCTTAAAATGATGGCCGGCATGGCAGAAACACACTGCAATATTACATTATTATTGTTTCTATTGTAGTGATTGTAAATAATATCATCTTAATTAATAACAAGAATAAAGAACCTCAGAAAAATTAAGGTGTTCCTCTGAAGTGTACACTGTCAAAATCCATAAAAATTAAATTCAGGCCTTCCTAACTCACAGGATATGGATTTATCCATGATCCTCTGCTGCTAATAGGAGATAGGTAGAGATTTTGTCAGTTTTTAAAGATTTAGTGTGTTTGTATAGCACCAAGAAGAGATAACACTCTTATTCTAGTAAAACTACCAAAAATTGCTTGAGAAGCAATAATATATACAAGAAGAAGATTCATATTACTGAGTTTAACTATAGATACAGGTGTCTTAGGACCTGGGTGAGAGAGTTATAGAGATAAATTGAAATGTGATCTCTAAACTGGGTGTGGTGACTTACTTTTATAATCGCAGTATTTCAGATGCTGAGACAGGAGATCTGCAGTTTCAAGGCCAGCCTCCAGAATTTAGTGAGACTGTTGACAACTTAGAAAGATCCTGTTTAAAAATTAAAAGGGCTGGGGAAGTAGCTCAGAAGAATACCATTGAATTCAATCCACAGTACCAAAGGGAAAAAATAAATCCGAAGAAAAAATAAGTGATTTATATAAGTTAAATTTTAAACACTTTTTAATTGTACAGAGGTAATAAATAACTTTTCTTTCCCCAAAGTCTTTCTTGTGGTGAATTCATTGCAGTCTAGTCTGTCATTTAATCCTTAAAGTGTTCAGAAATGATATTTTCCACCCCCAGCTATGATATACTTTTTTTTTTTTTTTTTTGGTGGTGGTACTGGGGTTCCTGGAAGCCCTTCTACCTCCGGGCTACATTCCCAGACCTATTTTACATTTTTTATTTATTTGGAAACAGGGTCTCTTAAACCAGCGAGGCTGGCTACAAACCTGCGCGATCCTCCTGTCTCCCCCTCCCAACGCTGGGATTACATACTTGAGCCACCATGCCCGGCGCTATGATCTTTTAACTGAAGGAAAAAAAAAATAAGTTTTAGTGAAGGAGTTCATATTTATATAAATCTACAACTATTCCTATTTTTGCCTTTTAGAAAAACTTTATTAAGGAGATTATTTGATGATAATTATCTTTCCAAGAATAGTAGATGATCACTTTTACATATCTTCTTATAAACTCAAAATGACCTGCTAATCTAGAAATAATTAAATATTGCTGTGCTGGGAAACATAAGGGAGTTTTCAAACTCATAAAAATTTAAGCATTGAACCAATTAACATACTCTGAGATGAGGACTGTCAAAAATCACATTCTTTTTATGACATCTGATTGAGAATTTAATATAAAAGGAATTCACTACACAAACCACATAAGATCAATTAATTTTGTATTATATGCTAATGACCCCATTTGTTAAAGCACAAATCATTTTGAAAATCTATAATGATTTCAGAATCAAGAACTCAATGTTAATTGTTTGGAGAAGAAAAAAAGCAATGCAGATAGGAGCTTTTCCATGCTTCACCAGTCATCATTAATGCATAAGTCCTGTCCCTCACACATGCCACACAGACTGAAGCAAAGCACTGCAGCTGGAACTACTCCACTCTGTAGAGAACCGTGGTTGACAGAACTAATATAATAGCAGTGCTAGTCTGTTTAAAATTACTAGAAGGATCTGTGTTAGGCAAAATGCATTTAAATGTATGATCTCATTTTTCCTATGTTGTACATATATCAGTTTCAATAAAGAGAAAAAGTGGAATGTTTTTTTCTTAAAATATGAACTGGTAAATGAATTGATATTATTTTCATTCAATACAGGTAGCATGCTAACTTAATATCTGGATAGAAAATGGTATGTTTTTCTTTTGAAACCCTCTCGTATATTATACTGAGTTTTCAAATTTGATAGAGGCTAGAGTGAGTAGGACAATTCATAGATTACTTAAATAGCAAATGATCTTAAAATATTATCTTATTAACTGCATAAAAATGATTATTCACAGTATTATGCTGTGGCTTATTTGAAATAAAACTGTTTTTCCAAATAATTTACTAAATTCATTGAACTTCTGTATCAAGAAATAAAAGATCGGCTGGGCATGGTGCCGCATGCTTGTAATCCCGGCATTGAATGGCTGAGACCAGAGGATCGCAGTTCACAAACAGCCTCAGCTACTTAGTGAGGCTCTGCAACTCAGTGAGACCCGGTTTCAAAATAAAAGAATAAAAATTAGGGCAGAGGGTATAGCTCAGAGGTCGAATGCCCCTGGGTTCCACCCCAGACCCACAAAAAAGAAAGAAGAAAGAAAGAAAGAAAGAAAGAAAGAAAGAAAGAAAGAAAGAAAGAAAGAAAGAAAGAAATGAACATGCTGTTTCAAGGACGCCAGCTATTGTTTTTGCATACTTCTATTCTTTATTAAGTAGTGATCACAATTGCTTCCTTCTTTTGATTTGAGGATGTAATTTTAGAGCTTTCAATTATCTGGAAAGAAAATACTTTTTCACCAAGATACGGATTGAAACCACAAATTCTTATGCTACTTGCTAATAAAATTACTATAAATTACATTAATTTATTTTTCTGATGTATAAAAGAGTTCATAGGCACCGCTTCTTGTGAAGAAACAGTTTAAAAAATCTATCTGCTTCCCCCACTCACTTCCACCAATTATTTATTTTTTTTCCTATTTTCGATGTACAGATTATCTTTACAGTGATGTGATTTATTGGTATAGCAAACTTTTAATTTAATGTACTATAGGAGGCTTCTAGACCATGAGATCAAAATTAAAAGGTTAGTTAAGAAAGAATCTCTCAGTTGAAACACACATTGCCAGGTATGGTGGCACATGCCTTTAATTCTAGTATTTGCAAGGCTGAGACAGGGAGATCACAGAATTGAACCCACTATAAGCAACCTTAGGGAGGTTCTCAGCAACCTAGGAAAAAATGCTGTTTCAAAATAAAAAGTAAAACATTGTTGAAGGTGAAGTTAGGATATATAATGGCCCTGGATTCAATGCCCAGTACCAAAAAATCAAGCAACCAACCAACCAATCAATGAGCAAACAAAGAAAAATATAGCCATTAAAAGCCATACATGCATATGGCTACATAGTATTCCTATTAAGTTTTCAGGTAAATCATGTCTTTGCACATTTAATTTGCTTCTACATTAAAGGTCTGCATCTTAATTTTAGCAGAACCATAACCATACTTTATTCTAATACTTTTAACTTGAAGTTTGAAGCCTGGAATTAAAGATACTTGAAAAATGATTGGATGCAAATTTTCCAAATTATAAAAATACCTCTCAAACTTTACTTCAAACTTATATAATAAAATTACCCATTTAAATAAGTTGCTGTTACTATCCTCTAATATATTTGTAGAGAGCTTTCCTATATTTAAATATTTTATATGCATTTAATTTAGTTACACAATTACAAAAACAATCACAAATTATATACTATCTTTGGTAAAAGATGATTCAATGACTGGGTTTTGAAATGTACTAAGTGGTAGAGAGGATCATATAAACTTAGAAGTTCAGTATTCCACAGGCATTGGTCAAAATTACTTATAAATTGGAGAGTTCATCATTTAATCCATTGTTTCAAATAAAGAGTTAATTAATTTTAAGACAGTATACGAATTAAAACTGTTGAATGTAACATAACAACTTATATTTCAAAAGATGAACATATCTACAGAAATGCGCATTTAGTATCAATATAGTATTTAATTTTGAATCAACAATACAATCAATATGTCTCAGTACATATTTCACTGGTATAAATAAAAAAGTATGAACATACAAATTGGAGAAAGGAAGTCTTATTTTCTCACTACTGTGGAAATGTCAAGGTGTCAGTTTATGTTAGGCCTGTTTCCATCAGTAGAGCGTAGGTCTTGGCAGGAGAGAGGGAGAGAAAGAGGGAGAGAAAGAGAGAGAGAGTTCTGTTTTCTCATCAGGAAGACTGGAAGCAAGAGAGAATAGTGAAGGGCATTCAAGGACACATGAACAGTCCCTGAGGCCACATTCCCAGGTACCCACTCCTCTAGCCATACTCCACTTGCCTAGGTTACCACCTAGTAAATCCATCACAATGAACTTATTCATTGATGAGATTAGAACAGGCATGATTTAATCATATTCCATCTGAATATCAGTGATTCCTTTCAAAGAACATTCTATATCCAATTCATAAAACAAGATGACTTTTTATCTCATAATATTTGGAAATAACTAGAGTATCACTATCTTCTCTTTCAATACATTCCTAGTGTTAATATTTTTGTTATTATCTTATATTTTATCAGGATTTTAGAGGAAAACATCACATTTAATCGCAAAGAAGAGATTTGTTACCAGATTGACTATTTTCACATAATTTATACACATAAAAACTAAATTGTTAGATAGGAATGAATCCAAGAAGAAATAATTCTGAAAAGAAATGAATCTGATCTTTCATCTTGTTATTACTCAAAACCCAGTGTAAAATAAGACTACACTTCTACAGACAAAGACAGTTATTATTTCCTATAATTAATGATACAGGCTGAATGCATGCATTAATACATTCATATATTCTCATGTTAACTGGGCAGTGCTATACCTAGTAGCAAATGGAGCATGATGTTCAGTGAGCTGGAGAAGATTCATGTCATCATTTTTCTTTATTTCTGTTTAAAAATCTAGAACATTGAAGATAAAAGCCATGTAAATCCATGTTTTAAACAAAAGTTTGAAACAAAATTTTTATTTTGAATTCTAGAAAGTTACAACAGTATCTATCTACTTAGTCAGTAGATAGAATATGGGTTGTTAAAAAAAATTAGAGACTGAGGTAGGGCCCCACAACACTCCTTTAACCTAAACATTGAGAATTTTCTGTTCACAGATTGGATAAAACAGAACATTTGCCTTTGTGTGTGGAAGAAAGTTAGAGGAAGAGAGAAGCAGAGATTAATATAGAAGGAAGAGAAAGATAGGGAGAAAGAAATGATGAAAGAAGAAAGGAAGAAAAAGAAAAAAGAAAGTAAAACAGTAAAAATGAAGAGGCTTTCATTTTATAAAATACTTGGTATTGTATTTTATATGTGAGCAAATCAAAGTTTAGAAATATTTAAGACTTATTTAAAAACAAATATATTACAGCGTTTCAGAGCTTTTCCTTAATAATTTCAATTGTTTACTGTTGCTCTCATTATTACTTTCTCTGGAGATAAAATTGATGACAAAAATTAGAAAAATAATTACAGAGCATGCATAATGTACCTGAGGTACTCCCCAATCAATATTGGCTTCCTATATGTTTGTGGAGGAAGAGATTACTGGTGATTGGACCCAGGGGCTTTCTACCTTAGAGCCACATCCTCAGCACTATGTGTGTGTGTGTGTGTGTGTGTGTGTGTGTGTGTGTGTGCGCATGTGTGTATGTAATTGGGGATCAAATCTAGGGGCATTGTACCTCCGAGCTATACCTTCAGGCCCATTTTTTATTCTTTATTTTGAAACAAAGTCTCAGAGTTGCAGAGGGCCTAAGTACCCAAGGCTAGCCACTAATCTGCAATCCTCTTGTCACAGTCTTCCAAGTACGGGAATTACAAGAGTGAGCCACTATGCCCGGCTATATTAATTATTTTTGAAATGGGGTCTTACTAGGTTATTGAAAGTGTCACTACATTACTGAAGCTGTCCTCGAACCTGAGAACCTCCTGCTTTATCCTCTCAACTACTGAGATTACAGAGTGCGACACCATGCCTAACTACTAAATATCCTTTGAAGCTAGAGAACTTTCACTGAAATGGTATCTCTGAATGTTTCCTAATAGTTTTCAGGAAATTTTTGTTATAACGAAATTTTTAAATCTCAGTCTGAGATATGTCTGGAGGAAAAAATGTGATAAATTATCCATATCTGCTATTGTTTTAGGAATGAGCTGAAGCTCTGACCCTATTTGCTTCAGTTAGCTGTGACCCCAAAAATAATTAAAACTTAAAACTGTAGTAGCTAGGTCTCCATCAACAGATGAATGAATTGCAAAATTATGGGAAATACACACAATGGAATTTTACTCAGCTATAATGAGGAACATAATAGTGTCATTTGCTATAAAGAAGAACAAAATCATGTCATTTGCAAGATGGAAAGACCTGGGAACATTATGTTAAGTGAGATCCGCAAGAACAGAAAGAGAAGGAACTTATGTTTTCTCTAATATGCTCAAACTAGAGAGTATTAGGGATATCAGAGGGACTTCAGACAATGGAAGAAAAACCTCACCAAAGCTAGAATGGAAGGATAGGAAAGGAAGAAGGCTGAGGTTGATTAATGAAGGAGCACATCTGAATTTGTGTAAAAATATAAATATAGCATGGTTAACCTAGACAGTCATTGTTGGGAGGGGGGAAGGGGAAGTGAGGAGGAGAGTTCCAAGCATAGTCTAAATGTATGCCATTTTCAATATTTTCCATATAAAATTTAAAAATAAATTTAAAAATGCAGTAGATTAATGCAGCATCCATGTATCTCCTACTTTTGCAGGTCAGATGTCTAGCTGACATCTGGGGTATGCCATAGCTGGGGTCTCAGCTAAGAAGTCTTAGAAGGCTAAACTCAAGATACCAGCATGCTGCTTTCCTTTTGAGTTGGTAGAATTCAGTTCCAGGCAGAGATCTGTTTCCCTCTGGCTGTTATCAGGGAGATTCTCTCAGCTCTAGCAGCCTATAATCCTCAGTACTTCCCACTTTATTCAGAGGAGGGAAGGTATACCAAGAACCTTTTCCCATTTTGAATCTCTGACTTCTTCTGTCTCACTTCTCTGTCACCAGCAAGAGAAAGGTATCTGCTTTTATAGGATTATGTGATTATGGTAGGGACCACCCAGGAAAACATAAATGGACTTTTTTAAAGTCAATAACCTTAAGTACAGTTCCAAAGTTCCTTCTGTCATGTGGATAAGCCTATTCACAGATTAAACACAAAGTTGTTTGAAAAATAAACCACATATTTTTCTAATCATGGTTACTTAACAAAGGTGGTTAAATATTAGTCATCACAAAATATTTTAATTCATAAATTCCCATGCAGAGTAGTTCGCTGTATACATTTGTCGAAATGCTATATGAGATCAAAATGGCTTCATGTTGTGGTGCATACTTGCAATACCAGTAGTTGGGAGACTGAGAAAGGAGAATCACAGCTTTAAACCAGTTTTAACAACTTATGGAGACCCTGTTTAAAACTATAATGCAAATAATAAAAAATAGAGGCAGGGGTGTAGCTAGCTCAGAGGTAGGATATTTGTGGGCTTAATCCCCAGTACACACACACACACACACACACACACACACACACACACGCACACACGAGCATACCTTGACACACAACCATACATGCATGCACATGCACAGGAGCACACAAATACACACATGCACACGTACACACATGCACGCACACCAACAGATCAAATAGTCTTAAAATAGTCTGAATCAGTCTACTAGGAATGAGAACAGGTGTTATAGTATATAACATTTTATAAAATCCAACATATTGAAAGAAATTACAAATTTTAAAGATGAGAAAATTATAGTCTAAGTTATCTCTGTTGAATCAAATAGTAAAAAGTAGCTGCTTCAGATAGGAAGTCAAAACTTTTAATGTCTTTAAATTTCCCATTTTTAAGTTGTTCACATCTGAATGCAAATAGCACATTTGACATGGGTAATATAGCAAGAGAAATAGTGTTTTCATAAGTAGAAAATCACCAGGACTTTAGAAACCCATAACATCAGTGTCTGTAAACTCAGTATGAGTTTATAAGATGGTAGTATCTCTCTTCCTTCCCACTTCATGAAGATATTGAAATTGTTAGACTACATTAATACAAAGAGACTAACTATAATAAATTAGGTAACCCTTCTTAATTCTGCATTTTTCAAACTACACATATATTGTTATATTCAATTCTGTAAATTGGATTTGAATGAAAAACTCGGATATATTTTAGAATATATACAAGTTTAGGGAGACTAAATGTTATATCTGAAGAGTTCAGGTAACTGAAGTAGAGCAAGAGTACAAAAGATGTTCTACTTGTTATTATTTAAAGGCTTTGCTGAAAAAAAAAGACTGAATTTTTTTTTCTGAATGATTTTAAGAGGAAGATTATTCACTAATTAGTTGAAAGTAGCAGAGAAGCAGATCTTTACCTTAATTAATGTAAAAAATGACTTTATTGCTATGGGAGCTTAACTGTAAAAGCTTCCCCACAGAGTGATTCCTTAGTAATAGGAGAATTTTAAGCACTTCTGTATGAGTAGAAGGTGAAATTGTACAGCCTTGGTGCTTTTCAAACATTAATGCAGATTTTAATCATCAAGAGATCATTTTTCTTTTTTTAATTGATGCATTGTAGTCATATATTAATGGGCTAGAGCATGGTAGCAGTACACATGCACATATCACTCATTTAGCCCTTCTTCACTTCCCACCCCATTTCCTCCCTTCTCCCTCCTTCTCATGTACATGCAGTAACATATCAGGGTATCTTAAGAATGCAGCCTCTACTGATCATTATTTTCAATTATCTAAAGTCTCTTTCTTTCATGGGAACGATAGGGGGAGGAAGGTAAAGAAAAGTAATAAGTAAGTGATGAAAGAAATGGTTTAAGTTTTGATGAAATTATGTACGAATGTGTTATTACCAATCTATATATTATGGTGGAAAGGATAGATAACTGGATGGGACCCCAAAAAAAATCATACCAAGAACTGTGTGTGCGTGTATATTTATGAGAATCTGAACTTCACTATGATGTATAGTTACAGTATGAAGGTATAAAATATGAAATTTTAAAAGTGAAAAAGCAAGACTTATTTTATTCTAAAGACAAATGATGAATATATTTTAATGCATATATTGCTAAAATTCAAAGTTAACTATTTATTGATGACTTGGTTATTCTCTTACATCATAACAAGTTTTCAAAATCAGATACATATGTGTATAAACATATAGAAAAAATCAAATAAAGTGCAGTTTCTGCATGAGGAAGGTTGGCTTAAGATTGTGTGTTTCTCCCAGGCTTGGTATTTGGGAGGCTGAGACAGGAAGACAGAAGTTTTGAAGACAGTCCTAGCAACATAGACACTGAACAAACTAGCAAAACTCTATTTGAGAGAGCTGGTAAAGTTCACCAAGTGTTGTATGTCAAGGTCACAATGAACAGCATTATGATGTGAGACTATAATATACTAATAAAAGTATAATATAATACATTACTATTGGAATCTATCAAAATAACATTAATTAAATTCTTAAAGAAGAATCTGCAAAATACTGAAAAAAGAGCTAGAGATAGCTCGGAGATAGAATAGCTCATTCTCTCTCAGAGACAAAAATTCACTGGGTTCAATCAATCTTCAGTATGCCCTACCCCGACACATGCAGAGATTATGCATTTCAAACAAGTCCCATATGATACAGAAGGATGCTGAGAAATAGCATGCATTTTATTGTGAAGTCCATGAACAAAGCTTCTTATGCCCCTAATAGTTAATTATATTCTGTTAAACACAGCATGCCACTATTGCTATTGTTTGTTGGTTAGAAAGATTTTGTATGTGGTGTGTGTGTGTGTGTGTGTGTGTGTGTGTGTGTGTGTGTTGACGATGTATTGAAGTCAGGGACAGTCTGCCTCTGAGCTATACTTCTAGTCCTATTTTATTTTGAAACAAGATCTCATTAAGTTGTGGAAGGCCTCCCTAATTTTCCAAGGCTGACCATGAACTTTGAATCCTTCTATCTCAGCCTCCTATGTCCTACAGTAGCAGTTGCGTGCCATCATACCAGCCTTGGTTAATAAATTTCCATCATTCTTTTCATTTTAGCAAGAGAAATAAGCTGAACTTCACAAGGCAGAATCATTAGAAGAAAGTGAGATTATCTTGCCTAAAAAGGAGGACATCTTGGGACTGAATTGTATCAATCACAATGGAAATGTCTAAGCATTTTGTTTTAGTAAACAGATAATAAACCATATTGATATTGATCTTAGTTTAATTTAGCCTAAAAAGGTGTAATGCAATTTCCACTACATTAATATAATTGCCCTTAAAATATTGGTGATGGTTTTACTACATATAATTTATTGCAGTCATTTTTTTTATTACTGTGTATGGAATAGCAATAAAAAAGCAGAGTTTTCAAAACCTGTCAATAACAGAAAAAGACAACCCATTATTCTCCTTTCCACCTTATACTCTAATTTGAAGTTCAAATTTGAATTATTCAAATAATCTTATCAGCATAATTCAATTTTTAGCTCCTAGTGTCAATATCAACCTAAGGACTATGCAAAAATTAAAAAAGAAAGGATTTATTCTAATAAGTTGCAGAAAGCTGACAGGAAAAATAAAATAGCAAAAAAGTTCTAATTCTGTGTTTTTAATGCATCATCTACTAATCATTAGAAAGTAAAATGAAGGCAAAATTTAATGGGCTTCTTCAAAGTTCTATGGAAATAATGATAAATCAATGTGATGCGCTAGGCTTCAAGGTTTGTACTCTGATTAATGACATGCATTCTCTTTCTTTAAGATGATGGAAGGGGCAGTGAGTTTGAGGGAATTTAAGCTGACAGACTTGATTTACCAGGTTGGTAGAAAATGAAAGCATAACTCCTTTGCATCTGGATGTCGATCATTGAAAAATCAATTCCTATAAACAAATAGTGTCTTGCTATAGCATCTATCTTCTGTCTACCTTAAAAGGAGATTGTCACAAAATGATTTGAGAAAAATAATTTTGGTACAGCTCCATATCTCAGAGGCTCAAGATGGTTTGATGAAAATAGATTTTGTAGAAGATATTAAAGTTTTTAACAGTTGAGAAAATAAAATGTCCACAGAACACAATTCTGTGGATGGGTGAATTAGAGAATCTAATTGACTTAGAACCACTGAGGTTTATAGAAGGTCATGGTACTACATATCCGTTTATTTTGGTTGAGGGTATCTTTAATATGTAAATGTTCTGTGGTAGTGTTGTGTCTGAGGTGTGCTGTACTCACCAAAAGACTTTTTTAAAGAAGATTTCCAGGATAAAAATGAAACAGACTATAGATATGGGAGGAAGCTGGCACAAGATGCTTAAAGTGGAATTAATCAGTACTAGATACTGCCTCTTTGATCACCACTCACAACTCCAAGTTCATAGTCTGAAATATTATATGACTCAAGTGGTAGGCTGCTTACACCTCAGCCTAACATTACTGCAAAGACCTTTCTTATTCTGGTCTTCACTCAAAGTTGAATATTTTTAATTACAAAATTTATACAACAAAGCAATAGCCCTAGGTATAGAATATAAGGTATTTATATCCCAAAGAGTCCTACTTGTTTTTTTTTTTTAAATATGCCGGGTGTGGTGGCGCACACTTGTAATCCCCACGCTTGGGAGGCGGAGACAGGAGGATCACGCAGATTCGAAGCCAGTTGCACTGGCTTAAGAGACCTTGTTTCCAAATTTAAAAAAATATATAAAATAGGTCTGGGAGTGTAGCCCAAGACATAGAAGGGCTTCCAGGAACCCCAGTACCACCAAAAATAAATAAATAAATGAATAAATAAATAAATAACAAATAAATAAATAAAATATGCTTTTTCCCACAAAAAATAAATTAGCTCTTCTCCCTAATATGTGAAAGCTAGGAAGAAATTGGTCATAGGAGGAACTCCAGAAGAAGAAGAAGCTTCTACAGATAAGCTAATAAGGCAACCTGAGAAGATGGGAAGGGGTAAAAGGAAAACTCTTTAAAGCACATGATGTATTAAAACAAACATATCAAAGTCAATTACTAAGCCAAGCATGGAGGGGAAGGAATGGGGAGGGAACGGGGTGGGAATTGCATAAGGGCTAATTGGATGATGTATGCATATATGTTTCTACCATCTTTTATCCCATTAAGATGTATGACTACAATACACCAATAAAAAATTTAAATAGAATAAAAAAAGCAATTTTAAAATGGTAAAATCTAGCTGCAATATGCTTAGCTAAGAAATAGAGGAAAAACAAAGCTAGTATATGATATTATGAGATATGTGGTGTATGAATTAAAATATATACTATTGAAATAAAATTTATATAAAATAGGAGATAAATGGTTAAAAAATAAAAAGCATGACAAATACGTGTTTGATAATTTTATTAGCTTTGCTCAATGAACTGTGGAAAGTGGTTTGAAACTATACTATCTGCCACATGCAAAAAAATACTTTAATGTGTTGGATAATAAATATTTTAGTTAAAAGATAATATATATACTAATCATAGATTCTACAGAAGGATTTTAAAATATTAATTATTTTTAATATTAGCCTTAATTAATGGTTTCAGAACAAGAAATTCCTGTGAAAATGCTTTGGAAGCAATACTTGCTGTAATTCTGAGTTTCAAAGTACAGTATTACATATTGTATCACCGGATAATAGAAAAAGAAGCATAATATTTCATTGTATTGAAATATCATCTTTAAATACATTTGTGGTTCACTTTCCCTAAAATATTTAGTTTGTTGTGTAATAATTTTTTCATTAGTGCTAGGAATTGAAATCCGGGCCTTGCATATATGTATTGCTTAATTAAGAGTTCTCCTACTGAAATACACAAATATCTCTTAATTTTTTATGTTTTTTCAAAAGTATCAAGGAAAAAAACTTTTACAAATATGGAAATAGAATATTGATTAGTTATTTAAAATATAAAAAAATATTTAGTACGCTTATATTAACACATTTGAATTGCGGGAAATAAAAGGACTTAAACTCCTTAATAAATTTTTGAGGACAACCACCATCACTCTTTGTTTCATCCAAATATTAGTCTAGAGCTCAATTAATAATAATTAGTATTTTATTAATGCATCCAAATATTAATTTATTAAACATCAAGAAAAATAATAAAGAATAATTTTATTAAATGCACAGAAGTATTTAATATTAATATGTTGACAGAATATGAAAAACAACAAAGCCTAAACTGTACAAAAGGCATAAATGTAAAAGTTACACAAAATACAATAATACAAAATACATATGTAAAACCAGATTCACACATACAAAGAATGAAATACTCAAAAATTTAAAAATTGAGGTACTACTTTTATTTATTTATTTATTTATTTATTTATTTATTTATTTATTTATTTTTGGTTGGTTTGTCTTTCTTCTTTTTTTTTTTTTATTGGTGCACTGTATTCATACATCATAGTGGGATACAAACTTTTGTAGACATACATGCACACATCGCCCAGTCAGCCCCCACTCGATCCCCACCCCATTCTCTTCCCATCTCTCCCTCCCATGCTTGGCTTAGTGGTTGACATCTAGTATTATAGCAATTTATCTAAAATTAAAAATGATAATCTCACATAACAGTTTCATTTGTCTGATACCAAGCTTTTGATGACTTAAAGATAACATTTCAATATTTCTTTTTACTTTCTTTCTTACCAGAGAATTTTTTTTTCTTTTTTTTAGGTGAAACTATCATATATTTATATATTTATTTTTCAGAAAAAAAATTCTATCCTAATATGGAAAATGGACTCTAGATACCCAAAACGATCTTGAAAAAGAAAAAAGCTAGAAGATATATATTTTCTGATTTCAAACCATATAAAGCTACAATAATTGAAACAGTGTAGTAGTATTCTAAAGGCAGATATATAAACCATTGGAGTTAAATAAAAGCCTAGAGCTAAATTCTTCCCTATATTGTCAAGGTATTTTTGACAAGGTTTCCATGAACATTTGGTGGTGGAAATAATAATCTTTTAACTAAATATTGTTGAAACATAATAATTACATGGAAAAGAATAAAGTTGGACCCTTACCTAATCCCATATACAAATATTAACTCAAAATAGATAAAAGACCTAAATATAAATCTTAAGACTATAAACTTTTAGGAGAAAATCTGGGTCATAAAACCTCACAACATTGAAATTGGCAGTGATTTCTTGGATATGATTTCAATGGCACAGGCAACAGAAGAGTATACAAACTCCCTAAAAAATAGAAAACAATATCGTAAACAGAGACAATGTAAACTGAGTTAACAGTTACTAATACAATGGGATAAAATATTTCACAAATGCTATATCTGAAGGTATATTAATATTCCAACTAAAAATCCTAAAATTTAACAACAATAAAGGCAAACAATACCATTTAGAGATAGGTAAAAGACTAACATAAATAATGAATCTCCACAGATAACCAATCTTAGTTGTCTATTGGATGGAAACCCTTGTTTCTCTGGTTCTGGTGTGTGTTACCTATTTCTTCTTTGTAGTTAATCTCTTTGAGTATTTTCTCTAGTGCTGGTTTTGAAGACATAAATTCCTTCAGTTTCTGTTTGTCATGGAAGCTTCTTATTTCTCCATCTAATTTGATAGAAAGTTTTGCTGGGTAGGAAATTTTTGGCTGGAAGTTGTTTTCTTTCAGAGTTTGGAATATGTTACTCCAAGCCCTTCTGGCTCTCATGACTTGGTTTGGGAAGTCTGGAGTGATTCTAATTGGCTTGCCTCTGAATGTCACTTGGCCCTTTGTTTTTGTTGCCTTTAAGATTCTCTGCTTGGCTTCCACATTGGTCATTTTGACAATTATGTGGCGTGGGGATCCTCTTCTCCGATCCTGTCTAAAGGGAGTTCTATAAGTTTCCTGGACCTGTGTATCAACCTCTTGCTCTATGTTTGGAAATTTTTCTGCTATTACTTCCTTGAAGAGATTGTTGATCCCTTTGGTTTCACTTTCTTTTCCCTCCTCTATTCCAATTATTCTTAGGTTAGCTCTCTTAAAATGGGCTCATATTTCTTCAATGTCAGATTCCTGCTGTCGGATATTTTTTCCTAGATTAGAAACTATGTGTTCATTTTGGAATGATCATCTTCTAAGAGCGAGATTCTGTTCTCCATGTGGTCTAATGGGTTGTTTGTGCTTTGAATTGAGGCCTTTACTTCATTAATTGCATCCTTTATCTCTTTTTGTCTCTCTCTGAATTCTTTTCGAAGCCCCTCTATTATTTCTACAGTTATTTTCCTGATTTGATCTTCTAGAAATCTCTGATTTTCTGTTTTATCGGGTTCTGATGTTGTGGGGTTGTGGGCATTCATTGCTCCAGTATTATTCCTCTTTCCCATGATTTAGGAAGTTTGTGCCTACTCTGGGTTCTTCCGTTGGGTCACTATGACTTCACTTAAGGTGCTCTGGATCTCGAGTCTGTAGTATCTCAGACCCCACTACTCCTTTACTGGGTTGTATCACAGAGTCTCCGACCCAGAGAGTTGATAGAGGCTGCTTTAGACTATGGGTGGTGCCAGGTTGCATGTTCTCCTATGGTGTGATATCTCTGCCACCGCCCCTCCCCCACTGGGTCCAGTCCCAGGGAGTACAGTACTGGGATTTCTCCTCTGTGGCCCGCAATTTGACTCACTGTTCTTGAGTACGCAGATGTAGCTGTACTGGGTTCGGTGAATTCTCTGCTGCTGCCGCCGGTGACAATATGACGCCACTGCCACGCCCTCGGCCATGAGGCTGGCGTACTTCTTCTTTGTTTTGATTTCCACTCTGAATCCCTGCAGCGTGTGCTGAGCTCAGCCACTGGGAGCTTTAGATTTTACCTGCAGTGAGAAATCCCGCCCGGCTGTTCTGCAGCGGCTCACCTCGGCTTGCTGTAGCCGTCCGGTGAAGTCGCCGCTGCTGCTGGCAGTATGGCGCTGCTGCCGCGGCCTCGGGCGTGAGGCCGGTGTATCTCTTCTGTGGTTCTGAGCTCTGTTCTCAGTCCACTTTCTCTCTGGAGCCTGGTGATTTTTTTTTTTTTTTTTGTCTTCGCAACAGTTGTATGTCTTTTTTTTTTTAATTTATTTTTTATTGGTGCAATGTATTCATACATCATAGTGGTATAAAGAAAATACTTTTGTAGACATACATGCACATCTCACCCAGTTAGCCCCTACCACGATCTCCACCCCATTCCCTCCCCATCCCTCCTTCCTACGCTTGGCTTACTGGTTGACATCTAGTATTATAGCAATTTATACAATATTAACATTGATAATCTCACATAACAGTTTCATTTGTCTGGTACCAAACTTTTGATGACTTAAAGATAACATTTCAATATTTCTTTTTGCTTTCTTTCTTACCAGAGAATATTTTTTTTCTTTTTTTTTTAAGTGAAACTATCATACATTTATTTATTTATTTTTCAGAAAAAATCTATCCTGATATGGAATATAGACTCTAGATACCCAAATTTGTTTCTCTGGTGATGGTGTTTTCTGGCTATGAAAGGAGCTGATTTTGTGGTAATGGAGATTAGTTGTTAGCAGGGCTCTTAAGCCCCACTTTTCTCGGTCGCCATCTTCCCGGAACTCCGAGGTACTACTTTTAGATATCACTTTATAAATAGAAATAATGAGCAATAGTAAAGTTAATTAAAACTGGTATATTTTCACAAGGCCTTTTTATTTTTTATTTTTATTTTTTTGGTGGTACTGGGGTTCCTGGGAGCCCTTCTACCTCTGGGCTACACTCCCAGACTTAATTTTTTTTAATATATTTTTTTATTTGGAAACAGGGTCTCTTAAGCCAGCGCGGCTGGCTTTGAACCTGTGCGATCCTCCTGTCTCCGCCTCCCAAGCATGGTGATTACAAGCGTGCGCCACCATGCCTGGCCACAAGGCCTTTTTAAAATATAGTCACCCTTTAGATATAAGCATGCTAATATATGTAAACATAACCTCATTTCTATAATTTTACTTAAAATGTTTCCTAATTTAAAATATTCAAAAGGAACAAAGTATTTATAAAGAAGCTTATAATAAGCATTATTGTTTAATTTCCTAATTTTTACTTTAACATGCTTCTAGAATTGATTTTGTGGAACTAATTTCAAATGTTCTACACTCTTTTAAAACAATCTATCCAAGGAAATATCTTCTAACTGAAAAATTGGGTGGGCATCTTATCTACACTTTTTAAATAGAACCTCCTTCCTTATAGCCTTAGTGATCATAATAAGGATAAATACATGACACCAAAATATGGTAATTAACTTTAGCATTTAATATTCAGGCACTAGGCATAAATGAACTTTTTTTATTTTATATAGTTATGACCTATAACATATATTATAAGTAGAAGACGTGTTTACAATCTTCTAGTCTAGACTCTAGGATAAAATTACTGCATACTATAATAAATGCCTAGAAAAAACCAGAAGCCAGATAGAAAAGGTAAGTTAAAAGTCTTAACAGAATTTGAGCCCCAAGATCTGATACTACCCAAAATTAGAAGCTTTGGATATTTTCTTTTAATGCAAATGGATCCATTCATCCCCGTATGGTTCTTTGCCTTTCGATATCCAGAGGCTGACTTCTATAGAACACATCAATGGCACCAATGGACTCTTTTTCCACATGTCACATAATTGGATTCAGTTGAGAAAGCTACAAGCAGAAGACAAGAAGTTTAGATGCATGAGGTCAGGCTACATTTTCCCATCAGGTTTTTCTCTTTTGGCTCATTAAGGGTCATTTACTCAAGTTCACAGCTGTTGTCAATTGGTGTTCTTAATTAAGTAATTTCAGTGGGATATAGAAACTGTTCCTTGACATGCTCCTCATTAGTGTCTCTAACTTCTGCCTACAAGTTTGTAAATTCTCCTATGTTAAACTTTTCTCAAATTATTAAATTTAAATATACTATCATTTTGCTCCTTGGTTGCTAACATATAAAAGATGCAAACCCCCAATTTCCAAGTTATTAAACTACAAATTTTCTTTTTCATAATCTTGCTTTAATTAAGATCTTCCACTTTCAATTTATCAGTATCTTGGAATGTAGCTACAATTAAATATCCAAGAATTTGAGCCCAGTCTAGTGTGGGTAGTAGTGCAAACCTAATCACAGTTCTTGGGAACTTGAGAGGAGGATCACAGGTTAAAAAAAAAAAAAAGGCAGCCTCAGCAACTTAGCAAGTCTCTTAGCCACTTAGTGAGATCTGTTCTAAAAAATAAAATGGGGCTATGGTTGTGTAATTCCCCTGAATTAAAATTCTTGTACTACAAAAATAATTAACAGCTAAAAGGTATAAATTCCCACCACCTGAAAATCATGGAAGTGAATCTGTATAAATATTGGTGAATGATGTAAAGTATGATATAACCATTTGTTTGGTAGTTTAATATCATTATTGTCAAATTCAGACATTATTGCCAAGTTATAAAGAAGAGAGCAATTCCAGAACTACAGAAGAGGTGAATTAACTCAGGTGAATAACTAAGCAAGGGAGGCATAATACTACATTAAACAGAATATAGAACACACAATTAAAGGAAACAAACATATTTTAATAATAACACTGAATGTCAAAGTGTTTACCTCCTCCAATGAAAAACATAGACTGGCAATGTATATTTAAAAAACATAATTTGAGGCCGGGCATGGTGGTGCACGCTTGTAATCCCAGCATTCGGGAGGCTGAGACCGGAGATTCACGGTTGGCAGACAGCCTCAGCTACTTAGTGAGACCTCTGCAACTCATTGAGACCCGTTTTCAAAATAAGGAATAAAAATTAGGGCAGGGGGTGTAGCGCGGAGGTCAAATGCCTCTGGGTTCCATCCCCAGACCCGCAAAAAAAAAAAAAAACACTAAAAAACATAATTCAATTACATGCTGCTTGTGAGAAACTCATAGCAAAAGCTATCCAAATACTAAAGGTGAAAGGATAAAAAAATATACTAAGCAAATGGAAATAAAATGAGCAGGGGTAGCAATGCTGATATCTAATAAAATAGACTTTAAGCTAAAACATATCAAAAGAAACAAAGCAGGGCTTTTCTCACTAATAAATGGAATAGTCCAGCAAGAAGATATAAGGATAGTAAGCATTTAAGCCCAAAATGTGGATGAACCCACATTTGTAAAACAAACTCTTTGGGACATCATGTCTAAAATACACCCAAGCTGGGTGTGGTGGTGCAAGCTTGTAACCCCAGTACTTGGAAGGTTGAGAAAGGAGAATCACACAGGTTGAAGCCAGCTTCAGCTATTTAGTGAGGTTCTCAGCAACTTAGTGAGACCCTGTTTCAAAATAAAAAATAAAATAGGTCGAGGGTGTAGCCTGGAGGTAGAGGACCCTGGGTTCCATCCCCAGGACCACAAAAAAACAAACAAACAAATAAAGAATAAAATACACCCAAGTAAAATAGTATTGGGAAAATTTAGCACACCACACATGCCACTAAATCAATCATCAAGGAAAAAGATGAGTAAAGACTCTTCTGACCTAAAGAAAACTATAAAACAAATGGACCTAATAGACACAGACAGAATATTTCAAACAACAACAGTTGAGTACACATTATTCTAATATATCCATAAAATCTTCTTCAAAATATACCATATTCCAGGCCACAAATCAAGTATTAGCACATTAAAAACATGTTCTATAATTCCCTGTACCTTATCAAACTGAATAAAAATAGAAATCAATAGCAGAAAAACTAAAATAAGTTACATAAATGCATGGAGATTGATACATTTTGAATAAGGAATATATTAGAAAATAAATCGGGAGAGAAATAAAAAATGTTCTGGAATTAAACAAAAATAGAGACATAACATTCAAAAATCTATAGAACAATTGGAAGGTGGTGTTAAAAAAAATATAGCACTGAGTACCCACATAAGAACAGAAAGTCTCCAAATAATCAACTAAATGAGACATCTCAAGGACCTAAAAAATACAGAAAAAGTATAATCCCAAAGCCTGGAAAATATAGAGAATAATTACAATCAGAGTGGAAATAACTGAAATGGAAAATAAAAAATTACAATAAATTAACAAAACAAAAAACTGTTTTTTAGAAAGATTAACAAAATTAAAAAAAAATGTTTAGCCAACCTAACTAAAAGAAAGAGATACATCGCTTCTCGGCCTTTTGGCTAAGATCAAGTGCAAAAGAAAGAGATAACCCAAATTATTAAATTTAAAAACAAAAAAGGCTGAGAGGCTGAGAAGAGAAGATTGCAGGATATAACTTCCCTGGGTTAAACCTCTAGTACTAAAGAAAAAGAAAGAAAGAGAGGAAGGAAGGAAGGAAGGAAGGAAGGAAGGAAGGAAGGAAGGAAGGAAGGGGGAAAGAGAGAGAGAGAGAGAGAGAGAGAGAGAGAGAGAGAGAGAGAGAGAGGAGAGAGAGAAAAAGAAAGAAAGAAAGAAAGAAAGAAAGAAAGAAAGAAAGAAAGAAAGAAAGATCACCACAGACTGTGGGGAAATTTAGAGAATCATCAGAAACTATTTTGAAAATATATACTTCCATAAACAATAAAACATGAAAAAAACAAAAGATTTCTAAGCACATATAACCTACATAAACCCGAGCCAAGAGGATGTAGAAAACCTAAAGTAACCAATAGCAAGCAAAAAATTAGAAATAGTAATAAAATTTTTACAATAAAAAATAAAGCCCAGCTCCAGATGGGTTTTCATCTAAATTCTACAAAAACTTTAAAGAATAACAAAACACAATACTCAACAAGTTTTTTTCCATGAAATAAAGACATGAAATTCTTTCAAACTTCTTCAATGAGGCCTGTATTACAATAATGTCAAAACCAAATAAAGATATCTTAAGAAAAGAAAATTACATACCAATATATTTGATGAACATAGATGGATGATCTAGCTGTGATCACATGAAACTCTAAAAATTCTGGCTTTTCTTCTGGTGGGATTCAAACTCTTACAGAAAAGATATTGTACTGAGGTGTGGATGGCAAATTATTTTGCCCCAAAAATAACACTGTTGCTATGGAAATCTGCAATAACATGAGGCTTTGCTTTACACAGTACTCATGTTTCCCAAGTACTTTTCTTGCCACAGAGCAAAAGTTTATAGCCTTCTGTGCCTGTGGCATGCTTGGCTGAGTTATTTCAGCCCATATACACCTCTGATGATACTGCAGTTATCACTGAAGATCCTACAGATGCAGGCGGGCAGATTACTCTATGTCCTGCCTAATGTATACCTAGGTACCATCTTCTAATTCACCTTTCTTCTGTGTCCAACTCTAGCATCTATTCCCACATCTGAAGGGATAGTTGGGTCATTGCTATGCTAGTTTCTGCATATACTCAGACTCTTGCTGAGACTTTTTTTTTAATTTATGGTCTTGAAAGTGTTCCATTGTAGCCTCCTTTGTCCCTACAGAAATAATTCAGTTTTTGCCACAGAGGTTCACTGGGCAGGTTAGCTGAGTGGTCTCGAGATACTGAGTCATCTTGAAGAGGCTGGTTGTAGTCATTCAATTCCTTGCAGAAAAGGCCTGTAGATTCTCAGTCTTTAGAAGTTCAGCTTTAGCTACAAGAAATTGCTGGGAAGTTTGGCTGGGTGGTCCAGAGGTTTCAAGTCTAGAGATACTAAAGTGTGAAAAGAAGAATGGGATTGCTTTTTAGTGTTGGTTTTCTGAAAGCACTGCCTGCCCAAATTTTTCTTCTTTATTGGATTAATCTTCAAAAGCCACTGGGTTTCAGCAGCTGCTAGCTCCCAAATGAAATTAACAAGATTGTGCTTGGCTCTGCTTTCCCCTTATCAGATAAGATGCTTGGAGCTTTTTAGTCCTCTCCTCTGTGTATTGCCTTAAATTTAACTACATATGGATTGTCTTCTGTTGAGTTATGACTAGTTTTCTTCTCTTGCCAAGAAACAATTTTTCTATTGATTTTCTACATTTTCAAGCAACCAAAACATTCTGCATTCCTCTCTTCTGCCATCTTGGATCACCATATTTGTTGATAAACAATTCTCTGTTGAATTGAAAGTTTCATGAATTTTATGATGAATAAAAATAAAAGAAATGGATATATGTTATTTTCTGGCCATATAGAATAAAAAGTAGTACACATATATGCTACATAGATTTTGTAGGAAATTAGCAGACTGATACCAGTTTGTATTTACAACCATCCCTGTGATTTTCTGATTTTCTCAGTAACATTGATTTATCAGCCACCCTTATAAGATTTTTGCCAATTATTAGTTACCAATTTAGTCTATAATCCAAATTCAATTTCATTTCCCATGCTTTGTGATGATATCAAACTTGAACTCTATTAACATCTTCTTTTTTTCAGCTAGAACAATACTTACTTTTACACTACACACTACAATGACCCAAAGAACATTGACAAAAAAAAAAAAGCATTTCTTTTCCTGTTTAAAGTATGCTACTGTGTTCTACTTCTACAGGACTCAGAAGTAATGGGGTATAGAACATCTAGTTGCAATCTTTTTGAACAGTTATCTTCCCAGAGTTTCACTGGCATAAAAACAGGTCATTTCCTGCTTGCCAGACATAGCCTTTGGCACCTCCATTGAATCTTCTCTCTTCAATGGCCATATTTTATCCACCAGACCATAATTTATTGTTGAATTGTACTGTACCAATTTTCTTCTTTGATATTGTGCTTTAGTAATTGAGGTAGCAGGTACTACCTGTATACATTTTTCCTCTGATTTTTTTCTTACTTCTGCTTAACTTCTTATGAATTAATGATTTATCACTATTTAATATTATTCTAAATTATTTATTTGGCAATTGTGTAATAGTTCTGTCTTCTGGCTATATTCTGATTGATATAAATAGGTATTAGATACCTTGTTTGCTAATAGGGAACAGGTTACACCTATGTGAGCCTTATATTTTTCATCTGAAAAAAACCAACTTTGAATTATTTTATGTTTCTCAATTTTACATATTAAATCATAATGTAAAACTTTAGAAAGCTCTGTATTTTCAATGGTATATCCTTTTAAAATATCACCAAAGTCTTCTCCATTATTTTAATTCCTTGATTCACTTATTAATTTTTGAAGAAATCAAGGAATATTAGTTTATCTTATAAATATTCCTTTGGTTAAAAATACTTTTTATGATTTAAATGTGCCAAACTGGGCAATAAAAAAATCTAGAAATATCATTTCTCTACTATTGAGAATACTTGTATTTGAGCAGCTTTTATTTTACCTTCTCAGAAAAATTGCAATTCTGTCATCTTTGCATGACCCAGAGAGGGATGGCCTATTTCTCCCTGGGCTTCCAGAAATACTCTAGCCTATTTAATCTTATATATTTATGTCTATTCCATAACCATGTCCTTTATCATCCAGAAGTATAAAACTAATACTTAGACTTTACATTATAATATTGCTTAACACAATATATATTCTTTTCCAAGCATGCGTTTTCTCAACAGATATTATCCTCCTTAAAAAAAATTAATCAGTTGTTCATGGAGTGAGGGACCCTCTTGAACACATACCAGAATAAATCAACTTGTTAAAACTGTTTAAAATATATGATTACACTTTTATGCTGGGACGAACATCTTATTTCTCCCTTTTTTTTTTTTACTTTAATGTGGGTAGTTTGTAAAAAACAAAGAAGATAATTCATTGAAACTTAGAAATATATATCATTTTAAGTTGAACTAAAAAGTTCATTTGGTTGCACAAATATACTTTAAAAATTACATAATTTCTCCTGGCTGAGTGTGGTAGTGCATGCTTGTAATCCCAGCATTCAGGAGGTGGAGAACAGAGGATTGCAGTTCGTGGACAGCCTCAGCTACTTAAGAGACTGAAAATCAGCCGGGCGTGGTGGCGCACGCTTGTAACCCCGCGCTTGGGAGGCAGAGACAGGAGGATCACACAGGTTCGAAGCCAGCTGTGCTGGCATAAGAGACCCTGTTTCAAAAATATAAAATAGGTCTGGGAGTGTAGCCCGGAGGTGGAAGGGCTTCCCAGAACCCCAGTACCACCAAAAAAAAAAAAAAAAGAGAGACTGAAAATCTAAGGCTGGGGGTACAGCTTGGAGGTACAATGCCATTGAGTTCCATTCCCGGTATGTCAAAAAGAAAAGAAGAGAAAAGAAAAGAAAAAAGAAAATATATATAATTTCTCTAAACCTCTTTTTTATATTTATATTCATTTCATTATTTTAAAATTTTTTATTGGTCCATTGTACTTGTACATCGTAATGGAATACAAGATGGTAGAGAGATACATGCACACATCATCCAATTAGCCCTTACCCTATTCCCACCCCATTTCTTCCCTCCTCCTTACTTCTTATGTTTGGTTTAGTGATTAACATTGATATATTTGTGAATATACATCATGTGTATTCACAAGAAGGGATTTCCTTCTTCCCCTGTCCATCCTTCTCAGTTAGGTCGCTTTATTTATTCATCTATAGTTTCTCATTCTTGGTCTAGGGTTCCTCCTATGACCCATTTTTTCCCCTAGCTTCCACATATTAGGAAGAGCATCGGCTGACTTAATTTTTGTAACAGACTAATCATACTCAGTATAATGTTCTCCAGTTCAATGCATTTTTTATAAATGATGTAATTTTGTTCTTCTTTATGGCTGAGTAAAATTTTATTGTGTACATATCCCATAGTTTTGTAATCTAAATCTATTTTTCTAATATGTAAATAACATCATAAAATGGTCCTGTTCTTAGAGTTGGTATAAGTACATAGCTGGAGAGTAGATATACAAAGCATTAAGTACCAATTTTCCATTATCAAAAGTATTGCTAATATGATGATGATGGGGCTTTTATCTCGAGTGTATGTGTGGTACATGTGTGTACACAAACACAAGCACATGCGGGTCCCTGTGTTCTTGGGGTTTGAACCCAGGGACAATTTACTTTAAAGCTACACACCAGCATTTTTATTTATTTATTTTGATACAGGGTCTTGTTAAGTTGCTGAGAGTTTCAAAAATTTGCTGAGGCTGGCTATGAACCTGCAATCTTCCTGTCTCAGCCTCCCAAGTACTGGGATTAAAAAGGACCATCTTTTCACCTCCTTATCATTCTCTTTTAGCATTGCAAAGAGAAATGAATACTATATTATACTGAAGAGCTTCTGTACATCAAAGAAAACTACCAATAACCCCAACCAAGAGCCAACAGAATGGGAGTAGATTTTTTTGCCACCTACTCCTCCAATAGAGGAGTAATATTTAGAATATACAGAAAACTCAAGAAACTCAGCACTAAGAAAACAAATAACCCAATCAAAAAATGGGCAAGTGAATTAAATAGACACTTCACAAAGGAAGAAATTCAAATGTTCAATAAATGCATGAAAGAATGATCAACACCTTTACAATCAGAGAGATGCAAATCAAAACTACCCTGAGATTTCACCTAACTCCAACTAGAATGGCAATCATTCAAAACACAAACAAGAAATTCTGGCAAGGATGTGAAGTGAGAACTCTAAAACACTGTTGGTGGGATTACAAATTACTGCAACCACTTTGGAATACAGTATGGAGGATCCTCTGAAGAATGGAAATGAATTTACTGTGTGATCCAGCAATACCACTTCTGGGTATTTTTTATTCAAAAAAATAAGAAATTGGAGACATTTCCTAATATGCAAAACCTAGGGAGAAATGGTAACAGGAGGAACTCTAGATGAAGAAGAAGATTCTATAGATGAGAAAATAAGGCAACCTGAGGGGATGGAAGGAAAGAGGGAAATTCTCTAATGGACATGGTATACATTAACAAACATATCAAAGTCAATCACTAAGTTAAACATAAGAATGAGGTTGGGAGAAAGAATTGGGCGGGAATTGGGTTAGGGCTAATTGGCTGATGTGTGTATGTATGTCTCCGCTATCTTGTATCTCAATAAGATGTATGATGACAGTGCACCAATAAAAAATTAAAAGATGACTCTAGTCTCTAATATATCATTTTAAAATAAAATATGTCATAAACAAAAAATGAAATTTAATTATATATTCTATGTAACCAAATGAATTTTTTTCTTCTTGTATAGAGAGAATATGATATTTTTTTCTTTGTAAAATCAATCATAGAATTTCACGAACAAAAACATGACCTTCCTAAAACTTATGTTGCAAGAATAAAGCTAGTCCAAGCAGCTTGCGTAACTGTGGTTCTTTGGGCACCCAAAACTTTTTGGTGAGTGGCAGTACCTCCATAGCACTTTCTTTCATTCATCATCTGTGACAAGGCAATTTATCTGCATTTGCCTTCTTGCTGATTAAGCCAGTGGAGTAATGCAGGTGCCTCAAGAGTGCTTGACTGCTAAGAGCCAAGAAAACAAAGACACAGCATTTCCTTAGAAAAAAACAAGTCATTATTACCATTCTGTTTGTGTGTGTTCTCTTTAGTATAAATAGTTATGGATCACTCCATTCAGAAAGACCAGTGTCTCCACATCAGTTTGCTCTTCATCAACCTGTAAAAACAGGTTTAAATTTTTTATAAGCATATATTTTCCTCCCATATAATACTAATTTTTATAATTTCTATTTAAAACTGTATGAAACAAATTCTGACTGTTACCATTTACTCAGGTGTAATTTTCAGGCACTGGTTGTATAATAGCTATTCCCCAAAAACATATGACTGTTATATATAACAAATTACCTTATTACAATTTTTAAAATGCAATTTTAAATTATTGCCTGCCTCTTTATTGACGAACATCCAAACCATAATTTAGTATTAGTACATTTTATACAGCATCTTCCTGCTATTAAACTTCTGCTGTTAGGCAATTTTTAGCTCCTTTGTGTGAGATAATGGTGATTAAAGAGTCTCAGTCTGACATGATAATTCAGTTCAATAGCTTCAAGTTGTCTTTCAATTTCCAAATCCCTTTGCAGGTAAAAATTAAAATAACTTTTAAATCAAATATCTTCTAAAATACAAATTTCTGTTTTTTACAGAATGTAAGGAAACAGATATGAACAATAATGTAGATTAAAAAAACTTTATATCTTTTTTAAAAAATTAAAATTTAAATAAGATGCTTTTTTGTAGTAATGGAAATTGAACCCAAGGGTATTCCACTTCTCAATGTTCTTCTTTATAGCTAAGTTACAACCAAAGCCCTATTAAGCCCTATTATTCTTTATTTTGAAGACAGGGTCTCACAAAGTTGTGAATGGTCTCACTAAATAGTTGAGGCTGGCCATGAACCATAATCCTCCTGTCCCAGCCTCTCAAGTACTGGGATTAAAGCATGTGCCACCATGCCTAGCTCAAGATGCTTTGGATTTCAAGCCAGCATTCTGTCTTTTTTGATATGGATCATATTGAAAATGGCATATATTCAGACTGTGCTTGGTGCCCTCTTCCCCCACTTTCCCTTTCCCCCTCTAAATAATGACTGTATAGGTTAACCGTGTTATATTTATACTTTTACACATATTAGAATGTAGCTCCTCCATTAATCAACCTCATCCTTCTTCCTCTAACATCCTTCCATCCTAGCTTTGCTGAGGTTCCTCCTCTATTATATGGAGTCCCATTGGTATTTCTAATACTCCCTAGTTTGGGCTGATTAGAGAAAACATGTCCTTTCTCTTTCTGCGCTTGACTAATCTCACTTAACATAATGTTCTCAAGGTCTGTCCATCTTCTTCCAAATGACATTACTTTGTTCTTTATAGCTGAGTAGAATTCCATTGTGTGTGTTTCCCATAATTTTCCAATCCATTTATCTATTGATGGAGACTTAGGTTGGTTCCATATTTTGGCTATTACAAATTGTGCTGCTATTAACATGGGTATGCATATGTTACTATGGTTCTCTGATTTCAGCCACCTTGGAAAGATACTCAGGAGTGGGATAGCCTGATCATATGGTGGATTCATTCCCAGTTTTCTAAGAAATCTACACACTGATCTCCATAGCTGCTGAATTAGTTTGCTCTCCCACCAACACTGTAAAAGAGTTCCTCTTTCCCCACATCCTCACCAGCATTTTTTGTTATTTAATTTTTTGATGCTTGCCACTCTGATGGGGTTAGATGGAATCTCAGAATAGTTTTGATTTGCATCTCCCTGATGGCAAATAATGCTGAACATATTTTCATGTATCTATTGGCCATTTGTATCTCTTCTGTTGTGAAATGTCTATTCAATTTAGTTGCCCATTTATTGATTGGGTTATTTGTTTTGTTAGTGTAGTCTTTTGAGTTCTTTGTATATTCTGGATATTAGTCCCCTATCAGAGTGTTGGCTGGAAAAGATCTTCTCCAATTCTGTAGGCTTCCTCTTTAGGTTATTGATGGTTTCCTTTGGTGAAAAGAAACTTTTTAGTTTGATGCCATCCCACTTGTTAATTCTTGCTTTAATTTCCTGTGCTTTGAAGGTCTTGTTGAGAAAGTTACTGCCTGTGCATATACGTTGAAGTGTTGAGCCTATGCTCTTCTCTAATAACTTCACAGTCTCTGGTCTAATATCTAAGCCTTTAATCCATCTCGAGTTGATTCCTGTGCAAGGTGAGAGGTGAGGATTTAGATACATCTTTTTTACAAACAGACAGCCAGTTCTACCAGCACCATTTGTTGAAATGGTTGTCTTTTCTCCAACCTAAGAGTTTGGCCCCTTTGTCAAAGATTAATTGACTATAGATGTGTGGGTTTGTTTCTGTATCTTCTATCCTGTTCCACTGGTCCGTCTGCCTGTTGTTTTGCCAATTCCATGTTGTTTTTACTACTACTGCTCTATAGTATAATTTTAAGTCAGGGATTGTGATGGTTCCTGCATGGTTCTTATTGCTTAGGATTGCTTTGGCTATTCTGGGTCTTTTCTTTCTCCATAGAAAATTCAAGACTAATTTTTCTAAGCCTATGAAGAATGTCATTGGTATTTTTAAAGAATTGCATTGAATCTGTAGATCCCTTTTGACAGAATGGCCATTTTCATGATATTAATTCTGCCTATATCCAACATCATTCATGTAAAAAACATTGCAGAAAATTGGAATAGGAGAAATTTATTTCAATATCATTAAGACAATTACAATAAATCCAAAGCCAACATCATACTGAATGGGAAAAAAAAAAACTGCAAGAATTTTCTCTAAAATCAGGAACAAGACAAGGATGCCCATTATCATGACTCCTTTTCAATATAGTCCTTGAGTCTCTTGCCGCAGCAATAAGAAAAGAGAAGAAAATCAAAGGAACTGAAATAGGAAGAGAGGAATTAAAACTCTCATTTGCAGATGACATGATTCTTTATCTAGAAGACCCAAAGAACTCAACCAAAGACTTCTAGGGCTGATTAATTAATTCAGCAAAGTTTCAGGATACAAAATCAGTCTAAAAAAATTAGTTGCTTTTCTATATGCCAACAATGAATATACAATGAAATAAAGAAAACAATTCCATTCACTACAACCTCAAAACCAATAAAATACTTAGAAATAAACCTAACCAAAGATGTAAAAGACCTCTACAATAAAAACTATAAAACATTACAAAAAGAAATTGAAAAAGACCTTGGAAGATGAAAAGATCTCCCTTTCTCATGGATAGGCAGAATAAATACCATTTCATTTTATTTAAGTGTTGTGGCTTGTATTGTCATGAAAATTCAGTTTCTTTCTAGGCATTTCAGTTTTATTTATAAATAAATAATTAATATTATATATTAAATATAAAAATCAAATAGTTAATATAAAATTGTTTTTAGTCTAATAATAGAAAACATTTTTGCCACATTGAATATTATACAGTACAGTTTCTTTTGCATATTTGGATTATTTCATATATATATAGGCATATACATATATGGACTAAACTGGCTTTCTGATTTTTTAACTAATTATTACTATTACCAGCTGTGATAATGCCTTACATTTTACAAAGGTCTAAGATGAAATTTTAAATTAGTATGAAATTAATGTAAAAATAAATGTATGAGATAAAATTCTTGTTATATAAGATAATTTAGGAGAAATGCCTTTAAAGTAGGTATAGATATTTTGCCTTGAAGACATAGAAATGTGAATTTTATGTAAAGAAAGCATTGAATTGAATTCTATTCTAGCATGGTATAGAACACAAAGAGTTAAGTTTTTCCCCATAGTTGACTCACCTATAAAAGAGGGCCTTTGCACTGGCTGAAATAATTAATTCTCATTACTCAAGAGAAATGGAATTGAGGTTCTGCAGTGATTTCCAAATTCTGTCTGGAATTTGCAGAATTCTTTGATCATAAGGTAGTGCATTTACTTTCAAATAATTGTTAATAACATCCATAGCCCCTCCTCTCAAATAACAGAACCATAGGTAACAGGACTTAATGATGATGTAGGACATTCTAGTGGGAAAATAATGGTGGCATTCTGAGGTATTCAAATTAATAAGAATAAAATTAAATGAGTAGTGGAAAAGGAAGCTGTGATAGTCTAATTCATCATTATTTCTTTTTAGAGATAATTTTATCAGTTATGCTTTTGTAATAATTTAATGTTTTTCTGTGTAATGGTATATTAACAGTGTTTCTAGTACTGACTCTTACAATTTAAATTTCACCTATAAATACAACTAAATTAGCATACTCCTATTGTGGCTCTATTTTCTGCTGGGACTTTGTGTTTTTCCTTATTCGAGTACCAAGGAGCTATAAGTTTCTTCCTCTTGGTAGAGAATATGTATGGATGTTGGGTAGATAAGCAATTAGATGCACTATTTGTTTTCTACTTGAACTGAGTATTTGTTTACCATTTTTATAACTTTCTCTAATCTCAATAATCTGCACTCTCTGCAATCTATAAACCTCTGGGTACACTTAGCCAATGGGAAGACTTGAGCTGACCATGAACAATGTCTTTAACATGGAAATGTCAATCTCCAGAACTGTGAAAAATATTTATTTATAAGCCACTCAGTTAATGTTACATTATCATAGCATACCAAATAGAATAAAATACTTATATGAAAACTACAGATAAAAACTTTTAGGAAAGACTTTTTAAATATGTCCTTTCACCGGGCGTGGTGGCACACGCTTGTAATCCCCACGCTTGGGAGGCGGAGACGGGAGGATTGCTCAGGTTTGAAGCCAGCCACGCTGGTGTAAGAGACACTGTTTCAAAAATATAAAATAGGTCTGGGAGTGTAGCCCAGAGGTAGAAGGGCTTCCAGGAACCCCAGTACCACCAAAAAAAAATGTCCTTTCATAGATGATGTGATATCATAGACATATATAAATATGATATGAAAGAAACTTTAATTTACTGTTGTGAAATACTATATAATACTATATTTTCTTTACTATTAAATGTATAATATTTTCTACATATTGATCAATCCCAAGTACCATTCTATAATATTCACACTCCCCTCGAAGTTTCTTGAATGTCCATACAATGAACTTGTATTGTAGAATACCTTCTTCATACATGTGAAGTATTTGGTTTGATACTTATAAAATTTCTTATTATTTGACCAGCATCAGTAACATTAAGAGTAATTCATTGTCTTACTGATAAATGAAAGACAAAAAAAGATGTTTAAATAAAATACTTATAAATTAAGTACAATTCAGCCTGAGAAGTTGAAGAAGCTTTGAATATATCTATGCCAGATTATTTTTAACTGGTGATGAGTACATGGTTTGATCACATGTCTTCCAAACTCCTTTTATATGCAAAATACTAAGAAATTAAAGTATGATAACTCCAAATACATTTATTACAATTTATACTTTTAAAATTTATAAAGAATTGAAATAGATTTTTTTTTCCAATGAAGACATATAAATGAAAAACAGGCAGCTAGACAAAGTGGCAAATGTGTTGTAATTTCAGTATTTGGGAGAGTGAGACAGAAGGATTAGAAGTTCACAGCCAAGATATGGTTAGTGAGATCCTGTTTCAAAATAAAAAAAAAGTGATAGGCTGGGCTGGACATGGTGGTACATGCTTGTATAATCCCAGCATTCAGGAGGCTGAGACCAGAGGTTTCCAGTTTGCAGACAGCCTCAGCTACTTAGTGAGGCCCTCTGCAACTTAGTGAAACCCTGTTTCACAGTAAAAATAATTAAAAATAGGGCGGGGGTGTAGCTTGGAGGTAGAATGCCCATGGGTTCTATTGCCAGTACTAAAAAAAAAAAAAAAAGTGATGAAGATGTAGCTCAAAAGTGGAATACTTCTTTGGATCAATCTCTAGTACCACACACACACACACACACACACACACACACACACACGTGCACACAAATCACAAACAGGTGTATGAAAAGATGCTCAATATCCAAAATCATGAAAATGCAAATCAAATGTACAATGAGGTGTCACTTCACACCTGTTAGGATTAGCATTCTCTAAAATGTGTAGATAATAAGGTGTTGGTAAGAATATAAGAAATTAGAACTCTTGTTCTAAATAGTGCAAACTTTATAGAAAGTAGTATGAAAGTTCATTACACACTCATAATTCCAGCATTTGGGAGGCTGAGACAAGAGGATAGCAGTTAGAGGACAGTCTGTTACTACTTAGTGAGGCCCTTTGAAACCCTGTTTCAAAATAAAGAATAAAAATTATGGCTGGGGCTATAGTTCAGAGGTAGAATGCCCCTGAGTTTCATCCCCAGTACCACAATAAATAAATAAATAAATAAATAAATAAATAACCACCATATAATTCAAACATGACACCTCCATGTATTTATTCAGAAGTTTCAAAATGTGGATTTCAAAAAGATATCTGCGGGGCCCCTGGCCCCGACCCTGGGCAGGTGGGCAGGTGCTGGCGGGGCGCCCCTAGGTGACCCCCCTCTCCACCCGGAAGGACCCTGTGGTCCAGGCTCCTGGCCCTGACCCTGGGTGGGTGGACAGGCATTGGCAGGGCACCCCTAGGCAACCCCCTCTCCACCCGGAAGGACCCTGAGTTCTGGACCCCTGGTCCAGACCCTGGGCAGGTGGGCAGGCGCTGGCGGACACCTCTCCACCCAGAAGGACCCTGAGGTCCGGGCCTCTGGCCCCGACCCAGGGCGAGTGGGCAGTTATTGGCGGGGCACCCCTAGGCAAACCCCTTTCCACCTGGAAGGACCCTGTAAAAAAGAAAAAAAAAAGGAAAATATTGGAGAGGGGTCAAGGAGGTGGCAGATGCCAGGATACTGGCGATGCAGACAAAACTTATCCAAAGGAACTGGAATTATTGGAAAAATTCCCCACTAAGAGGACTGCTTCTTCTCTACATTGTTAAGAATCTTGGACATCACCTGTAAGGAGAGAGTTTAGCGGAGACCAAGGAGAAAGGCGGTGCTGAAAGCGGTCTTTGCGTTGGCGGTAGAGACTTGTATTCAGGAAAAGCAGAAATCGGAGCCTACCAACATTAATTTTTTATTTTTTGGAGAAATTACACCAAAGGTTGAATGCTACCGTCGCGCATGCTTAGGAAGACTGGACAACATTCAAAGTGGAAAAAGAGCTTGGGAAAGATTTGAAATGGTGGAAGCAGTGGCAGTGACAGTGGCCAGTACTCAGGGGAGGCAGAGATCTGATGCATTACACCTGGAAACTTTGAAGTAATGACCCCAGAGGCAGAATGCTACCACCACCATGCACCCTCGAGAACATGGGACAAATAGTTGGGCAAAGAGGGTGCTCGGATTAGAGCCTGCTGAGGGGTGAGGCCAGTGACGGACACAGCAAAGCTGTGATCGGAGCCTGCCGTGAGGCAAGGCCGGTGCTGGGGCCTCCGAGGCTGGGATCGAAGCCTGCTGAGGGGTTAGGCCGGTGCCATGGCCAACAGCTGGCATCGGGGCCTTCCGTGAGGCCGTTATTGAGGCCTCCGAGGCCAGGATCAGAGCCTGCCAAGGGGTTAGGCCAGTGCTGCGGCCAGCGAAGCGAGGATCGAAGTCTGCCGCAAGGCAACGCCGGTGCTGGGGCCTCCGAGGCCGGGATCAGAGCCTGCCGAGGGGTTAGGCCAGTGCTGGGGCCAGTGAGGCCGGGATCAAAGCTTGCCGCAAGCAAAGGCCAGTACTGGGGCCTCAGATGTCGTGATCAGAACCTGATGAGTGGTTAGGCCGGTGCTGGGGCCACTGGCTGACATCGGAGCCTTTCGTGAGGCAAGGCCGCTATTGAGGCCTCTGAGGCCAGGATCGGAGCCTGCCAAGGGGTTAGGCTGGTGCTGGGGTCAGTGAGGCCGGGATCGGAGCCTGCTGTGAGGCAAGGCCGGTGCTGTGGCCTCCAAGGGTGGGATCGGAGCCTGCCGAGGGGTTAGGCCGGTGCCAGGGCCAGCAAGGCCGGGATCGGAGCATGCTGTGAAGCAAGGCCGGTGCTGGGGCTTCTGAACCCGGGATCGGAGCCTGCCAAGGGGTTAGGCCGGTGCTGGGGCCAACGGCCAGCATCGGAGCCTTCTGTGAGGCAAGGCCGTTATTGAGGCCTCAGAGGCCGGGATCGGAGCCTGCCAATGGGTTAGGCAGTTGCTGGGGCCAGCAAGGTCGGGATTGGAACCTGCTGCGAGGGAAGGTCAATGCTGGGGCCTCTGAGGCCGGGATCAGAGCTTGCTGAGGGGTTAGGCCGGTGCCGGGGCCACTGGCCAGCATCGGAGCCTTCTGTGAGGCAAGGCCGCTATTGAGGCCTCTGAGGCCGGGATCAGAGCCTGCCGAGGGGTCAGCCCGGTGCCAGGGCCAGTGTGGCCAGGATCAGAGCCTGTCTTTTGGCAAGGCCATTGCTGGGGCCTCCGAGGCCGGGATCGGAGCCTGCCGAGGGGTTAGGCGGGTGCTGGGGCCAACGGCCGGCATTGGAGCCTTCTGTGAGGCAAGGCCGTTATTGAGTCCTCCGAGGCCGAGATCAGAGCCTGCCACGAGGCAAGGTCGGTGTTGGGGCCTCTGAGGCTGGGATCAGAGCCTGCTGAGGGATTCAGCCGGTGCCGGGGCCACTGGCCAGCAATGGAGCCTTCCGTGAGGCAAAGACACTATTGAGGCCTCTGAGGCTGGAATTGGAGCCTGCCGAGTGGTTAGGCCGGTGCTGGGGCTAGTGAGGCTGGGATTGGAACCTGCCGTGAGGCAAGGCCGGTGCTGGTGCCAGTGAGGCCGGGATCAGAGCCTGCCATGAGGCAAGGCCGGTGCTGGGGCCTCTGAGGCCGGGATCAGAGCCTGCTGAGGGGTTAGGCCGGTGCTGGGGCCAACGGCCAGCATTGGAGCCTTCTGTGAGGCAAGGCCGTTATTGATTCCTCCGAGGCCGAGATCAGAGCCTGCCATGAGGCAAGGCCGGTGTTGGGGCCTCTGAGGCTGGGATCAGAGCCTGCTGAGGGATTCAGCCGGTGCCGGGGCCACTGGCCGGCAATGGAGCCTTCCGTGAGGCAAAGACGCTATTGAGGCCTCTGAGGCTGGAATTGGAGCCTGCCGAGTGGTTAGGCCGGTGCTGGGGCTAGTGAGGCTGGGATTGGAACCTGCCGTGAGGCAAGGCCGGTGCTGGTGCCAGTGAGGCCGGGATCAGAGCCTGCCGTGAGGCAAGGCCAGTGCTGGGGCCTCTGAGGCCGGGATTAGAGCCTGCTGAGGGGTTAGGCCGGTGACGGGGCCACTGGCCGACATTGGAACCTTCCATGAGGCAAGGCCGCTATTGAGGACTCTGAGGCTGGGATCAGAGCCTGCCAAGGGGTTAGGCCGGTGCTGGGGCCAGCAAGGCTGGGATTGGAGCCTGCCGCAAGGCAGGGCCGGTGCTGGGGTCTCGGAGGCCGGGATCAGAGCCTGCCGAGCGGTTAGTCCAGTGCCTGGGCCAGCAGCCGGCATCAGAGCTTTCCATGAAGCAAGGCTACTACTGAGGCCTCTGAGGCCTGGATCAGAGCCTGCCGAGGGTTTAGGCCAATGCCAGGGCCATCAGTTAACATTGGAGGAGCCTGCCATGAGGAAGGCCAGTGCTCGGGCCTCCGAGGCTGGGATCAGAGCCAGCTGAGGGGTTAGGCGAGTGTCGGTGCCAGCAAGGCCAGAACCAGGGCCTCCCATGAGGCAAGGCCACTGCTTGCGCCAGGGAGGTCTGGATCAGTCCAACAGGTAGCCAGGCCACAACTGGGGCCGTCAAGAGTGGGATCGGTATTTGCAACGCAGCGTGCACAGAGAAATATTGCAGAAAATTAAAACCAGATGCTTCCCCTAATCAGCAATAACTAGGAGGAAAGGGGCAACAGGAAATGGTCGAGCTATAGAAAGGGCCCTATAGTGAAGCAATTAAGTTGACCAATCAGAGGGTATGGAATAGGGGAGAATGGAGCCTCTTTAAAAAGCAAGAGGTACATAAACATATGTATCAAAGTTAATCACCAAACAAGCATGGGATCAAGGGAGGGAGAGGGAATGGGATGGGGACTGGAAGAGGGCTAATTGGATGATGTGTGCTTGTATATCCTCTCAAGTCTTGTATTCCAATGTGATGTATGATTACAATGCACCAATAAAAATAAATTTAAAAAAAGATATCTGCACTATCATGTTCACTGAAGCATTATTACTATAGCCAAGGTAGAGAAACAATCTAAATGTCCATGAATGAATGAATATATGTATAAATACGGTATGCACATAGTCACTACAGATCACATTTAGCTCTAAAAAAAGACATTTGATAATTTTTGACAAAATATGTGGACATGAAAGGCATTGTACTAAGTGACGAGTTCAGTAAAATAGAGAGATAAGTGCATGATTCCTCTTGTATAAGGTATCAATCATAGTCAAATGAATAGAAACAATGTAGAATGAGGGTCCAGCAGATGAGGGGATTAGGAAATGGAAAGTTTCTGTTCAAAGTATATTGTGAATGAGTTATAAAATCCGAAGTGTTATTGTGTATAATTGGTTCATTTAATTACTATAGTGCCTATAAGAAACAATACCGCATTGTGTACTTAAACATTTGTTAAGAGGGTAGATATTATGTTAAGTATTCTTATAACAATAATAACATAATAATAATATAATTAATAATAATAAAAGGGTAGGAGGAAATATTTGGAGGTGTCAGATTTATGGCATCAGATGGGATAATCATGTCACAGATGTTTAATTGTTTTCAATTTAATCACGTTGCATATGTTAATATTTAAAGCTTGATGCATAACATTCATACAAATAAAATTAAGAGAAAACATGTTCTAGAGATGTTTTGTGCAGCATTGTGCTTATAGTTTACAATAATGTACTGTGCACTCAAACTTTGGTTAAGAATAAATGTGTGATTTTTACTACATTAAAAAATACATGATAGAAGTGTTGGACACACCAGCAATCGCACTTGGGAGGCTGAGACAAGAGGCCTGCAACAGGTTCACAGCAAATCTCAGTATCTTAGTGAGACCCTATTTTAAAAGAAAAAAATAAATAAATAAAACTAAGGTACAGCGCAGAGACTGAATACCTTTTGGCTCAATTTCCAGTATCACACATAAACATAGATAGACACACATACAAACACATATGCATGCACACTCTCACATATGTGTGAGTGTGTGTGACATGTGTTTTAGAGTGTATGTTTGTGTAAGTCAGAGTCACATTGAATATTTCAAAGTAGTCCTTATACATGCTTTCAAAATCATGTGCCCAGCACTGTGTGCAGAAAAATATTAAGAAGCCAGATACTTCTGACAGAGCTACATGTTGGTTTTTTGGGAAGAGTTTTAACTTGAAATGGTAGAGAATGTTATTACATTCTGAAAATGTAATAAGAAAGAGTGATATGATCTGAAATTTTACTCTATTTCTCCAGCCCTTTATTAAAAGTTGAAATCATTGGTTCAACTCAAAGTTTCTCCATACATAATGGTCCTTGAAAAAGTAGTTCTGATGTTGAAATGAGAATCCCTCATGAAAATGGCTTTTTCTTAAGCAATATAAACACAATTTCTCCATTGGATTTTAGCCTGGTTTTGCTTCTTAATATTTCTCATAGACACAGAAGGGCCTGAAGGAAACATTATGCTACACTGAGAAATCATGCAAATTCAGGTCCTTTAATGATCTGCCCAACAGCTGGCTCATCGCAAATTGTTTCTTTATCACCTCTCTACAAACATTGGGATTGGCCCAATGTTGCTGCACAATTCACCCTGAGTTAAGGGAAAACAAAGTTTTAGCTCCTAAAACTTACTCCTCCTGTTAGAAAGTGCTATGAAACTTGGAAACTGGCAGATCCTGAGCTTTTTTTTATTGCAATGCTGAATTTAAATTTTTAATAGAATTTATTTTGACTGGACTATTTTTTAATTGTGTAAGGACACATTTTAACATGAAGATTTGTATAAAGGAGAGATGAAGATAGATTGTTTCTGATAAAACAGATAATATTCAAAATAATAGTCATAGGCATTGTTGGTCATTAATTTTATTTATATATAAATAGTTTTTCTTTCTTGCAGTACAGGGAATTGAACCCAGGGGTATTCTACCTTTAAGCTATACTCCAAGTCCTAATTTTTTATTCTTTGTTTTGAAACAGAGTCTCATTAAATTGCGAAGGGACTCATTAAGTAGTTGTGGCTGGAATATTGAGGATGGAATGTAGAGATGTTCTATCTATCTCTATCTCTCTCTCTGTATATATAAACACACAATAAAACACATACACACACACACACACACACACACACACATATATATATATATATATATATATATATATATATATATATACACTAAGCCAAGTCTCACTAAATTGCAGAGGGCCTCACCAAATAGTTGAAGCTGGACAGAAACCTGTGATCCTCCTGTCTCAGCCTCCCAAGTACTGGGATTACAAATGTGCAATACCACTCTTGGCCACATTTTACTATTTTTTTTTATATATACACTTAGATTTCCAATGCTATTACTTGAACAAGTAGTAGCATCTTACTGGTTTTTAATTAAAAGTTGAATAAAACACTAAAAATCTTAGTTAATTTTATGGTGCATTTTAAATTTACATGGTAGTGATATTTAATGTGAAAATGCATGCATGATAATGCATGCTTACAGTATTGTTTAATGTGTTTACCACTTCACCCATTTTCCCCTCCCTTACAAAGAATATTGATGGTAACACATAACATCATTTGGTCTGTTTCCTTCCTCAAGCCTACTCTTTTCTCATTTTATCTTCTCTTCAATTCTTTTTCACTATTTTATTTTTATTCTACTTTTTTTTACATAAGGTTGTTTTAATTATTTTCTAACTAGCTTCCAAGTAAAACGCACACATACACAAATTGCATATAAGTAACACAATGAATAAAATATTATGTATATATATATACATATATATATATTCTATTATTGTTTGGAGTTACAATTTTGTCCTTTTGACAATTCCACTTTAATAGTCTTTAGATCTTCTCTTTTATGATCAAGTTTCTAGGTCCACCTTCTTTCCTACTTTAGCACACACCCTCTAGTGTTTGTCATAGTAAAAAATAGAATGTGTAAGCCGGGCAAGGTGGCGCACACTTGTAATCTCAGCATTTGGGAGGCTGAGACAGGAGGATCGAGGTTCACAGACAGCCTCAGCTACTTAGTGAGGCCCTTTGCAACTCAATGAGACCTTGTTTCAAAATGAAGAATAAAAAATAGGGCTGGGGATATACCTCAGAAGTAAAATGTCTCTGGGGTTAATCCCCAGTACTCAAAAAAAAATATTATGTTTAATTTAAAACTTTTTTATTTCTAAGGGTAAATAAAATTACAATTAATGATGTTTTACTAGAGCAAAGGAAAAGAGGAACAATGAAGGTGGAAGTTTCAGAGGTCTCTGTTGTTTTGGACTTTATATCACAAATATCCCATATGGAGACAAGTTGATGATGCTATTATTATGATTTTTCAGTCACCACTTGCTATGGTCAATATTATCACACATTCAGATAGGAAGAGGACATAACAGCATTAAGTTTGCCAACTCAGAAGGCCTGGTGACAGTTTGGCACACGGTCAGCTACACTAGAGGCAGATCGGGAAGGAGGGAAGAACAAATGTGCTTCAATACTCACTGAAAAGACTGCCAGTGGGGAGCAACACATTTCTTTTGTAAAAAGCTTGTCATCCACTAAGGTGGTGGCAGAGATTACATAGAAAATGTACCTTAAACAATATTGATTACATATGCAGTATTCTATTAATAGGTATTTAATAACATATATATGTTATATTTTTATGTATGCATAGATATGCATATACCTGTCTAAATTATATATAATTTATGATTTATATATAAATATAAACAATATTGATTATATAAACAGTATATAAAATACTGCCTATGTAACACTGAGTATGCCTGAGTTCATTATGAACATATAATTTATAAGAGGCTTTCTATTAGAGGAAACATGTACCTTCTCCTTCTGTGCTTGGCTGATCTCACTTAACATAATGCTCTCCAGGGCTTTCCATCTTCTTGCAAATGACATAATTTTGTTCTTCTTTATGGCTGAATAGAATTCCATTGTGTGTATTTCCCAAAGTTTTGCATATGTTTCCTCTAATATGCCCAAACTAGGAAACACAGTGGATACCAGTGGGACTCCAGATAATTGAGGGTAAATATCAGCAAAGTTTGAATGGAAAGATAGGAGAGGAGGAAGGCTGATCTTGATTAATGAGGGTCTCTATCTGAATATGTGTAAAATTATGAATATGACATGGTTAACCTGGATAACCATTGGTGGGAGGGGGGAAGGGAAAATGGGTGCAGGGGACAGAGGGCACCAAAGATAGTTTAAATGTATACCATTTATGTTTAATAAAAATTTTGTTTAAAAAAAAGAGGCTTTCTAGGATCTAGTTCCAGATATTCTCATATATTCTATATAGAACATAACCTAAAATTCTAGATTTGTAAAATGCATGATTCCTGAGTTGCAATTGTCTTAGCCAAAACTTCCACACTTAGGAAACAAAGACAATTACTTCTATTTTCAATAGCACTTTGAGTAATTCACTCAAATTACTTATGTAAAGTGTAATTAGCCTGAAAGATTCCTGTATATCAAATCTATCATCCATCTACTATTCATATCTCTATTTAAAATTCTTATATCATTCTAGTTAGGACAATGTATGGCCTTCCTTTGATTTTCTTTTATATTTAGAATATTAAATCTTTCTATTCTCATTGTTATTTTTATATATAGTATTCTGTTCATTTGGAGAATAATAAAGTGTCAGCATTAAAATGCCAAAAAAGTGGTAAATGCCTCTTTGCAAAACCTGCCACTTTCCTGAACAGTCCTTCTCTCAAAAAATCTTACTTGTGTTGCCATCTTTAAATATGCCAGCACATTGCTTCAGAGGATGTATCTCACCATGTTTTAAATTTGTAAATGAGATGTTTGGTGGGCATACACTTAAATGTGCACACAGGGTAAATTTTCCAGGAGTACCAAACATGTCAAAAAAAAAGTCAATGCCAGTTTTGTCCAGAAAATCAATACATAGTAATCACTGTGCATAAGAAAATTGTTCAGTATATCAATGAATATTTTTAATGAAAACATATTAAACTATATCTAAACTCATACTCAATTATACTTATATAATAGCTATACTTGCTATGCCATCAACCAACCATCTTTAAAAATTTACCTTTTTATTGTGCATAAATGTTAATGATATAATTTTATCATTGTCACCTTGTTTGGTTTCCATTGTAATCCTCTGAGGGCAGGAGGGCAGGTGTGTTTCTCCCTAGTTTATAGGCAAGGATAACTCATACTAGGAAAGGCAAATGCTTCACCTTAGTTATTAAGACTAATTAGCCTGCAAGGCACAGAGCCAGGGTTTGGACTGAAAATATTTTAAGCCTCTTTTGATCATTCTCACTACACTGTCAGAGCAAAGAAGCAATGGGTCCAGTGGCAGAGTTTTAAATTAATGTATTCCTTTTTCCTGCGCCTTTATTTGCTGCCAAACTATGGTGCTACAATTTGCATCCGGGAAGTCTCTCAGTTTATGTGTTCAAAGTTTACATCTAAGCTGGGTGTGGTCTTTCTCCTAAATTGGGTGTGGTGGGACTGGACATGAGAGGCTGAGAGAAGAGCATCACAGGTTTGAGGCCAGGCTCAGCAACTTGGCAAGGCTCTCAACAGCCTAGCAAGACCTTGTTTCAAAATAAATAAAAAAAGTAAAATAAAAAGGACTAGAGGTATATCTCATGGGAAGAATGCCACTGTTTTGAAGCCCCAGTATCCTCTCCACCAAAAAAATAAATAAATAAATTTAATTAAGATGAAAAATAAAAAGGGTAGGGGAGGTCTGTCTGAGAAGTAGAATGTTACTCAGTCCAATCCTTAGTACTACACACAAACATACACACACTCACACACACACACACACACACACACACACACACACACACAGTAAAAACCAGCAAAAAAAAAATCTTGCATCTTACATGGCACTGTTAAGAAGTGGTTAAAATTTCAAGATGTGGAACCTCATGTGGGGTCTTAGATAATTGTGGGCTTACCCTTGATGGGCACTGTAGTATGATGGTCTCTTCTACTTTTACACCTAACCATGGATTTAATCGAACTTCTATGTTATATTCATACTCTTTTGCCCTGGTGTATTGAGTCAACTATAGGTTTGAAGCAACAGTAAAGGATTGGAACATACAAATCTGTGAACTCCATCCAGCTTTTTTTCCCCCTCTACATGCATCTGTTAACCAAGACATTCCATTTATGTTATGGACAGCTAGCTGAGTAACACACACCGGAGACAGCACCACAAACAACAGAGGTCAAGTCTCTGCTTTCTATGTTTTAGACAGCCAAAATGCAAAATATAGAGTGTAGTAACCACTAAAATTTATAAAAAATTAAAAAATGGAGAAATTAAAATAATTGATTGAATTGGTATAACAGGAAAAATGCTGTTTAAGGACAATCGGTGCAACATTCTGGGATAATGATACATGAGAAGTTGTTAAAATAAGAGTAAGCCACTTAACATTGGTGGGAAAAGAGCCCAAGAAGAATACCAGTGCCCCCAAGCATTAGATATTTGGGGGTTTCAGACACAGAAAAGAGAACAGAGTGATTCACAACAGAAAGCTAAGGGGAAACTAACTGGAGGAAAGACCAAGAGAGGCACTTTAGGAACTAATAATAGATGATCATGAGGATATTTCATCAATTAAGTGAAAGTAATTGAAGGGCTATAGGGAAAAGGTGCCAATACATGGCAGGCGTTTGTGGTTTGTAAACTAGTGTAAGATTAAAATAGAGTGACAATTTATGAAGCAAGTACAGTAGTTATTTAAAATGTTTTATACTGTTTTATTTTAATAATTTGATGGGCTTTGTGAGCTCCAAAATTTCACGAGTCATTCAGTTCCATTGAGACTCTGTTTCATTTATTTCTTTCAGAGAAATTTTAATGTGCATCAGAAAGAGTTCTATTCACAAAGGATCTTTTAAAAAGTGGGTAGTAGAATGAAAAGAATTAAAGTAGTCTCCTAGGTTTTGATGCTTTGACGTTGGTATGAAGAAAAACTGCAAAAGTAAATGCTCAATTTCTCAAACGAGAATAAAAATCTCATTTGGTAAAATGATATGGAAGCTGGTAGAATTATTTGTATCATAAAATTTGAAATACTGTTCTTTTGATTATTTTATTACTGCTTTAAAGGTTTCTTGTTTTTATGTAAAATGTAAAATGAAGCTTGTGAATTTAAAATTTTATTTCCTTATCTAATTAAAAAAGCAATTTTCTCATTTCTCTTTGGAATTTCACATTAGCAATTGGAAAGTAAAGTTAACAAGAGTAACAGGTATTATTATTGCTGACTTTGGAATTTCACATCAAACAATAAACATATACTATACCAAATACTATTTTTGCAAGTATTTCAAAAATGAAAGAAAGAATGTCTCCATGCTGAAAATATGGGGAGGGAAATGGATGATTAAAAAAGAAAATAGTTCAAATAATATATCAGCAATATATGAAAGTATTATTAACAGTCTTACAAACTTGTTTGGATGGGGGAGGGGAAAAGAGGTTTTGATGTGGAAGAAAATATACAAAGAGCTATGTACATGTTTTTATCATATTAAACATCACTATGATGGAGAATTGTAATTTATTTTAAAATAAAATAAATAAAATAAAATTTTATTACTAATAAAATCATCATGCTATCATTATATCCTTCTTTTACTATATAATTTTCTACTTATAGGAAATAAGAAAAAATTTACTCTAAAGCAAGACAAATATCACAATGAAATGAGATAGTATGTGGCTCAAGAAGTAAACGAAAATTTCTTAACAATAAAAATTAATTTATTGCCCCTTCTGAAGTAAAGCAGTGAAATGGAATGATGTACTCTTGCTACTTCATGTTAGAATTTCCTAACTGGAAAAGTTGCACCATCTCATTCAGATTCTGATCTCTCAGCTATAAAGAAAGTAAAATATCTGTGTAAAAGGGTTGCTTTAAAACTTGGATTAAAGAAACAATATTTGTTGTTTCTTTTATCATTTCTTTTATGAAGAGCTTTACACATGGTAGGCATTAAGGGTAGTTTCCTCCTGCTCCTTCCCCAGCATTTCTGTTCTTTTAGCAAAATATCTCATAATAATAAATGTATGAGGGTAGAAATGACAACATTCAATTGTTTTTCATTTTACAGTTACTGATGTCAGTATAGTAACTTGTCTTCAAGAATTGTGATATAATCAGATTACTTTCTATAAATTTGTTTTTATATATATTTTATTATTTTCTATAGTTTTTTTTCATAAAGCCTATGATATTTCACTCCTTTTTATTTTCCTCTTTATTACATGATTCAGGTAAAAAAAAAAAAATCTGTCTTCACTAATTCACCTTGCTCTATGTGTGTGGGGGGAGTATTATGATTGGAAACAAGGATAGTCTACTTTTGAGCTATACCTCATTTTTAATATTTATTAGTGTATTTTGGTATTTTAAAACATGATCTTCCTAAGTTACCACACACTGGCCTTCAACCTGTGATACTCCCATCTCTGATTCCTAACTACTGGGATAATAGGCCTATGCCACGTGTCAGGCCACCTTTCTTTCTTTTCTTTCTTTCTTTCTTTCTTTCTTTCTTTCTTTCTTTCTTTCTTTCTTTCTTTCTTGTTCCTTACATATTTATGTAATGTTTTTACTTTTATTTTGGCGTATTGTAGTCATACATATCAATGGGATAAAAGATGGTGGAGTCATAATTGGGTGTACACATCACCCAATTAGCCCTTACCCAATTCTCTCCCCATTTCCTAAGCACATCACCTAATTAGCCCTCCCCCCATTCCCTCCTCCTCCCTCCTTCTCATGCTTGGTTTAGTGATTGACTTTGATATGTTTGTTTAATTACATCATGTGCTTTAGAGAGATTCCCTCTTCTCCCCTCCCATCCCTTCAGTTAGGTGGCATTATTTGCTCATCTATAGAGTCTCCTTCTACATCTAGAATTTCTCCTGTTACCCATTTCTCCCTAGCTTTCACTTATTAGGGCAAGCATCCTATTTCTTATTTTCTGTGTCTGAATAATTACACTTAGCATAATGTCCTCCAGTTTTATCCATTTCCCTGTAAATGATGTAATTTGTTCTTCTTTATAGCTGAGTAAAATTCCATTGTGTACATATCCCACAGTTTTATAAGCATCATCTGTTGATGCTTTCTTGAATCATTCAGGGAATCTTGTTTGTTTCCATTACACATCACCATTTTTGAAACACTTTTACCAATGATTATATATACATATATAATATATATAATATCCCTATATATATAATATCCCTATCCCTAGGGATATATATATATATGATATATATATATATATATCATATATATATATATATATATATATCCCTAGGGATATATATATACATACATAATATCCCTATCCCTAGGGAAATCATATGTGTGAATGTTTGTGTTTATGTGTGTGTGTATATGTATATATATATTTATATATATATTGCATATATATAGTGTATATATAAATAAATAAATATATATATACACACACACACATACACACATTATATAAAGTGTGTGTGTGTGTGTGTGTGTGTGTGTGTGTGTGTGTGTTTGGTACTGAGGATGGAACCCAGGGGCATTCTAACTCTGAGCTACACCCCTAGTCTTTTTTTTTTAATTCTTTCTTTTGAAACAGAGTTACACCAAGTTGCAGAGGGCCTTACTAAGTAGCTGCGGCTGTCCGTGAACCACAATCCTCTGGTCTCAGCCTCCCAAATGCTGGGATTATAAGTGTATGCCACCGTGCCAAGCTATATATTTATTTATTTATTTATTTATTTATTTATTTATTTATTTATTGTGGTACTGGGATTGTTCCTTCAGGAGCAGTATACCTCTGAGCTACAACCCCAGTCATACATTTTTCTTCTTTATTTTGAAACAAGGTCTCACTAAGTTGGGGAGGGCCTCACTAAATGGGTGAGGCTGACTGCAAACCTGAGATCTTCCTGTCTCAGCCTCCTAAGTACTGGTTTTATAAGAGTGCAACACCACACCCAGCTAATTTTTGAAATTTAATTTTTACTATTTACCACCTCAAATCTAAAGAATTATTATTTCTTACCTTCTTTAAAATAAAAAAAAAACATATAGTGGTTTATCAATGATTTATGACCATCTTATTTAGGTAGAATTTGATTCTATACTCTGTATTATTCATAGAAGCAATAAATCATGAGTTTTAATACAAAAGAAAAAATATATATATTTATATATCACATATAATATATAAATATATAGGAAAAAAGAAAGGAATATATATGATAGAAAAAAATAAACAAAACCTCCAGCAACTCCAGTATTCCCAACTCTTCTAATTAAGAAATAAGAAAAGTTGGAGGCTAGACACAAACACAAATTAGAAACAGGGTCTCACTAAGTTTCTGAGAGCCTCACTAAGTAGCTGAGGCTGGCTTCGAACCTATAGGATCCTCCTGTCTCAGTCTCCCAAGCGCAGGGATTACTAGCGTGTGCCACCACGCCCAGCAATAATTTTTGTTTTGAAACAAGCTCTTGCTAGGTGGCTGAGTGTATCACTAAATTTCTGTGGCTGGTCTTAAACCTACAATCTTTCTCACCCTCCCAACTGTTGGGACTACAGATATTTGCCACCAATCTGACTTCACACTTTTTTGTATTTGAATTTCTTCATTTGTACAATGAAAAAATTAAATATATTACATTATACAGTATCATATAACTTAAATTGTGTAAATATGTTCAATAGTATTACTAAGTATATGTTGAAGGCAAAGAGCTTAATGGGTAATAAATTAGTATTAAAAAAAATCATGGAGGCCGGGCACGGTGGCACATGCTTGTAATCCCAGCATTCGGGAGGCAGAGACCAGGATCATGGTTTGCAGAGAGCCTCAGCTACTTAGCGATATTCTTTGGAACTTTGTGAGACCCTGTTACAAAAATTTTTTAAAATGACTAAAAATTAGGACTGGGGTGTAGCTCGGAGGTACAATGTTCCTGGGTCCCATCCCCAGTACCACAAAAAAGATCATGAAAATTAATAAAAATACTAATAATTAAATGCAAGAAGAGGAGACATTTCATAAAAGTAACTAAGGAAACCTTATACAGTTAACAGAACCTGTCTTAGGATATTATTCTGGCTTCTATGCTGGTATAAAAAGTGCACTTTTGAGACAGAAGAGGAAAACACTAAGAGTTTGGTCATGGGTTTTAGATTTGTTTTGTACCAAGCAATAGATTAAAATGAGCTTTGTATTTGTAAATAATTCATTTGGTTATCTTGCTATATTTTAGTTTATCACGTCCAGTTTAATTTCCTTAAATTAATAAACTCACTTTTACTTCCCATAGGAAAATAAACTGAGAGTATCATGATATATTCTAAATTCACATATCTTATGACAGAAATCCAATGAGAAAGAAGCCATTTCGTCCAAACATCTTGGAAGCTATTCATTAGCTCTGCTATATCTGGAGAAGAGACTTTACTGACAAAAGCCAGTTCTGAAAATGCTACCTGCAAAGCTCATCCATGCCAATGAAATGATACAACATGGCCCAAGTAACATTTTTTTTTTTTTTTTGGTTGCTGTCCATTGCAGGAAGACATGAATGGCCCAGAAGTTATTTTTAATTAATTTTCTTAGCCATGTGTCTGCCAACATCTCATTGGAGTTTGCAAATGTCATACAAGGAACAAAAACAAAGATTCCACACATTTCTGCCAAAATTCAGTTTTAACTCAAAAAGGAAGGTAAAATTTTCTCTGCTATAGGATTTATTACTTTCTGCATCCTTTATTGTCCCCAGATAATACCATTCTGTTGAATAAATTCCTTCTGGTCAAGGACAGGCAAGGGAGTGTAAAAACAGAATTGAGTAAGGCTCCCTGTCATAAGCAAAACGCCATTGTTGCTTTTCGTTTCCTCAGTGCATTAAGAAAAAAATTAAATGGCTTTTACCTCTAGGAGTTTGAAACATTACAGAAATCATTTAAATTGGACATTAAGTCTTAATCCCAAAGTTAAAATAAAAGGCACAATTTGTTTAATTGTAGATATGCTACTAAACAATAAGAGAAACATTCAAAACTGAGGGAAATGGTATGGGGAAAAGAATATTCTTTTCTGCCTTCATTTTACTTCAATGTTATCATTTAAGTAAAATTGCTGAGCATAACAAGTCACTCTAAAGTAATTTAAAAATTCTTTGAACTGAAAGTTTAATATTTTCCTATGCTCTCAATGATCCCTTTCTAATTTTCTGATTCTATAAAAGAGAATCAGGCTGGGCGTGATGGAGCATGTTTGTAAATCCCAGCATTCTGGAGGCAAGACTGGAGGATCGCAGTTTATGGACAGCCTCAGCTACTTAGCAAGGCCCTTCTCCACTCAGTGAGACCCTGTTTCAAGAATAATAAGACTAAAAAATAGGGTAGGGGTGTAACTTGAAGGTACAGTGCCACTAAGTTCCATCCCTGGTACCGCAAAAATAAAAAATAAAAAAAAAAAAGAATCAAAGAACCAAGGCCAAGTCCTGTATTTAAGAGGATACAGGATGTATATAGAACCCAAGAAGTATCTAAAATTAAGCATGATCCCCGAGTAGAACAACCTATCATGGCCATAGTTTACAAGTCTAATTATTAAAATTTCAACCAGAGCCTGTATGATGGCACATGCCTGTAATTCCAGTACTGGGGAGTTTGAGACAGGAGGATCACAGGATCCAGGCCAGTCTCAGCAACTTAGCAAAGTACCCAGTACCTTATTGAGACCTTGTTTCAAAAAAAAAAAGTACTCAGGGGGATCATTCCCTGAACTATACTCCCAGTCCTATTTTTTTGAAACAAGGTCTCTCACCAAGTTAATGAGTGCAGGCTTTGAATCTATATTTTTCCTGTCTCAATCTGTCAAACACTGGAATTACAGGTATGTGCCACTTCATCTGGAACTTATATTGAATCTTAATAAATTATATATTTATTCAAATATGAAGGTAAATAGGCTAGGCATGGTGGCGCACGCTTCCAATCCCCATGCTTGGGAGGCAGAGACAGGAGGATTGCGAAGGTTCGAAGCCAGCATCTCTGGCTTAAGAAAGCCTGTTTCCAAATAAAAATATTAAAAAAAATAGGTGTCTGGGAGTGTAGCCCAGTGGTAGAGGGTTTCCAGGAACCCCAGTACCACCAAAAAAAAAATATATATATATATATATATAAATTATATATATATACAATCATATATATTATTATCATATATTATCATATATATTATCATATATATTATCATATATTATCATATATTATCATATATATATATGAAGGTAAATAGAATAAGTAAATATTGCCTACAAAACATATATAACATGATTTTGTTAGTTCAAAGACTGGAAATTTCCCATGTGTCTTCTGTTCAGAAACAGAAACAACCATTTTTTTTAATTAAGTGATTGGACATCTTTCTACCAGGTTTTTTAAAATGTTTTGATAATTTTTAATTTTTGAGGTTTAATTCTCTTGTTATGTTTTTTAAATTATTAGTACAACATTTTCTTATTACAACCTCTCCATGTATTGTACCTCCTCAATAGAGTAAGATGAAATACCAGGAAAATAAAAACATAAAGAATGTTAGCAAAACTACCTGTCCAGAACAATAATCTAAAAACATTTTATAAATTAAAGGTCATAAAAATGTAGAAACTACTCTTTTTCAAGAATCTATCATGTGATAGGAGCTGAGCCAGGCATATGCATTCCATTTAACTTACCACTTGCCAACAACTTATTGGAAAACATTTACCATTTTCCCAACATACAACTCAAATAAAAAAGAAGTCGAGGCTTTCTTTTCTGGCTTGCTGATCCTCCTCATTCTTCTATAACATTTATTTGCTTATTCTGCATCTCCATGCCTGGAATCTCTGTGGCCCCTTTTACTGTGTCATGAATGAAGCTTCATTGTCTTGTAGGAACTGTAGCCCTGTCCTGTGATTACTGTAGAGAAGTGGGGAAGAGGCTCCAGAGACAGACTCCTTGTGTTCAACTCCCAGCCTTGCCATTTCTAATGTGAAGCTCTAGGCACATTTCTTAATCTCCTTATGTATCTATTTCCTCACCCTACATCCTGAAGTTGTTGTGAAGCCCACAGAGACAGTTTTTCTAAAACAAAATGCTGAATAAAATAATCACTATGAATGTGTAGGCAAGGCAGGGGGATCCAGTATTATTAGTACAGTTATTTTTACAGTTATCATTACACTTGTGCCTTAGGCACAATGCTTGATCTTTCTAATCTTGAGTTTCCTTGTACCTGAGAAAAACAAAATAACATTTCCTTAAAGAGCATGTTAGGATAATGAGAATTAACTGGGATTACGTATGAAAGCTGTTTAACAAATACCTGGGAAAGAAAAGACACTATATTTTTCTATGCTCTAGATATTTGTAGTTCTTCTTTCTGCCTTTTTATATTTTATTGACATAATCACTAATCAAAATATTTTGTGCTGTTGTACTCAATACTAGACAGGTAGGACAGCTGTGAATCTCTATATAGTGGATGATACCTGTTCTGTACATAAACTTAGAGTGATGAAAAGCTATTCTGTTAAGGTTATAAGAGATTTGCATCTCATACAAGCTTTTTGGTTAGTCTTTCATTACGAGGGAACATAATTTACATGTATTCACATAACAAATGAACATAATTTACATGTATTCACATAACAAAATGCCTGAAGGCAGTCTCATCTATCTTCTATCAAAATGAATGCCGAAGTCTATTATGCCCACCAACAAAACTACATTTTAGAAGAAATATTGGAGTTTTGACTTTTTAACAACTTAAATATATCAAAGTAAGGAAATGTAAGATCCCTTTTTATTGAATATTATACTAGGAAAGCTTTCTTCATCCAAACTATTATAACTAAAATATTGACCAACTCATCCTCTGTGATACAATTAAATCAAAATTTTTGAGTGTTGCATGTGTCTTTCATTTAGAATTTCCCAACAAATTGCACAGGTAATCTCCACTATAATAACCTTTTAAGATAGTTCATATGTTTGTTTGCATTTCAGAATATTCAACTATACTTTTTAGCACAATCTGCACTACTGGGTGATTTAAAAATTACTATACCCTGACTCTACTCAAAGAGAGTGTGGTTTGATTTTTCTGGACTTACCTCTGGATCTCCAGGTACTGTAAAAGCTACATGGTGATGCCTCTGTACAGCAAAAGAGGAGTCCTGAGCTCAACCTTGCAGGCAGACTCAGATTGATTCCCACCAATACCTCCTCCCCATACAGAGCTCACTTCATTCAATTTTGTTGCTCACCTGGTCCTTAAGTGTACTTGAACTTGCAGATTCTGAATTCTGAATGTTTTCTACACTAGAGTGTATTGAATTTTGTAAGTAAAGACCAAAAAGGCAGAAAATTTACCAGGGCTAGATTAGAGAGATAACTTTCATATAGTACTGGTGAAATGATTCTGCTGAAATATACATCTTAGTGAGGGGAGAGGAGCTGAAATAGTGGGGAGATGTCTGACAGGAAAGTGAATGAACAGAACAGAACTAGAATTCTGAATAGACACCACACTGTACACATTAAGCAAAAAAATGAAAGTCATTATTATAATCACAGCAAATAGCAAGTACCTTCCAAGATGTTACCTTTTGCAAACATTAGTCACTATTAGAAACTTCTTTAGAAGTTTCAGAAAAATAAGAAAAAGTGCTGTCTTCTTCTGTAAATTGTGCCAAATATATAGCTTGTATAAAGTACTATTGAAATTAAAGTATAAAAACCCTTTGTGTGAAAAGAAACAGAGGAAAAGGGCTGTCAAAGTTACTAAATTTAAAACTTTTTTCTTTTTATCTCATAGGTTGGCATTTTGTTGTTATTATTATTATTTTCATATCATTATAATTTAAATTTTAATGTTAAAATAATTACAGACTTTCTTATAGATATAAATGTTTGTTTAAAGACAAATCCCACAATGATTTATATTGTAAAATTAAAGTACACTATCACACTGTCTTTGAGTAAGCAAAAATATTTATTTATTTATGTATGTATGTAAATATGTATATATATATATTCATTCTGGGGATTGGATCCAGGGGCATTCTACCTCTGAGCTACACCCCCAGAACTTTTATTTTTTATTTTTAAGAAATAAATATTTTTATTTTTAAATTATTTTATATTCTACCTTATATGATGATATGCTGAAATAAATAGGTGAGATTAAATGGTAAGATCGCTCAGTCATTAATTTTTGTAAAAAAATATTCCTGGGTATAGAGAGTATAGAGAAGAGACTGAATTAAACCTGGTATAGTGGCACAGTATTTCTAAAATTTAGGAGGCTGAGACAGAAAGATGCCCAGTTCATGGCTAACTTAAGCAACTTCATAAAACTCTATTTCAAAATTAAAATATAAAAGTATGTTAGGAATTACAGTGTATATCAGACGTAAAATGCCTCACTGAACTGATTAAATGCCCTGTAAATCAGTTTTGTGTAAATGCAAGTTTCTGCATTTTCCAGCCCTGGGCTCTGGGTTTTCCAGGCCTGGGCTCTGCGCTGACCAGCCCTGGGCCTGTCCCTCCCTACCCACACTGGTGGAAGCAGTGCAATCTTAGTGTGACTCCCTATGACCCTGTGCAGGTACTGAGCCCAGGGCACTTATGGGCACTTAAGAGTTAGTTAAGGACCTCAGGAATGGGCTGCCGCTGCCTGGTCTTGTCCTGCTAGGATCCCTGAAGCTAGGCCCAGGTCTCTGGAGGGCAAAGTGTGCTGCTGAGGGTGCCCGCTTCTGGTGAGCACAATGAGCTTTTCTTTGTTCCTGAAGCATGGTGCTGGTCTCTTAAGATGTTAATGTCTGCTGGTGCTTATTTCACCTCAAGTCCTTGGTTTTCTTTCTGGAATTTTTTGAGGCTGTGGAGACAGCAGTTGTGATTTGGGCCAGAGGCCCAAGATGGCACCAACCATTACATCAGGTCACTTGTACGCTTGGGTTCTTTGTTATCAATATCACATTCTGACTTCTGGAGTTTATTCTGCCATGGTTCCCTTTGTTGTGTTTTTGTTTGTATGCATCTGTGTTGCTTTGTTTTTCTTGTCAGGAGCTGCCTTCTAGGTAGTTTATTTTTGTCTGTTATAGCTACTGAGATGTGCTGCATCCTACAATTGCCATTTTCTTCCTCTTCAACAACTTTTTATATGTTGATTCTCATATTTATTATGGTGATAGAAAGAAAACTCACACACTCTCTTACATATTATTTTTTGGTCATAATACTTATTCAGGACTTTCAATAGGAATAATAATAAGAGTAATTCCGTAAGTTTCTGGGTATGCGTAGTCATCACTTTTCTGAAAAAAGGAGAAAAATCTATTGGCCTGAATATTATAGCACCTTTTCCATTCAATCCTTGGTGGCTAGACCAGCTAAAATGTCCTGGATGATTCCTTTTTTTCTTTTTAGGTTTGGCAAAACTAAATCAGAGTAGGATATACGTGTATGCAAAAATAATCACCTAATTGAGAAGTTTTTCTATAAAGTTTAATCTTAGAACTTCTTTCCACTTAAATGCTTTGAATAATATTTTCTACTGGCCCTTCACTTTGCCTGGGGCTACTCTTCAGAAGTGCCTGGCAGGGCTGAGTCCTGCAGGCAATGGGCTGTAGCTCAAGGTTCCTAGTTGCGCTATTAATGCTGCCAACATTCAGTGCGTGATTTCAAGCATGTTGCTTTCTTGGACAGTTCTCAATTTTTCCTTTTGTAAAATAAGCTTCAGTAACAAAACAAAGTCCAAGACACCCTCAAGTATCATGCATGTTTTGAATATTTTCTATATTTTCTCCATATTGGAATGTCCCAGATGGCATGATGTATAATTTTGGTTTTCTTTATACCCCCTTCCCTTTCTGCCAGTTTAATCAGAATAAATATCCCAAACCAGGTGGCAAGAAGAATGAGAACTCATGACTCAAAGGTTCCATTCTGTGCTTTCCAATATAGTAGATACCTAGGCACTGTGGTTATTTCAAATTTAACTAGTACAATTGATGAAACAAAATTTAAATTTAATTAAATTTTATAAACTTTAATATATAAAAACCTAGTACTCAATAATGATTATATAAAAACTGCTACTCTATAACAAGTGAAAAATGTAAGCCAATTTGGAATTTGAACATTTTAATTTTTAAATTGTATAAATTTTAAATATAGATCAAATATATAGATAAAAATTTAACATTCATTCAAATTGAGATGTTCTTTCACCTAACATAAACAGCATATTTTGATGATTCAGAACATAAAAGGAAAGTAAGATGTCTCATTCTTAATTTTTTATATTGACTTCATGCTGAAATGATAATACTCTATAAAGTGTAGCATCAAAAATAGTCTTAGCTACTTTTTTTTTTTTTTTTTTTTGGTGGTACTGGGGTTCCTGGAAGCCCTTCTACCTCCGGGCTACACACCCAGACCTCTTTTCTTTTTACATTTTTATTTGGAAACAGGGTCTCCTAAGCCAGCGCGCGCGGCTGGCTTTGAACCTGCGCGATCCTCCTGTCTCTGCCTCCCAAGCGCGGGGATTACAAGCGTGTGCCACCACGCCCGGCTAGCTACTTTGTTTTAGTATTATTTTTTCTTACTCATGACATTTAGTAAATTTGAAGTTATAAAGTGGCTTTCACTAAGTTTCTGTTGAATAATCTTATGCCAAAGAAAGATATACATAGATACTTACTTCTCTGGTTTTGAGACAGCTTGAATTTGATTGTTTGGAAATGAATACAATTGATGGTGCAATCAATCAATCAAGGTTATGCTAGAGATTGATTTCTAGGTCTGTAACTTGCTAGATATTTAATCAGATATAAATAACTATATTTTATTTTCTCTTTTTGTTATATGTTACAAAACATAAATCATAAAATCTACCCATCTACCAAATTTTAGGATACAATACAGCATTATTAACTATATTCAACCTAAATAAAAGTTGATCTTCCAAAATTTGGAAATGTAATGGTGGTTGCCATATCTGGGGAGAGTAAGAAGACAGTGAGAGATGAGGAAAAGATGCACTAACTAATTAGACAAGAGTAAGAAGTTCTAGTGTGTTACTGCACAATAGGGTGACAACAAGCAATACTATGCCTTAGTATTGTTTGTTATATATATTGTTTGTTATATAGTTCTATATTATTTATTATATATAGACATATAAAACACTAATACATACATATATAAAAATAGGTATCTGGGAACGTAGCCCGGAGGTAGAAGGGTTCCCGGGAACCCCAGTACCACAAAAAGCAATCTTTCTAATCTTTGAATTTATTTAACTTTTTTATATAACAAAACAAACCAACTAGGGTACAGAGATAATAAGGTTGAAGAATACTAGGATGAATACTCTTTGTCTCTTTGCTCAGTAAATATTGTCTACTGAGTGACATATATAACTATACCAAAAAGCAGAATAATTTTGTACAAGGGTTTTTAAACACTTCTAAATTTGGACTGAAAGAACAAACTTCAAATTAATTTGAGATAAAAAGAAAAAATTCAATAAAGAGCATTAATTTTTATATTATCATTTTGAGTGGCAAAGTTTTGAATGATTCTATTAAGAGTATAAAAGGTCAGTTTAGATAAATAAAATAGCATGAACAAAAAACATAGATTAAATAATATAGGGAGAGGAACTCAGCTAGATTAATTGGATACAGGACAGAATACTGTATTCATAGACAATAATGCTACAAAGATAAGCAAAGACTCCATGATTAAATTTCATACTGTGTACCTAACCTAAAATTCACAAGAACCCCTAAAATTCTTAGAGCAGAGATTTGACATTATTAGACATGATGTGAACATAATATGACAGCGATGTGTGGGCAGAATTATAACAAAACCAATTCAGACTAAAGAGTATACTAAAGAGAAGGGTCACAAGGATTTCTAAGACAATGAAACTAATCCAAATGATATTACATTGGTGGATATATGCCACATTTTTGTATGTTCCTTAAAATTCAGTAAATGTACAATATGATTAATAAATTTATTATAAACCATAGGCTTTGATAATAATATGTCAATATTAGCTCCTTGATTTTAATAAATGTACCACTCTAGTACAGGGTATTGAGTGAGGAGGTTGTTTTTCTATAGAGATAGGGGTAACTGAAATTTCTCTATACATTTTTTTGTGGAACTGGGGGTAGAACCCAGGGGCTTTACACTCCCAGACCCATTTTTTAAAAATATTTTATTTGGAAACAGGGTCTCACTAAGTTGCTGAGAGCCTCACTAAGTAGCTGAGGCTGGCTTTGAACCAGTGCGATACTCCTGTCTCAGCCTCCCAATTGCTGGGATTATAAGCATATGGCACCACATCCGGCTTCTTTATACTTTTTTGTACAATTATACTGTGAACTTAAAACTAGTAAAAAAAAAAAAAAGAATGCCTATTGAAAATAAACAATAAACCAGATTATATCAATTAACAAGAAATATATAAAAACAAATATCAATGGAAATAAGATGAAATTTATAGAAAATGGCACTTAATTTTAAATTTTGGGGAAAGGATTACAAAATGAAAATTGGAAAGTTGAATGGAATTGAAGAATGTTGGGCAATGGAAATATTTTGAAAAAGAATAGTGATCTGAGTTTTGAGAAAAAGAGTCTAAAACCTTAAGATGACTAGATATAGACTACTGATATGCTATAAAATTCAAACCTTAGCAAGAATTAAAATCTAATGAGTTTCTATCATCCTTTTTTTTTTTTGGCCCTAAAACTACAAATGCTTCCAGAAAACAAAGTTACAATAAATCTGAAGGCTTAAATGTACACTAGCACTAAACATCAGTCTCCCCAGGTATCCCAGGCATCGACACCACAAATCATAGTTTTGAAAAAAGTAAATTGTAAAATAGAAAAAAAATCATAGGAACAGCAAAGGGGCAGTGTTATAGTACATTATTTCTTTTAAATAAGAAAGTTGCAGAAACAATTCTCAGACCTTTTGATGTATCATTTATCATCAAACAATATTATAAAAACATTCAATGAAATTAAACTCATCTATTATTTTATTAATAGCTATTTTCATTTATTGATGATTTCACCCAGTCCTTACTCACATCCATATAAAAATTTAGTGTCTTTTTTCATTTTCAATATGTACTTATTTTAATCATTTTTCATATATATACCACTCAGTTTTCTATGGCACTTTATGACAAATGAGGCAATAATAAACACATGTGCATTATTAAAATATACTCATTATTGCCATTTTTTTTCTTGGTTTTTTTTCTTGCATTATTGGGGATGGAACACAGGGGCATTCTATCTTTGAACTACAGCCCCAGCAACTTTTTTTTTTTTTGTACTGGAAATGGAAGCCAAGGTTATTCCAACTCCAAGAGACACCATCAGCCCAATTTTTTATTCTTTATTTTGAAACAAGTTTTCACTGAGTTGCAAAGGGCCTCACTAAGAGTAGCAGGGGCTGGCTAGGAACTGTGATCCTCCTGTCTCATCCTCCCAAATGTTGGGATTATAAGCATCCACTACCATACCAGGCTCATACCCATTGATTTTAACATGGCCCTTTTGTTTGTCTTTTCTGAGATTCCATTCAAGGTACTATAGTGCATTTAGTAATCTTATATCTCTTTAGGCTTTTAAAAGTATTTTATGTTATTGATAGCCTTGATAATAGTGAGGTAATCTGGTTAAGTGTTTTATACAATTTGGATTTGACTTCTTCCCTGGTGTAATTTCTTCTGATTTCTCTACTGTGCTCATGCAAAGGAAGACACTGTGTACATTTCACATTTAAAGAAACAGGGGTGGGGTGTTATCTCCTTCTTCATGACTATGGAATATTAACATGAATTATTTGGAATTATTTTGGAAGAGATATTTGTGCCTTCTCTACCATGTATGCATTCATTCATTATTTATTAGTGCTGATGCATAGAAATGTATTTTATACACTGTTATAATCCGATATTATTTATTTCTGTTGTTACTTAAATTATACAAGATTTGGCCAATCATAGATCTTTCACATGGTTGCTGTATCTTTTGACACCCTTTTTTTCTTTTAGCAATTCTTTACTCAAACATTCTTCACTCAAACAGTGAAAAATTAGGGTTTCATCATTCATTTATCCCATTGCTCTATTTCAGTATAAATGTAATATTGTTTTAGATATGTTAATCTGTACTCCTAGAAACTTTTATTTTTTAATTTTTATTTATTTATTATTTTTTCAGTACAGTGGATGGAACCCAGGGGCATTCTACCTCTGAGTTACACCCCCATCATATATATATATATATATATATATATATATATATATATATATATATACACACACACACACACACACACACACACACACACACACACACACATAGTGGTACTATGGATGGAACCCAGGGGCTTTTCTACCTCTGGGCTATACTCCCAGACCTATTTTATATTTTATTTGGAAACAGGGTCTCACTCAGTTGCTGAGAGCCTCAATAAGTATCTGAGACTGGCTTCGAACCTGTGCAATCCTCCTGTCTCAGCCTCCATACTGGGGGGATTACAAGTGTGTGCCACCACGCCCAGCTACAATTTATACTTTTTTTTTTTTTTTGGTGGTACTGAGGTTCCTGGAAGCCCTTCTACCTCCCGGCTACACTCCCAGACCTATTTTATATTTTATTTGGAAACAGGGTCTCTTAAGCCAGAAAGGCTGGCTTCGAACCTGCGTGATTCTCCTGTCTCTGCCTCCCAAGCGGGGGATTACAAGCATGCACCACTAAGCCCGGCTACAATTCATACTTTAAACTATAGTGCTCACATGTGGCTCCTTTTCCCTTTAGTCTTATAGATTCTATTAATCTCTAAAGTTACTTATGTAAACAACTTTTTACTTCATTCAGCAAGGCTATTATATGCATTTATAAATACAGCTAGATTGTATGTTACAGTATATGTTTCATCCTGATATAATGAGACCTTCTAAAAGACTTTAAAAAATGTGTACACATTAAGGTCCAGTGTTTGTGCTTAGACAGTACCGTGTCACACAGAATAGTTTCACTGCCTTAAATATTTCCTTACACTTCATCTTTTCAGTGCATTATCATCATCCTCACACACTAACACTCTCTAATTTGTTTGCTTTGTATATACTTTTGGCATTTTTAGTATGCAATATCACTTTTTTATGGGGATGATTTCGTCTTTAATAAGAAATGAGAGAAAAGAAATGTATCCTACATAATAGAAGTCTACCAGTAACAATATAGTAAATAATTGTACACCTATGTTCTTTATGATAATAATGTTCGCAGATATAAAATCTGTGAGATATATTCAATTTCTATTACATCAAATAACTTGTATAGAATACAGTCAGGAAGAGTTTTTATATAGAGAATAAGACTTTTCTTATTTTATACAGTATAAGAGTTAAGCACAGGCAATAGAAAAATTTGAGAAGCTATTAAATAAATCTCACAAGAAATTGCCTGTCATAAGGCAATAATAAATTATAAAATTTAACAAGGTTTCAAAAATGCACTCATGCATTTAAATTTTATTTACAATATAATGCTCATTATAGAGAAGAAAATAAATTATATTTGAGAAATCCTGAATGTTGACTCAAAGCAAACTGAAATGTGTGATAACTGCCTAAACTATTTGCCACTGTACCTAGCAATATAATGAAAATTACACTTCACAGGTGGCAGTGTAGTAATTGACCCCGTGCAATGTCAAAAAATAAATGAGCCAATAAATAGGATTGGGTAACTCAGGAAGAAGACACTTTGCTGAAATATTTATATTTAGCTTTGACAAACAGAATGAGTAAGCAGATGAAGACACTAGAAGAAAAGAGAATAAGAAAGAAATAGGATGGTGAAGGATTATTATTATTACCAATTGGACAATGAAAACATTATTTTTCTGAAAGATAAGTTCTCCTAAATGTCACACTCGGAAAATGGCCTTAGTAGTATTAGACAAGCTAGTTATGAGAGATATTTCAATTTTTTCAAATAAATGTCTTCTTACTCTTTATGCTGTAAGAGTTTTTAAAACTTTGTAAAACACTGCATTCTGAACAGAACCTAAGGTTCCACCATTTTAGTTGTTAGGCTATACAAAGTTAGCATGACTAACGGGGGGAAAATTAGCCAATTCAATTAAACTTTAAACAGTAAATACATGTTTTGTTTTGTAACACTGAAAGTTTTCTTTAAAAAAGTGAAGAATATCATGATAGGCCTGCTCAGTTGCTATTCTACCAGTTTCTGCTTGTATAATGACAGAAAGAGAACTCAAAATCAGCAACAAAACGAATAAATGAATAAATTAGTTGTTTACTTCACAGGGATTGAACACAGGGCCTTGAAGTTACTATGCAAAAATCACCAGTAAACTATATCCCAACCCTTCTTTTTATTTGTTAAATAATTTTGGAGAAAAAAAAACTTAGGTGACTATTAGGGGCTCAACTACACAAAAAATTACTATTAACAACTTACATTGAGTAAAGCATTACACTGAATCCTAGCTAAGAAAAGAGATAACTTGTAGGGAATCTGAACATTATAATATATTAAAATAATTTATAGTTATAGTAAGTTCAATTAGATATAAAATTACTTAACCATGAAATTTTAACCAATCATGTGATCTTAGGCAAAATGCAATCTCTCTATGGTGCTCCAGGTTTCACATCTGTAAAATAAGAATGACCAAGCCATTTAATATTATTTGTAGATGCCGGGCGTGGTGGCGCACGCTTGTAATCCCCGCGCTTGGGAGGCGGAGACAGGAGGATCGCGCAGGTTCGAAGCCAGCCGTGCTGGCGTAAGAGACTCTTTCAAAAATATAAAATAGGTCTGGGAGTGTAGCCCGGAGGAAGAAGGGCTTCCAGGAACCCCAGTACCACCAAAAAAAAAAAAAAATTGGTAGAATTATTTATATCCAATAATTTCTATCATGTGCCTTAGCTCATTTTTTACAACAAAATGCCAGTGAATGAGTAATTTATAAACAATATAAATTTATTTTCCGACAACACACAAACATGCACACACATCAGATAAGAAAATAAAATGATAAGAAAAAATGCATATTTTTCCTAAATTACATACAAAAATATTAAAGCTCTAGGCATTGGCCTAGAGATGAAGTTTCATGTAGGTAGGTATGTAAAACTACTTTTCTGATTTATTGTGATTTAGTTATTCACTAAATACATGTGCAGTATATCATGTGTGGTCAACCCAATTTCTTTTGTTTCTTCAATGAAAATTTAGAAAATTACGGTGTTAAATTTAATTAGAACTAAAATAAACTTATACACAGTAATACACACTTGATATTATTTATAATGCTTATTAAATAGTAATATAATTACTTCTTCACTTAAAATTATAAGCTAAATAATTCAGAATAGATAACAAAGAATGTTTACTTTCTCTGAGCTTTAAGGATGCCATCTCTAGGAGTTTGCTGAAAGTAAAGTTATTAAAATCTGTGAATTTGTTATGTGCCAAGTTTCCTATGTGTCAGCTGCAACTGGGTGTTATTTACTCAAAGGCAACTGCACCAGGGAGATTTCTGAATTTGAGATGCTTTAATAGAGTCCTGTGGTGAGTTACAAAAAAGAATTATTCATAATATGCAATAGAAAAATGCAATCATTTTGAAATTGTATTACAGACTTAAAATATGATAAAAGAGGTGATAGTTGAAACAAATCCACAAATACAGAACTAGATTTTATGAATTAGATACATAAAGAAATAAATGTTCTTATAGTCAAATAGAAAAATCTAAACTTCTGAGAGAATCTTGAGGTAATTTTACACATTCTCAATTAGTTTGTTCCCATATTGCTTCTGGATGGTACATATTTATGTTGTGATACAAATGAAAATTAATAATCAAATTTTTAAATTCTATGTACCCACTATCAATAGGTACATAGAATCCTTTTTCCTCCTTTCTTTTTACCTACTACATCCTTTGGGGGGCTTTTTATAATCTCTCTGCTGGACCATTCCAGCATTTTAACAAACTTCACTACTTCTCTTTTTCATTGTTCAGTCCACCATATAATGACAATGTTATCTCTTGAGAGTATATTAATTGTATTCTCAGGATAATAACCTGCTGTTTCAAATAAATAAGGTAGTAATACCCGCTCAGCTATTCTTTTTGTAACTATTATTTTTCTCTTTCCACTTTCACTGTCCAGAAATAAAATGTTTATAGGAAAAAACTACTTACAATTTTTTTAAAAATCCATAAACTGACCCAATATGCACAAAAATAAACACATGATTAATTTAATTAAAAACTGAATAGGCTAACTGGGCATGGTGGTGAATGCTTGTAATCCCAGCATTCAGTAGGTTGAGACCAGAGGATCACAGTTCATGGACAGCCTCAGCTACTTAGTGACGCCCTCTGCAGCTTAGTGAGACCCTGTTTCAAAATAAAGAATAAAAAATAGGGTAGGGGGTGTAGCTCAGAGGTCAAATCCCCTGGGTTCCATCCCCAAACCCGCAATAAATAAATAAATAAATAAATAAATAAATAGGCTAAAGTATTTTAGTTAATAGACTGAATTAGAAAGCATAATGAAATATCTTTAGGCTTTCGCTGAAACATTTAGTTTATTGAATCCAAGTGTGATACAAGTGTGTCATATTGGGTATTTAAATAACACAAGTATTTTAGCTTCAGTGATATGATTTAAAAATGCTAAACAATTTGTGTGTGTGTGTTATTATGGTTTTGGACTATTAAAGGGTTTGGGAAACTGGGACTGTTACCATCTCAGGGAACAGTCCCCAGGGACCTTTATTAGATTCCTGGAAATAATTCCCCCCAAAAACCACAAAAACCACGTATTCTTGTCTTGAGCTAAGGATAAATATGCAATAGCCCAGACTCTTGCTGAAGATTTAAAGAAGTTTATTAAAAAGATTGAAATACAAGACAGTTACAGCCTCATGTTACCCCAGGGTAACATAAAGGAGTGCTTTGAACAAAATCACTGAAGTACAAAACACAGAACAGACTGTTTGTACAGGACATCCTCCTACTTGTTTCACTTAATTCTAATGTAGTAAAAGTCCCTGTAAAGTTCCTCCCCTTACCTTCCTGCCAAGGTGTCTTCTTTCATGAAGGTCAAAGGTCGACCCATTTCTGCCTTCCTAGCTAGATTATCCAATTATATAAATCAGTCTTTAGAATGAGGATGAGGAAATCCTAGTTTCCCTTTCCTATAGACTTGCTAATTACCTTTAACTAGGTTAATTTATATTGGAATAGTTGCCTGTTGCTTGGCAGAAACCAAGTCCTTTCACAGATCTGCCCCTCACCCAATTTTTGAAATATATTTATTAATAATCAGAGCTTTCTCAAATCTTCCTAGGCCATTCCCAATACTGGTACGTGTGTGTGTGTGTGTGTGTGTGTGTGTGTGTGTGTGTGTGTTGCTACTGGAGATTGAACATAGGTGCATTCTATTTCTGAGCTATACCCCCAGCCTTTTATTTATTTACTTTTTTAAGACAAAGTCTCACTAAATTGTGGAGGGCCTCCCTAAATTGAGTACAAACCTGCGATCCTTCTGTTTCAGTTTCCCAAGCACTTTGATTATAAAAATGTGCCACTGCATCAAGATGCTAAACAACTTTTTGTAAAACATTAGATTAAACCGATTTGAAAACTGATGCTGATTTAAAAGTCTATAGTACTACCCATGGAAATTTAGTATTTATTAAAGCTGAATAAAATATACGAGTGCCATTTTATAACAATTTAATTCTGACTTGAGATAATTAGAAATTAGTGGAATAACCATTAAAACATTTAAATGTAGCAGTAAATGTGGGACACAGTTTTGGAACTTTCTTGGGCACTAAAAAGTAATTTTATCCTCATCCATAGCATAAGCTAACTTTTATCACAAAATTTTTCTACTATATTCAATAGTTGTGATATCCAATAACTCCCTCACAGATTTTCAAAATGCAACATACAGTGTGATGTTGCTCCAATGAGAGTCACTTTTTTAAATAAAGAAGTCCAAACACATCTGCATGTAGTACAATACCTTTTGGTTGTTTAACTTCTAGCAGCGTCCTAGTATCCAAATACACTGCATCGCATTCATTAAAAATGCCTGTGTTGCAAATAAACCACACTATTTCTTCCTCCCATATCCTTTTAAATGTCATCTTTAATTTATTTTATTCCTTAATTATTTTATTTAAAACTAGCATATGTAAACCATAAAAAATTAATTGGCTTTACTGTGACATTTTCATATGTTCATATGATATGCTTTACTCGTTTAAATGCAGTATCTCCACCTCATTATTCATTAGCTGAAATCCTCTTTCTTTCTCACCTTAGTGTACAGATTATCTCTAGAGTAACAAAATTACTTGTTCATCCCATTCATATTGAAATCTAAACTAGTTTATAAAAGGACTCATAAGAGGCTCCACTATTTTGAGGTTGTTAGTACCATTGTTATATGGCCAGGCTTATTTATAAACAAGGTGGGATTTCATTTTATAGATTGAAGTCAGTCCTCAAATTTTCTATCCTGAGAATTCCATAAAAAGAGTAGGGTGACACATTCTGCCCAATTCAGTGTGTGTGTGTGTGTGTGTGTGTGTGTGTGTGTGTGTGTGTGTGTGTGGTGCTGGGGATTGAACCCATAGGCATTTTACCTCTGAGATACATTCTTAGCTCCTCAGGCTGTTTATTTATTTTTATTTTGAAACAGGTTCTCACTAAGTTGCAGAGGGCCTCGATAAGAAGCTTCAGCTGTGAACCCAGATCCTCCTGTTTTAGCCTCCCACGTACTGGGATTACAATCACTCAATATTCAGCATGCTATTAACCATATTAGTTGCATGCCTTGTCTTGCAAGGTTTTCTTCTAATGGTTATGGCATCTGAGATACAATTAGAAAATATTTAAGTGATTTATTAGCAATGTCCCCTCAAATAAATATATATTGCCATGAGTAAAAAATAAAAGTAGAAGGCTATGTTTTTTGAATTCTTGGAATTTGTGCTTGATTGAAATTAACCTCTGAAACTAACCTTTGAATATCTTAAATACAAAAGAAAAATATTTTTTTCAGAAAAAGAAGAGAATGACAATTAATACACTATGTATATTTTTCTTGGCCTATGTATAGACTATATACATATATGTGAAAGAAATACACATGCTTCTTTGAACAATCTTCGAGAAGAAAACAATATAGCTTAATCATTTCTATAAAAGAAAGGTGCTTAATAAGTAAATCTAGGTAATAGTTTTTGGTAGTTACGTTCTGAATTGTATTTATGCCAAAGTATAGATGAAGAAAAAGTAAAAATGATGAAAATATACTTCAGATAGTTTTATAAACACACACACACACACACACACACACACTCACACACATACACACAAACATAGAAACAGTGGATGTGGTCTTTATTCCATCACTTCATGCCCATCAGTCACATATTTTAAATTGATCAGTGTGTCAGATTTTGCTTTAGCTTCTCTACCAGAACGCAAAAGTCTGGATGAAAATTTAAGTCTGATCAAATCATATAATTGGTCCATACTTGTCTCAATTACACTAATTTCAATAGTTTTGAGCTTTAAAATTTAAGTTCAATTTTTTTTTTTTTTTTTTTGGTGGTGGTACTGGGGTTCCTGGAAGCCCTTCTACCTCCGGGCTACGCTCCCAGACCTATTTTTACATTTTTATTTGGAAACAGGGTCTCCTAAAGCAGCGTGCGCGGCTGGCTTTGAACCTGCGCGATCCTCCTGTCTCTGCCTCCCAAGCGCGGGGATTACAAGCGTGCACCACCATGACCGGCAAGTTCAATTTATTTTGACAGAAAAATGAAAACATAAAAATTCACATACTATTGGAGTCCCACCTGATATTTTGATATATGTATATATTGCATATTTTTAAATCAGGTTAACCATTTATCTCTTGTTAAATATTTATTGTATCTTGAAAATGTTCAAATTACTTTTTTCTGGCTTTTTGAAATATACAGCAGAATAATTTTCTATAATCATGTATGTATAAGAGCATATTAGAATTTTTTCTTTTTCTTCTTTTTCTTCTTCATTTTTTTTGTCTTTTTTTTTTAGGACTGGGGATGAAACCTGGTGCTTTGCACATGCAAGACAAACACTTTACCATTGAACTATATCCCAACCCTGAACTTCTTTATTATCTCTAATCATAACTAGTGTATTTGATCAAACTTTCCCTATCTCCAACCCCTTCCCACTTTCCCCAGTCTTTGATAACCACTATTATTTTTTAAATTTTTATGAAATTAACTTTTCTAGATTCCTTATATGAGTAAGATAATAAAGTGCTTTTCTATTCTGGCAGGGCTTATTTCATTTTTAATGATCCCCAACTTCATCCATGTTGTCATAAATGACACATTTTCAACAATTTTTATGGCTGAATAGTATTTCATTGTGTATAACTTCTTAATCATTCTTCATGTCATAGACCCTTAAAGCTGTTTTTTTTTTATATCTTGGGTCTTGTAAATAGTGCTGCAGTGAATGTAATTGTATAAATCTTTATTTCTTCGGATATATACTCAATAGTGGGATTACTGGATTGTATGGAAGATCTATTTTTATTATGGTATTGGAGATTGAACCAAGGGATAGTCTAACACTAAGCTCTAGACCCAGTCATTTTTTATTTTTTTTAAATTTTGAAACAGGTTATTACTAAGTTGCCTATGCTGTTCTTGAACTTGAGATCTTTCTTTCTCCATCTCCCAAATACTTGGATTAAAGGTGTGTATAACCAAATCCAGCTAGACCTAGTTTAATATTTTGAAGAACTTCCATGCTGCTCTTATTTTTATAATAACATCAATAATTTGTATTACTGCTAATATTGTTCAAGTGTTCTCTTTTATAAATCTTCACCAGGACTTGCTGTATTTCTTTTTGATAATAGTCATTTTATGGAGTGAGATGTGGGACTCTTTTTCTCATTTTTACTCCATACAGGATGTTGTCTTGCTCTTTAGTTCTGATTTTATTTGTTCTTATTTATTGATCTTGCCAATCACTCTTCTAGTTTATTGGTTTGAAATTATAGTTTATTTGTTTTGTTTTTTTCTGATTTCCCTGATAATTTGATTACCGAGCCTGGAGTCAGACATGTATTTATTGGCTCTGCTGATTACCAAGTTCAAATTACACAGTCTCTTTCTCTGTCAACATTCTCATTGCTGTGACCCAATAACCCTAATCACACACAGTTTACAGAAGGAAGATTTATTTGCTCACAGATTTTGGAGATTTTTGGTTTCAGTGCATGTGAGGCCAGATCTGAAGAACTAGGTCACAGCGGCAGGAAGCAGAGGGAAGGAGAGTGTCAGGGTCTCCTCTCACGCTATGGAGGCCAGAAACCGAGGGAGAAGGAGGAGGAGAAACCATATAATCCTCAAAGTCACACTACCAAGGACTCCTCCTTAGCAGTCAAACCCCTTCCAACATTGCTACCTTGTTTCCATGAGGGCGAGGGGACACTCTAAATCCAAAGGATTATACTCTCTAAACTTCACGTATTTATGTTTGCGTGCCTGCTTTTATTTTTAGCCTTATATTAAACAGGAGTGATAATATCTCTAAACATATTGTGAGTTGATCATGAACAACTTATATTTTATAACAGTTACTGTCTAAGTATAAGATTTTGATATTGATTAGTGTTATTATTTTATTCACATTATTCTTACAAATATGACTGAAGAACCCCAAACTCCTCATCTTTGAGGCCCAATGATATTTGAAAGATCTGACCTTGTAGCTCAGCAATGAAGGTAAAGGAAGACAAAGTAACTCAACATTCCTAGTCCTCTTATAAATTGTCCCTACTTGTTGAATTAAATTATAGTAAAATAAAATATAGCCTAACATATTACCCATACAAACAACAATAAAATACATGTCAATTATGTAGAGTGATGATATATAATACTTGGGTAGCTAATACTTTGAGAAACACATTTTGGCCCTGAAATGTTTGTGTAATATTTTACATTTACTTCATAAGAATAGCGTTAGACATAATGTTTTAGTAATGTCTGAGTGGAATATCTTCTTAGATAAACATTATGTAATGATCAGAGCCTTATTTAGCAAAGTTATACATGAGAATACAAAACTAATTTCAAAAAATGACAATAAAGATAAGAATGAGGCAGAAGCTTGATTTTGAATTGCAGGCAGTTAGATGTTTTTCTATTAAGGTTATGAAAACAGAAAACTTTAAAGATTTGTGCCCTTTTTAACATTCCAATTTCAATTGTGTCTAGTGGAAAAAATGTATAAAACTATTTTAAAAGAAATGTGAAAATAACTTTGTAAATCATTTTTGAAATGTGTAATTTTATATATTTTCTACTATATAATAAGAATATGCAAAGGATTTTCTAACTGGAAAAAGAATAAACTAGACATTTCCTCAAAATATAGTTTTAAAACAGGTCTCCAAGAAACAGAAAAACATACCAAGAAATAAGCATTTTATTTTATAATTTGTTTTATTTCATTTTATAGTATTATGTACCAAAGATTAAACACAGATTCATTTTGCCTCTGGGCTACAGATATATCCCTAAGTCCCCAAATTTTTTGAACACAAAACCTTGCTAAGTTGCTAAAGCAAGCTAGCCTTGAGTTTATGATTTTCCTGTCTCAGTCTCCCAAGTTCTGGAATTACAGGGGTGTGCTACCATGCTCAGATAAATATATGTTTTTTTAATGAATACTGTTTTCAAGTGGTTTTATTTTATTTATTTTATTTTTGTTTTTGTTTTGGTGCTACTAGGGGTGGAAGCCAGTGGCTTTTTACATCTGGACCATACTCCCAGACCTATTTCATATTTTATTTGGAAACAGGGTCTCACTGAGTTGCTGAGATCCTAAGTAGCGGAGACTGGCTTTGAACCTTTGCCATCCTCCTGTCTCAGCCTACCAAGTGTGGGGATTACAAGCGTGCACCACCACATCCGGCTTGCAAGTGGTTTTAAAGACGAAATATTTATCCCATATCAGCAAGTAGATGAGATTGATGTGATAAAATTGCAGGGAGGAGCTATTTTAGTCTCAGTAACAGGAAAGACAAAAATGTACAGATATTTGTTATATGCTGGTGGTCAGCAGGTGAACTGGGTTGCTGAGGAAGTCACCAGGCAAGATGACTAGATGATCAGAGGGCTACAGCTCACTCAGGCATGTAGCAAAACTCCAAGTCTCATCATAGCTTTTATTCTTATGCAGAACAATTAACAAAGCATAAGCAATGAAGCATAAGCCAAGAAATAATCAGTTCAAACTGGAGATATCTTTAAACTTTCTGGTTACATTCCTAAGTATAGCACATGAGAACTTTGCCTTTCACATGATTCTCAAGCAGATATTTGCCTCTATATGTCTTTGAGAAGGTTCTGCCTATACTAAGAAATGTTTGAAGCTCTTTCTGTCCTGATTTGATCCATATGCAGATCATGCCAGGCCTCCTGGCAGAATATTCTCATCCTTCTGGGGTCATGCTGGGACGCAGCTTCCACCTACAGTTATAGTTATATATAAAATATCCCCTAAAGAGTATGTTTATTGATATTCAGGGTTGATGTGAGTCATAAGGGTTGTAATCCAAGAAGTTGATAAACCAATCCATTGTAATGGATGTACCTGTGTGATACCTGGTAAACCAGTAAGGTGTGGCTGGTGGTGATGGTTCCTAGGAGTGCACCCTTGGAGTTTATAAATGGTTTTTCCTATGCCTTCTCTCTCTCTCTCTTGTTTCTGGTCTGTACCATGTGAGGGGAATAGTCCAGGTGTCCTCCTTCCACCTTCTGCTGCCATCCCTGAGATCCCCAGCCTCACATGGACTGAGCAGATAAGTATATAACGTATATTTTATATGAAGAGTGTGGAAAAATATAACTAGAAAAATGGTAGATAATACAAAAAATGCAAAGATTAAATACATATAATCAAATGGCCAGAAAGACACCTCTCTTTTAAATTAAAGTGGTTTAATTTCTACAGTCTCCTTTTATTCCTAAGTTAAGGGTCTTTGTTGTTTAAAACCTTTGCTATAAGTTAGAAATACTCATGAGCTTTTAAAGCCTTATTTCCCAGAAAGTACTCCAGACCAATTAAATTGACTGAGAACAAGTGATCTATGATAACTCCAGGTGTACCTATTGTGAATTCTTGGACAAGTCTCTGCAACAGATTTTTGGCAATAAACCGAGAAATGCAAAAACCCCTCACTTTCAACATGCAGGTGCCAAGTAGCATGCAATTTGCATTCTGTTGTTTTCAAGTTCCTGGATAGAACTTGGTATCCTAATTGACTTTAGTACTTTTAACAATAATAAAAAATAATCCAGGCTCAATTTAACAGTTTCCACAATCACAGGTTTTAATATGTAAAGTTTACTAAGACAGTGATTAATTTAGGAACGAAGAAGATAGCCTGGGTTTGGAATGACAGGTGGTCATCAGGGTTGTAATAAAGCAATATTGCTTTATTTTTGTTATTTCTTCTCTAAATTATTTTTAATTCTCAGATTTTATGTCTGTTGTATTTATAGAAATTGCTGTTACAACCTTGAAAGTAAAGTGTACGCTGAGATTTCTGTTACATGTTTATGAAAACTGCAGACATACCTGTTTAGATACATGAACACAGGATGAAAATCAAATGTGAAAAAAAAAATTGACCAATAAAGAACAGTTCTTGTGTGTTTTAACACTGTTGTCTAAGCTCTCAGATACTTTTGTTATTCTAATTTTGTATACTTATCACTTGCTTCTCTTATGGGACAGATTAATGTTATCATTTACTTACTTAATATAAAGTATGTCTTAAAATGAGTTTGAATTTTGGCTGCACAAAGAAACTATCCCAAGTATTTGAAAAAATGCACATATATAAACTTTAAAACAAGTGTCTCAAATCAGAATACCTTGCAGGTTAAATACAGTATCAATCAGAATATCCTGAAGGTTAAATACAGTATCAATAGTTTGAAATGCCTGCATATAGATTTTGATGCACATTCAAAACAGAGCACAAATAAGCATATACTATACTTGTCATTAATTACTGTATTTCTTCTGGCTCAGTTCAGTGAAATATTTACACTGATTTTAGATATCCTTAGCATGTCATATATACTTCTTATAAACTAAAGAAAGGGGGGAATGTAATATAAATACACATATAATATTCAATATATATCTTTTAAAGACAACTGATATTAGTGACAAAAAGCAATATATTTTAAAATCAGTTTCTATATATATTAAAGGAAAATATTTTATTTAGTAATATATTTGTTCTCATGATTGGATGAGAAAACTTTTCCCATAGAGAATGATAGTGGATAAATCCTTCTATACTACTTTTAATTTCTCAACTAATTATAGGGGTATATTTATAAGGGGCAGGCAGCCAAGAGTCTAAATAAGATTGACCACTTTGTCAGTAGATATTTGGGCTAAAGTATTAAGGATTTATGTTCCCTCATACTGCCTTTCTAAATTCTCTTTGGGGTATTTGTTTATTTTTGATTTATTTATTTATATTGGTGCATTGTTGTCATACATCTCACAAGATGTAAGATGATAGAGGCATACACGCACACATCACTCAATCAGCCTTTCCCCAGTTCCTAGCTCATTTCCTCACCCTCCCTCCTTCTCATGTTTGGTTTAGTGATTGACTTTGATGTTTATGAATGTACATCATGCACATTAAGGAATTTTTCTCTTCCCCCTTTTCATTCCCTCTCAGGTTACCTTATTTGCTCATGTCTACTTTTTCTTTGTCTAGAGTTCCTCCTATGACCCTTTTACTCTCTAGCTTTTTATGGCTTTTTTATATTATTTTACTCTTAACCACTGTTTGGGTATAAGGATATTCAACATGCCTTTTGGAATCAATTTTTTAACTTATTTTTTGTTTCTGCTTTTGGGACTGTTTACACTCAAAGTATAATTTTTGTGTTTTTGTAAACCCATTTATCTCTGCAAATACAAATCCAGGAAATTGATTGGAATTAAGTGAAAAAAATTAGAATGGACAAATTTGCCTTTAGCTCATAACCCAAATCTCTTTCAGTGTTTATATTTATTTTATTTATACAATAAAAATCAAAATTGTAGGATTAAATGATAGAAACAAAAAGAAATTTGCAACTTCTTTGTGCACTACACACAATTTATATGTACTTAGTAAGCACAATGTTTAAAGGTTATTCAATTTAACAGCATATACATCCCTTTCATTTTTGCAGTTCATATCTTAATTCAAAGTTACCCATATTCAAGAACAGTTCAGGTAAATGAGCATTTATTTACTGTCCCGGTATAGATGTGGATTGGGAAAGAATTTCTAAGACAAAGAATAGGGCTACAGACAAGTTTACTTATGGAAGCAATAGCTGCACACTCAAGGGAGAACTCTGGCCCTCCAGAGTGAGAGAGACTAGACCCTTTGGGGTCCATTGCTTTTTTTTAATAGAATATGTCATAAATGTAAATTCTCACCATTTGCACTACATTTACATTTAGCAAGGTTGAGCAAATGATAAGCATGAAAGTTACCTGGGCAGCACTGGTCTAAGGAGATAGATATTTTGATCCTGGATGACAGCGTAGATGATGGTGATCTCATTCTTCTTAGAATCTTCAGGAAGACATTATTTGCTTAATTAATTGCACTTAGAATCTCCCATCACACCTGGCATAGCTGAAAAAACATATATATATATATATATTTATATTATATTATATAATTATATATAATTATATATAATTATTAAATTATATATACATTATATATACATATACACATATATATGTGTATATAGTGTGTGTGTGTATATATACACACACACACTATATATATATATATATATATATATATATATATATATATATATATACCAGGGGAAACACTAGATACACTGTTTTAAAAGCCAGGTCTTATGGATTTTCAGGTTAGAGGTGAAGACATTAAGAAAAAAATATTTTTTCTTATTTATAAAACAGATACATGCAAATTACAGGATAACTAATAAAAATGACAAATTTTGAAGAACATTTATTTCATCATACAAAAGATAAAGTAGGTAGCAAAGATAATATAGGAAGAACAGGAAGAACACACACACACACACACACACACACACACACACACACACACACACTGAGGAATTGAACCCAAGAGAATTCTACATCTGAGATACCCAAGCAACTCTATTTTATATTTATTTATTTATTTATTTATTTATTTATTTATTTATGTAGTTATATATTTATTGCAATACTAGGGGTGGAACCCAGGGGCATTCTACCTCTCACTATACCCCTACACCTAATTTTTATTCTTTACTTTGAAACAAGTTCTCACTAAGTAGAAGAGCATGTCACTAAGTAGCTGAGGCTGTACGTGAACAGCGATCCTCCTATCTCAGCCTCCCAAGTACTGAGATTACAAGTGTGTGCCACCATGCCCAGCTTATTTTTATTTTGAAACAAGGTCTCACTAATTTGCTGAAAGCCTTGTTAAATTGTTGAGACTGTTCTGGAAACTACAATCCTTTTGTCTCAACCTCCCAAGTAATGATACTATGATTATGTGACACTATGCTCATCTTTATGTATGTATTGTATTCAATGTATTTTTATCTAAAAAAAATAAGGGCATGCAAAACAAAGTGGGGAAACTGAGTCTTAAAGTTCTCTGGGTACCCAGAAGAATAAGATGAATGTATTTGCCTCAATGAAGAATTATAACCTAATTAATAATGTTAGAAGTATTACTAATAACAGAAGAAAACATATATAAGAAACTTATTTTGTGCCAGGCATTGAGATAAACACTTCCAGTGTATTATAATTATTAATTTATTTACTTTTTATTTTTATTTTTTAAAAGCAAAATGAGATATATTGCATGATTTCTATTTTCAAATGAACAAACCATTACTAATAGCCACACACACAGAAGAGTTTATATTATAAACTTGTCATAAGTAGGATCCCAAAGATCAATTTTGTTTACAAATATTAAGTAGTCACCATATGTGTGAAAGTCATTATTGTAGTATTGCTTTGATTAAGCTAATTAATTTAAAAAAATTTTATCTTTGCTTTGTCATTGTACATCTTAATAGAATAAAAAGATGGAAGAGGCATACATACACACATCACTTGTTTAGCCCTTCTTCAATTCCCAAACATTCCCTCCCCCCCTTTCCTTCTCATATTTGGCTTAGTGATTGACTGTGATATGTTTGTGAATGTAGATCATGTACATTTAGGAGTTTCCCTCTTTTTCACTCCCATCCCCCTCAGTTAGGTTGCCTTATTTGCTCCTCTATGGTTTCTTCTTCTTTGTCTAGAGTTCCTCCACTGACCCTTTTTTTCTCTAGCTTTGAGTCATCATGCTAAAATGTAAGAAGTATAAGTATGTAATCCTGGTTAAGAAAGGTTCTTTCAAAACAGAAGGCCATTAATAAAGGATACAAACAAGAGTCTGAATGTGCTATGAGAAAAAATTCTAAACTATTTTTAATGGACCAAAAGGCATTCTCAGCAGAAAGTCACACATTTTTGGTGCATTAGTTTTGAAGTATTTCTTTTTATGAAGTTTGTGGCTTTTCTTTGAGCTATTTAACAAATGTGCAGATAAAAATTTTTTCGTGGAAAGCCAATAATAATTTAAGTAATTGTTGTTTGGAGATATATGAATTCATTGTTTGCTTGAAATTCAATTATTCCCTTTCTCTAGTGTAAATAATCTAATTTTACATCTATTAAGAACACACATTCATGTGTGTTGAGGAATATATGACATGTTAGTGGATAAAAGTAGCAAACTTATAGTTTGCTGATGAGACCCACAGCTTTCATTCATCTCCAAAAGCTTCCTGAGTACAAATGTCAACATTTGCTTTTGTATTGTTATATAACCAAGTACTCAATGCACATCTGTTGAATATATTAATCACTGCTTGAACCCAGCTGTGCATCTGTAACATTTAAGTATTTATTTTATAATTTATTTTCACATTCAAAGCTCATAAATCATACTTATTTTATCTATTAGTTAGCAGAGGCAAGAAAATATTAAATTATCTCCTTATTTATTGAATTTGAAACGGAAATTAAAATGCTAGTGGTAATTTGAAAATTCTTAACACACAGGGAAAAACAAACTAATCATGTCATAAAAGGTGACTTGTTAAAGAGTAGAGAAGTGAAATGAATTATAATCATGACAAAAGCTGATGCAAAAATTATATATTGTTATGCTACAATGAGATGGACTTTTGATATTTGCCTTGAATAAAGGAAAATATCAGAAAATACTTTCAGTGAATTACATTTAGAAGATGTGTCCCTCAGGTTTAAAATACAAGTGTATAGGGCAAATGTAACACATATTTGTCTTAAATAGTATCATATAAAAGAGAAAATATATTTTTCATGCATTAATCTTAAGTAGCAAGCAGTAATATAAATTTTAATTCTGTTAAACTAAGAAAAATGGAAATAATTTATATTATATATTAATCAATATCTACTTCATGTCAATATTTTTTCAATAATTTATAAACTCAGTCTTCTTATACCCTTACAATATTTCCATACAATGGTTGTGATTTTTATTTATCTGGAGAAATAGACTCAGAATTTTAAGAAATTTGCTCTCTGCTGGTATGGTAAAAAGCAATTGGAAATGTGGATATAGTCTTTTAGAGACCTGACTCCAGATGTGAGTGAAATAAAATAATTTTAAAAAATTGAGCCGGGCATGGTGGCACTCATTTGTAATCCAAGCATTCAGGAGGTGGAAGCCAGAGGCTCAAGGTTCCTGAACAGTCTCGGCTACTTACATCCTTCACAACTCAGTGAAACCTGGTTTCAAAAATAAAAAGAATAAAAATTTATGGCTGGGAGTGTCTCTCAGTAGTAGAATGCCCCTGGGTTCCAACCCCAGTACTAAAAAAAAAAAAAAAGAATATAGTTTTTTTCCCATGATTCTGAGGACTGAACCCAAACACATTCTACCTCCAAGCTATAACTCTAGCCCTATTATTTATTTATTTATTTATTTATTTATTTATTTATTTATTTATTTAGAAACATGGTCTCACTAAGTTGTGAAGTGCCTCATTAAGTAGTAGCTGAGGCTGGCCATGAACCTGTGATCCTCCTGTCTCAGCCTCTCAAGCACTGGGATTACAAGCATGTACCTCTATGCCCAGCTCGAGTTAGTTTTTTGATATCAGTCTTCTTTAGTAAGAACATTCAAGTAAACTGTTTATTAAAAACACACCATCATAATGAAAGCTCTTACAAAAATTTGAAATGTCCTCTGCTTTTGATCTTCTTAAAAATTAGCAGGGCCTGTAAACTCTGAATTCCATAAATATGTTAAAGGAACTTTTATCTGCATGGTATTCAATGAGACAAGCAAAGAACTGTGCCTTAGGTGAAATGGGTAGATTGCTACCATAAAATAAGGAAATAAAATCACCAAACCAACCCCCCCCCTTAAAAAAAAAAAAAAAAACAGGACAGTAACCTATTTGTTTACTTCTCAGTGGTGAAAAAATAGAAAGGTCCTGCATTAGGGTGGAGTGGCACATTTATTGGGAGATAAGATTGTTGTTTTAAATAGAAAAGGCTGTTTTTACTACTATTGCTCTATAGTATAATTTGAAGTCCGGGATTGTGATGCCTCCTGCCTGGTTCTTGTTGCTGAGAATTGCTTTGGCTATTCTGGGTCTTTTCTTCCTCCATACAAAATCCATAACTGATTTTTCCAGGTCTATGAGAAATGCTGACCCATGTTCGTAGTAGCACAGTTTGTAATAGCCAAAATTTGGAACCAACCTAAATCTCCATCAATAGATGAATGGATTGCAAAATTATGGGAAATACAATGGAACTCTATCCAGCTGTAAAGAAGAATAAAATAATAGGATTTGCAAGAAGATGGAAGGAACTGGAGAACATTATGTTAAGTGAGATTAGTCAAGCACAGAAAGAAAAGGGACATATGTTTTCTCTAACATGTTCAAGCTAGGGAGTATTGGTAATACCAGAAGGATTCCAGATGATGGAGGGGAAATCACAGCAAAGCTTGAATGGAAAGATAGAAGAAGAAAGCTGAGGTTGTTCAATGGAGGAACTAAATACGAATATGTGTAATAGCATAAATACAACATGATTAACCTGGACACTCTCTATTGGGAGGGGCGAAGGGAAATGGAGCGGGAAGGGTGTGAAGCACAACCTAAATGTACACCACTTTCCATATGTTCCACTTAAAAAATAAAAATTTAAAAAATTTAAAAATTAAAAAATAAATAGAAAAGGCTACAGGAAGATTAAATGAGGAATACAACATTCCCTTAAGAAAAATTGAAAGCAAAGCATTTTTTCAGTAGCAAATACTTTTAAATGCTTTAGTTAAAATATTTTCTTGAATGTGTATAATTAGGCATTTTGTAAAAAGCATTTACAAGCATAATAAATTTTCTTCTTGCATAACAATTATGAGAAGAATATATTAATGGGATTTCCATATTACCCCTAAGGGAAATTGATTGTCAACAAGGTTAAGAGACCTGACCATGCTAAACTGTCAGATAATGTCATAATAAATACTGTTATAAAGTATTACTTAGATTTGTTTCTTTCTTTTTTTTTTCTTTTTAGCATACATTGAAGTCCTGGACCCATAGCTGCTGTCACTTAATTGTGGAATGTACATTTAGTGATGGGGACCAAGAAGCGCTAATTGCACAAGAGTTTAGTTGATTTACAAACACAGGGTTTCAATATATTGTAACATATTCCATATTTTAAAAAATCAGTAGTCTAAGAGAAGTTTTATGTTTCTGTTTCTGGAGATGTTGTAGCAGTGGTTGGAGAAATGTGCTTGCTGAGATTTCCAAGGGAGAATTTACAAAATGAGAGAAAAAATGTGTAAAAAAGAAACATATTTATTTATGTTGGAAGTTTAGGGTTGGAGGTTGTTTCATTAAGTACCTGCTACATAAATAATAAAAGTTCAGGGTACTAAATTATTTTCATACCCTTCTTGACTCTGGGTACTTGTCTTTCCAAGAGATTCTTATTCTTCTACTCAAAAAAAGGTAAATTCATTCTCCCCCTCTCCCCTCCTCCCCCTTCTCCCCCCCCCTCTCCTGGCATTAGAAACCATTTGTACCAATATCTGCGGTTCTCATTAGAGAAAGTGGAATTGGAGAATAGATTGTGCAAAGAGAAGAGATGAAAATGAAAGAACATTTTTATACCCCAATGAAGTGAGCTTTATTTATCAGTAAAGTTTTCTGTAGAAATGTATAAAAATTCAACATCATTCAAAATTTAGCAAAGTAAGAATCATCTCTCTTAAAGTTTAGCAAAGCCTTTTTACTGTATAATTTTATTTTAGGTAAAATGCTGACAAAAGAGAGATTATGAAAAAAATCTTCTAAAACAATACATTAGATGAATTTTTATTATTTTTCAATTTAGAGACTGCAAGTTTCTAGAAACTATAATAAGAACTATTTCAATGCCAGGGATGGTGGTGCACACCTGTGATCCCACTACTTGGGTGGCTGTGACAGAAGGATGATGGGTACAAAGCCAGTCTGCATATTGCTGGGAGTATAGATCAGAGGCTGATCCCTCTTGAGTTCAATCCTCAATCTCTTCTCTCTCTCTCTCTCTCTCTCTCTCTCTCTCTCTCTCTCTCTCTCTCTCTCTCTCTCTCTCTCTCTCACACACACACACTTAGTCCAGAATGAGAAAATGAGAATTAGAACATCTGTGATAACACCATTGTTACTTTATATGTCTTAAGCTCAAATGTTTTTACAGTTAACTGTAATTTTACTCATCTCCATGTAGGACAGCCTGAGAATCAGTGATAGACAGAAAGCCTATTTGGGAAAGAACACTAGGGCTAAAATTTTACCTATAGTTTTTTCAGCACAGTAAATAACATTGTACAGTTTTGAGTTTGCCTAGCCATTTTGCTCAAAGTTGTTTTTTTTTTTTTTTTTACCTTTGTCCCATTGTCTACCATTTTGTAATTTATCCAAAATACTGTACCCAAATTCTGAGTTAACACTAATAAGTATGGTTTATTGTCCTCATAAGATAATGATGAAGTATCACAGCATAGCTTTCTGGAACTAAATAAAGAGAATACATAGCTAGAACTAACACAGAGATGATAATAGTTTAATGTTGAATTCCAGTGTATGGTTTTCTATTAACACTAAAAATACTGGGCAAAAAGAGATCCTAAGACTATATGTAAACCTAGCAGGAAATATTATCATGAACACTTAGTAGTCTGAAAGGGGCATTATAAAGGGCTTACATCTTTAATAATTCTAAATAATTTTATCATCTCTGGATTACATAAGTTACTTTTATAATGGACATTTTGTCTTGTTCCTGTTTTTAAGGGGAATTCTCACAGTTTTTCCCCATTTAATATGATGTTGGCTGTGGGCCTATTGTAGATTGCTTTTATGATGTTTAGGTATGTTTGTTCCATTCCAATTCTCTGCAGTGCCTTTGGCATACATGGATGTTGGTTTTTGTCAAATGTTTTTTCAGTGTCTATTAAAATAAGCATTTTATTTTTGTTTTTGGTTCTATGTGATGAATTATGTGAATTGATACTTGGGTGTTGGACCAGGCTTTCATTCCTGGGATGAATCCTACTTGGTCATGGTGTATGATTTTCTTAAGGCATGTTGCTAGTATTTTGATTAGCAGTTTGCATCTAAGTTCATCAGTAATATAAGCCTGTATATATATTTTTAAACTTGAGCTGTCTTTATTTGGTTTTGGTATTAATGTGATGTTGGCTTCATAGAATGAATTTGGGAGAGTCTCATTTCTTTCTATCTCATGAAATAGATTGAGGAGCTTTGAAATTAGCTTTTTTTTATAAAAGTTTTATAAAATTCACTTGGGAAATCATCTGGTTCTGGTATTTTCTTTATTGCTGTTTCAATCTCTTTGATTGCTATTGGTTAGTTTCAATTTTTTATATCTTCTTAACTCATTTTGAGAAGGTTGTATTTATCTAGAAAGTTGTCAATTTCTTCAAGATTTTCCAATTTATTGGAGTAAAATTTTTCAAAATAGTTTCTGATAATCCTCTGGATTTCTACACAATTGTTGGTAATATTTTCTTTTTTATCTCTTAGTTTTTTAACTTTAATTAATTCTCTTTTTTGGTTATGTTGGCTAGTGGTTTATCTATCTTGTTTATTTTTTTTAACCAGCTTTTGAGTTTTTTATATTCTCTATTTTTTATGCTCTACTTATTGGTTTCTGCTCTGATTTTAATAATTTCCTGTCTTCTACTGGCTTTGGAGTTATACTATTTCTGTTTTTAAGGGCCTTGAGGTGTCATTAGGTTATTTTTTTAGTGATTTTTTTTAATGTGGACACTCAGTGCTATGGATTTTCCTCTTAATATTGTCTTAAAAACATTCCAGAGGTTTTGATATGTTGTATCTCTATTTTTATGATTCTAGAAATTTCTTGATTTTACCCCTCATTTTTTCTATGACCCATTCTTCATTCAGCAGTATGGTGTTCACTCTCTACATGTTTATGTGGTTTCTCTGAGTCTTCTTATAGTGATTTCTAGTATCCTTCCATTATGGTCTGAAGAAACAAAGGGAAATATGTCATATATTTTGAATTTGCTACTGTTCACGTTGTGGATGGGAATGTGATCTATTTTGGAGAACGTTCCATGAGCAGCTTGAAAAATGTGAATTCCGATGTAGTTGGGTGGAATATTCTATATGATGTTATATAGTTCTGTTTGGTTGATGATGTTCTTTAGGTCTTAGGAATCTTTACTGACCTTTTGTCTAGAAGATCGGTCTAAGCTGGGCGTGGTGGCGCACACTTGTAATTCCAGCATTTGGGAGGCTGAGACCTGTGGATCGTGGTTTGTGGACAGCCTCAGCCACTTAGTGAGGCCCTCTGCAAATCAGTGAGACCTGATTTCAAAATAAAGTATAAAAATAGGGGAGGGGGTATAGCTCTGAGGTTGAATGCCCCTGGGTTCCATCCCCAGACCCGAAAAAAAAAAAAAAAAACTATCTAAATGTTTGAGAGGGATGTTGAAGTCTCACAATATTATTGAATTCTGAGTTATGTGTGGCTTAATGTTGTAAAGAATTTGTTTTATAAAAGCAGCTGCACCTGTGTTGGGGCATAAATTTTGATGATCGTTATTTACTCTTGTTGGATTTTTTCTTTTACCAATAAAATTTTCCTGCTTTATCTCCTCTAATAAGATTGGGCTTAAAGTCTAACTTGTCTGATATCATAGTTGCTACTCCTGCTTGTCTTAGAATTTCATTGGCATGGATTACTTTATTCTATGCCTTTTCTTTTAGTTTGTAACTATCTTTACATGTAAGGTGTGTTTTTTGCAGGCAGCAGATAGATGGATTCTGATTTTAATCCATTTTACCACCTTATGTCTTTTTATTGGGGAGTTTATGCCATTTATGTTGAGTGTGATTATTCAGTGAGGGTTTTTAATTCCTAACATATTAAGATTCAACTTCTGTTTGAGGTAGTGTTTGTTCTTTATGGGTGGAAATTTTCATTTCTCTGTTTCTGGTATGTATACTTCTTTGTATTTAATCTCTTTGAGTATATTCTCTAGTGCTGGTTGGGAAGACATAAATTCCTTCAGCTTCTGTTTGTCATGGAAGATTTTTATTTTCTCATCTAATTCAGAGATAGTTTTGTTGGACAGGAAATTTGGGCCTGCAAATTGTTTTCTTTCAGAGTTTGGAATATGTTACTCTGGGACCTTCTGGCTTTGATGACTTGGTTTGGGAAGTCTGGAGTAATTCTTAGTGGTTTACCACTAAATGTCACTTGGTTTTTTGTTTTTGTTGCTTTTGAGATCCTCTTCTTTTCATTTACATTGGTAATTTGACTATTATGGGGTGTGATGAACCTTTTCTCTGATCTTGTCAAAAGAGGGTTCTATAAATTTCCTGTAGCTGTGTATCAACCTCTTGTTCTATATTTGGAAAATTTTCTGACATTACTTCTTTAAAAAGATTGTTGATCATTTTGGTTCCACCTGCTATTTTCTCTTCTATGCCAATTATTCTTAGGTTAGCTCTTTCTCTTCTATTATTCTTAGGGTATCTATTTTCTCTTCTATGCCAATTATTCTTAGCTTAATTCTTTTAAAATGGTCCTGTTTCTTTAATGTCCAATTCATGCTGCCAAATTATGTTTTTAAAAGTTTTATATTATGTGTTTCTTTTTGGAGTGATCATCTTTTAGGATTATATTCTCCACATGTTATAATTGATTGTTTATTGTTTGAATTGATGCCTTCATTTCACTTCTTGCATTCTTTATTTCTTTCAGACTCTCTCTGAATTCTTTTTGGAAGTCCTGTATTATTTCTCCAGTTACATTACTTATTTGACCTTCTGAAGATCTCCTCAATTCTGTATTGTCAGGTTCTGTTATTGTGGTGTTGTGGGAGCTCATTATTTCCTTTTTATTCTTCCTTCTCATGATTTCAGAAGTGTTTCTGTTGCTTTTGATAGATTTCTCTCAGTCTCTAGGTGTGAGCTGGTATACACAAAGGTACATTGTGTAGTATTCAACAGTGAAAATTGAGTAAGGAGGGAAGTGAAGTTATAAATGCAGGAATTAGAAAAAGCCACAGAATCAAATAAAAGGAGAGTATGAGTTTGGTAAGGTAGGATATAGTAGAGGTTAGAGATAGTGAATATTTATTAGTATTCTAGAAACCAATACAGAGTTTTTAGTATAGTGGTATGAAGTAGATTTAATATAAGAAAAAGAAGAGAAAAGAAAAAAGAGAAGAGATGGAGAGAAGAGAGTAGTTATGGGCCATATGTGGTGGTGCAGGCTTAAAATTTCACTATTCAGGAAATAGAGACCTTAGAATTATGGTTCACAAACAGCTTCAGCTACTTAGGCCCTTCACAACTCAGTGAGGTCTTTTTTCAAAATAAAGACTAAAAATAGGTCTGGAATATACATCAGAAATTCAGTGCCCCTGGATTCCATCCCCAGTACCAGAGAGAGGGGGGGGTGGGAGAGAGAGAGAGAGAGAGAGAGAGAGAGAGAGAGAGAGAGAGAGAGAGAGAAGTTATGTACAAAAGAAGCAGCTAGGGAGAGGGGTTTGGGAATAAAGCAATCAAACAATTGTACAAACACAAAAAGAAAACTAACAAAACAAAATTCAAAATAATGCAACTCTTCAAATATGTCTTCAAATATGTGAATATTCAGCTTACTGGGCCTCGGCAATCTCTCTGTGTGCAAGCACTGAGTGCCACTGGCACCTCTCTTGATGCAAGCCTGGTTCTCTGAGTCTTTCTTGGTCTATGCAGATAGCTGTTTTCAGTGGGGCTGGATCATGTATTGTTCCTTTTAATGGTAAAAAAAACCAGTGGCAACCACACATTGTTTTCAAAATGCAGATAAAACATGAATGGTACACATAGGGATTCATAGGAGATCATCATTTGAAAGAATGAATGTAGTATCTATTTGTAATTATATATATATATACATACATACATATATATATATATAATTATGCTTTCATATGGTTTTATCATCATATTACTGATACTTTAAAATGTCAATGTAAAGCTATATCAGGCAATATAAGACATGATCTAAGTTGTAGCTTGTAGCTAGAGCATTAACTAGGCATGATAAATTTACTGTGAACTCATTAAGAAAAAAATAGTTAATTTATCTTTAATTATGCTGAGAATGTTTTTGCCCTGACATACCCAATTAAAGCCAGAACACCTGCCACCTTTTCCTCGATATTCTGCTGGGAATCTTTAGGCTAATACATTCATTTTATCCAAGAACATTGCTGGGTGACTAGAGTGATTAAAAACATATCTCATTCTTATCTCAACTTAATAAAAATTTTTTCTTGGAGTTTTATCAAAATTGCATTTTATTATTCTTCAGACAGTGTGTATAAAATGGGATACACATTTATGCATATTATAAATTTGTTAGCTAAATGAAACATGAATATCATTGGCTTTATAAAATGTCAGGCTCACACAGTCAGTAAACAGGACATATAAAGGGCATCAAAGCTAAGTCATTGGATGGAATAAGTGAACATCTTGTTTATTATGTGTAAACAGATTAAAGACTGCCAAAATTTTACTTATGTGGACAATTCACTTTTAATTAATTACTCTCTAGGATTTCCTGAATCCCTAGAGCAGACAATAAAATGCAATTGCACATTTAAGAGGCAAGAAGATTTATTCAATGTATTTTAATATTTTTTCCATCAACATCATTTGAGAATTTCATTGGGAAGGTTAAGGGCATATGAATCACAACATCACCTCTCTTTTTTTGTTATTATAAATCAAGATATGCTATGACATGAATATATTACATTGATTGAACAGTTATTTATTTATTTATTTATTTATTTATTTATTTATTTATTCATTGTGGTACTGGGGATGGAACCCAAGGCATTCTACCTCTGAGTGACACCCCCAACCCTAATTTTTGTTTTTATTCTTAATTTTTGAAACACATTCTCACTGAGTTGCAAGGGGCCTCACTAAGTAGCTGAGGCTGTCCACAAACCCCAATCCTACAGAGTCCGCCTCCCAAATTCTGGGATTACAAGTGTGCGCCTCCATGCCTGGCCTAGACAATAATTTAAAACACAAGGTTTCACTTATTTCATAAAATTGACTTCAGAAATATTACAAGAATGTTTGAAAAATATAGTGGATCAAGTTTGCTTCTTTGTTATATCATTTTTTTCTATCAGTAACAATAACCCTAAATATTGTGTATATATTTTTATATTTTTAAGAAAGCTATTGCTAATTATATAAGAGAATCATAAGCAGTATATACACATAATTCTTGCTGTAAACTTTATGCATTGACCTTCCTATTGCAAAATTAATTTGTCATTCTTATTGATTCATTTATTGAGGTACTTGGGATTAAACCCAGAAGCATTCTACCTATGAACTATACCCCCAGGCCTACTTTTTATTATTTATTTTGAAACAGGATCTCACTAAGTTGCTGAGTCTGTCTGCAAATCACAATCCTCCTGTCTCAGCCTCCTAAATGCTGGGATTACAAACATGCATCACCACTGCAGGCTGTGTCTTTCTTGATTTACATAAAATTGTCTCACATAGTCCATATTCTTTATGCATGTCTCATTAGTAGTAGCATTTTACATGGTCTCTCGCTACCTCTAGACATCTTTATTGGGCTTCTGAGACACTTTACTTTGGCATATTTGTGTGTTATTGTTATGTATGAGGGATACCAGAGAAACTCCAGACAATGGAGGAGAAACCTCACTAAACTAGAATGGAAGGACACGGGAAAGGAAGAAGGCTGAGGGTTGACTAATGAAGGAGCTACATCGAAATTTGTGTAAAAATAGAAATATAGCATAGTTGACCTGGACACTCAATGTTGGGAGTGGGGGAAGGGGAAGTAAGTGGGTGGGGGAGAGGGCACCAAGCACAGTCTGAATATATGCCATTTTCAATATATTCCACATAAAAATAAAAAAACAATAAATAAATAAATAAATAAATAAATAAATAAAATAATATACAAACTACAGAATGCCTTACAATTAACAGCACAAGCCCTGCAGTGCAATGTAAGACACATGGATCATTAAAATTACCCCCTATTTTACTTCACTAAAATGTTTCTGCCCTTGTTTTCCTAACCCTTAAAATAGTATCAATAATTAAAATCATCTAGATAATGAAGATAAAATACTTAGCAAATATTTTACATATAGCAGACAATCAATAAATACCAGCATCCTTGTTTCACAGATGTCATTTCTATTCTCAACAACTCATTTATTCATTTCTGCATCTTTGAACAAAAAAGCACAAATATGGAATTTTTATTTTTTCTCTCATTTCTACCTTAAGTTTACTATTCTAGGATGAGCGAGAATGTGCCTCTTTTTTTTCTTTTTATCAAAATCACTGCTTTCTACTCAAATTCACACTCACATACTTGATTAACTTTTTCTTGAGCATTTGTACCTGGCTATTATTTAGCATTAATTTCTAATTAATTCATTCATTTATTTACTTATTTATTTATGTATATATTCATTCATTCATTCATTTTTGTGGTGCTGTGATTGATCCAGGGGCATTCTACCTCTAAGCTTCACCCTCAGACCTATTTTTAGTTTTAATTTGAAGTAGGGTCTTATTAGGTTGAGGAGAGTCTTAACTACTTTCTGAGGCTGCCCTCAAATCTATGAACTAAATGGCTCAGTCTGCCAAGCATTGGGATTATAGACATGCACCACCACACCCAGTTTCTGATATATATTCTAATATTATATATATTTTAAAATCTAATGCATTATAACTCTTCAGGCCAACACTAGACTAATTAAAAGCCTATTTTTTCTTAAAAAATACTAGGCCAGTTACATTTTATTTATGGCAGAGCAATCTGTATCACACTTGATTTGAAGAATAAAATAATAATAGTCATATTTATTAGCTCTCACCACCAGACAGAAACTATTATGTTATAAATCATTATCTGAAAAAAATTTTCTGAATTTGGTTAGAGCTCACAGATAATTTGAGATGACCTTCTTAGAAGTCTTTTACTAAAATCAGGTGAAAGCAATTTTACATCAAGACCAAAAGAATCATGTATAGGGTCACATACCTCTGCCGTCTCCCTAATCTCTAAAGCATGACTCTACTCATTCTTATCTTCATGTCTTTGTCCATAATCGTTAAGTTATAAGTATACTGCCAGTTTTGTCCCTTTTCAAGATCTTATTAAGCTGAATTCCATAGATTTACAACAGTCGAACATAGCTGTGCATGCCGAGAACAGAAAAGATGCTATTTAAAGGACACTTTCTGTAGAGTACACATTTTCTATCAGTGATGAAACAAATTCAGTATTTTGTAATCTTGGAGAAACTACCTATAATGACGGGCCACTTAATAAAAATTGGAAGTATGTTATGTTTCTAACATGATAATGCTGAGGCATCTTGCCAAGGAAAGGCCACATTTCTCCATCTAACTTCCATAGTATCTAATTTCCATTAAAGTGAGTGATCTGGGTTGTAATTGTGATAAAATTTCAAGGAATTATTCCACAATTCTTTAATTCCTCAAATATGAAGTGCCTCTGTGAACCATTTTGAGGAAACAAAGAACCATGAGAAAACACATATTATCTCAAGTATCTCACTGACTATAGGGTAGATAGATACAACTACTACAATTTAATTATATCGTTCTTAAAAATCTATAGATGTCCATAATAAATTCATATAATTACTTAGAATATATGGAAGATAATACTAATGACAATTTTTTATTTTATATAAAGACTTTTCATCACCTTTATTTTTACATTAATTGTTCTGAAACAGGGTCACTCTGTCTCTGAGGGTCTTACTTAATTGCCAAGGATGGCCTCAGACCTGTTTCTCCTGTCTTGGCTTCCTTAATACTGGGATTACAAACTTGTACAACTTCATCCAACCTTTACATATTCTTAGAATATAAAAGTATTTTTAAATGCAAACTTAGCAGAGTGGATTGATAATTAATAGGAGTCTATTTTTAAAAATGAGGAATTGAAAACATTCACAAATTAATCTATTAATACATTTTTTTCATTTGATTTTTAAAATAAAACAAATATATAGTACACAGCACATTTAATATTGAAAATGGTTATGAAATTTTAATTTAAAAACGTTCCAGTATTTGTATGATTTAAATGATTTAGAGACCCAAGGAAAGCCACCATTAGATACTTGATTAAAGGGATTAGTGAGGAATAATATAATAAAGTCTTGCTATTTAATGAAAATAAGTTTAGAGATTTGTTTTGTAGCATCTAATAAAATATGCAGTTATGAAAATATTCCTCACTATATTATATAAAATTATAAATAGTTTTCTCATATAATTCTATGATATATGTCAAATAAATATTTATATAAATATATACAGATACTTTTAATCACATGATTAAAAGTTGTGTTAAAGATTAAAGTATTTTTTTCTAATGAATTGACATCATTATTCTAGTGAAACTGAATTAACCATTCATATGTCTGTTATTTTTTTCTATTCTCTTTTCAGAGTCAAGTGAACCAGATTAACGTGTCTGTCTTTACTCTTCTCATGCTGTCTTCATTCAAGTTTAAAAATCTGGATAATGCCTAAAATTCCATTTTGTGTATATAACGTAGCTTTGTGATCCATTCTGTTGATGGACACCTCTGTTGGTTCCATAATTTGGCTATTATGATTGTGTTGCCATAAAGGTGGATTTTCATGTATCACTATAATTTTCCAAATGCAATTCCTTTGGAGAAATGTGCAGTATAAAATTAGTCTGGAAGTGTAGCCCAGAGGTAGAAGGGCTTCCAGGAACTCCAGTACCACCAGAAAAAAAAAAGTGTGCATTGAAAAAGGATGTGTATTTGGGGGTGATTTATTTTCTTCTTACTAGAATACAAAAACTTCTGAAAGAATGTCTTTCCAACCAATCATGATTTATTCTGAATAAAAATATATTTGATAAGATGTATTCTTTCACAAAAGCATTTATTTTTATCCTTATTCTATTACCACAGATAGCATTGAAAAGAGATGGGCACAATAAGGGAATTAGCAGAGATTTGTACCAAATGGTTCATTTCAAATTGCTTCCTTTAAGGCAGTTACTGAAGCCAAGGCAATTTCAGTGAATTGATGTAATTTTAGCACCTATCTTGCCTGATTGTTTTGAAAGAAAAAAAAAATCTCTGCCAGTGGTGAATGACTCTTATGACTGCCTATCACTTTGCAGAAAGGTTTATACAAGTGCAGCTGTGACTCACTGGGTAGTATCTCATCTGAAGTATATTTATTTATTTACTGAAACAGGGTCTCAGAGAATTGTGAAGGGCCTTACTAAGTAGCTGAGACTGTCCTCAAACCGTGATTCTCCCTTGCCTGCCTCCCAGATAAATGCTGGGATTACAAGGAGGCACCACCATGCTGGGCTCCACTAAGGTATTTAGATTTTAAGTTTGAGCCAGGCATGATGGCACATGTTTGTAATCCCCGCACTTGGGAACCTGAGACAGGAGGATCTCACAGGTTGGAAGCCAGCCTCAGCTACTTAGTTAGTCTCAGTAATTTAGTGAGACCCTGTTTCCAAATGAAGCATAAAATAGGTCTGTAAGTAGAGCCTGGAGGTAGAAATCCCCTGAGTTCCACCCCCATTACCACACACAGAAAAAGTAAATAAGTAAATCAATCAATCAATAAATAAAATTTAGGTTTGGAGTTTGACAGTGAATAAAGATTAGTTTGGACTTGTTCTTTATAACTATGCTTAAGCACATAATATAGAAAGTATAACACATTATTTGGTGAATAATGCCAGGTGCCAATTATTTTTAAGGAGGGAAAATGGCCTATCTATCTATCTATCATCTATCTACATTATTTATTCTTCTATAGCTGTTATTCCATCTCCACCTCTCCCACTGTGCTCCTGGGGTATGATTCTATGTTTCTCCTTCTTTTTGGTTTTGGATTCTTTTCAAATGAAGCATTCACAGTAGATATATGTACAAAAAGAGAAGAGATATTGATGTCATGTTGCTCTGTTCTGGGCTTGAATTGGCTACAGACTGGTTCCTCTACTTAGGGCCACGGTTCCTCTTTGATACTTCTCATCTGCGGGTAAGGGCTTCTCCAATGTTCTGAAATACCCACTTCTCCTTATCCTTTCAGGCCTAGGAGAGATAGCTACTTCTCTCCACTACTAGCTCTGTACTACTTTTTTATCTTTTACTAGTTTTATTTAATTCTATTCACATCGATGTTAATAAGATTTCATTATGCCCAATCATTTCTTTTGAGCATGTGTTTATTTCTGTTTTTGGATCCCATCTAATGTATTGATTAGCATCAAGAGTGACCCCAGAAAGATATCCTTATATATCTGACAAATGAATGGATATACCCTCATCAGGAGAAATAGTCTTTAACATGGATATTGTGGCTATGAAACTATCACTGGGGGTAGCATAGAAAGCATTAAGTGTCCAGGACAGATTCTTGGGAGTTGAAGTATATTTGGCCATTGCTTTATTGTGAAAATTGTGGCTAACAAGTAATTATGAAAAAAAGTGTTACTTCTGACAGCACTGGGAAAGGTCAGCAGAATAAAGGAAAGAAAGTTTGATTGACTAGTCTTAGGGGAAAAAAAAGAAAATCAAAGAGTCTCTCAGAATTTCAATATTTGAGGGTGATTTCTAGGCATTTATGCTTGACAACATGGATATACTCACATGGAATTTAATGTTCTAGCTTTGAGCATTTGTAGATGAATCAATATTGTGAATTCATCAAAGCAAGCAGGAGAGTTGGCTTGCATAAATTTTATATTATATAGATAAAATCTCAGATATAATGTAATCTGAAAGATATTGCCTCATAAGAATGTGATGCTTCCTACTGAGAATTGTTATATGACTCAAACATATAGACATATGATGTAGTCACTCTTGTAGCTTGAATACTTGGGTCTAGAAAAATAATTTATCTTGACCAAAACATGAATTTTTTCATATTTTAATGCATACTCCAGATAGACTGGTGTTTTTATAAAACACATTAATGCAACTTTAGGGAATGATTGACAGTCAATATTCATTAGAGGAATGGCATATGTCATAATTTCTTGAGTATTGCTATATACCACATTAGATAAATCATATTAAATTTCTCTAGAGGAAAAATAACTATATTAGTTTTTAATGGAAAACAGTTTCTGAATAGCCATGTCATTGGAGTAATAATAGAAGTGTTAAGATTTTTTATGAGAAGCAATATAAAAATAGTAAGGAATAATATATTTGAAAATTAGGGATGCACAGAGATGGAATTATGGACATAAACAGGAAGAGATGTTTCCTAGACCTGTTAGAAAATTTTCACTCATACGTGTGAGCACGCGCACACACACACACACACACACACACACACACACACAGATTGGGCAGTGTGATCAAATGTAAGTGCTTCTTTCAACACATTATTTTAAATTTCTGCTGCTAAATTACTATAATTTGCCTAAACCAAGATTAAACATCTTCTAATCAAATTATTTACTAAGATATAATCCCTAAAAAGCATATTTGCCCAGTACCCTACATGTCTCAAATGTTACTCTCTTATTACAAACTTTATTGTCTTCAAGGTTATTCCTGGATTTTTCAAATGAAGTTATCAAGCGATTCAGCAGGTGATCTGAAGAAGATAAAAGAAATAAAGTTAAAAGACAATGGGGCATTCATAATATTGTATTTCTTTCTACCAAAGGTCACAGTTTCTTGTTTTATACTTTATAGACCTTAGATGATTTTGAAAGCACTCCTTTCTCTTGACCTTTCAATACTGAAAGTGATAGAAGTTTATTGATACTACTAGCTCTGGGCATTATTTTTATCATAACTTGTTTCTTTTTAAGTATACCCAATTCTTTCTAAAATTTTTCTTCATTTCACAAATTTTTCTTCATTCACTACACCCTTTTTCCTATAGAAACCCCAACTGACAAAGTGACATTTAAAATACTACTAATATTTAAGAAATTTGCATCAATTAGTATATTCATCTGCTCCATTAACTTTGCTTCTAATTTCTATATATAGTGCCTCTCTTAATTAAAAATCTTTTATACCTGCTTATGCTAAATTTATTCTGTTCATGTTGGCTTTTATCTGTATCAATCTGCTACCTCTGTACTTACTAGAATCTCTCAGAAATATTTCTCATTTGATTTTAGATCTTTGTGTTTTCTTGTTTGTTTCTGGTACTAGGGAACTCACCTAGGGTTCAAATCTATGTTGTGTATCATTTCTCCATTAAGTTCATGATGTCTATGCTCCGGTTGATGTTTTCCTGTGATAATATGCATACTTTATTACTATATAACTTTAGAATGTATGTCGTAGTTTGTAATTTATGTAAGTTTAACACATGAGAACTTTGACTTTCTATATTTGTGTCACAGCATACAATCATTCATAAATAATTGAAGCAAGGATACTATAACTGCAGAAAGAGTACTATCTTTTCAAAGAAAAATTTATCACTTTACATCCAGTAATGGTGGCACATGCTTGCAACCTTCGTTTTGGGAGGCTGAGACAGGAAGATGGCAGGTTTGTAACAAGCCTCAGGAACTTAGTATGACTTTGGCAACTTAATGAGAAACTCTTTCAAAATAAGATGATAAAATAGGGCTTGGTTATATGTATTTCAGAGGTAGAATGTCCCTGGGTTCAATCCCCAATACTAAAAATGAATAAATAACTTAATTAGATCATCAAATAATTCAGAGTCTAATCAAGGCCAATTGTTATTCAATGACTTTCTCTTTCTCATATATTATATCACTTTTTTCTCTACTCATTTTAGCCTAGTCTAATCAGTAGTCTTATAGTCTGATGGTAGTTTTACAAGCTTTGGAACATCATGATTTATTTTACTGCCAGTCTAGAACACCTAGCTCTCCTCCAGACATTACATGACGGGTTTCTTTATTTTTCATAGATAACATTCAGTGTGCCTCTCAGCAAAGTGACCTTTCTCAACCAAACTACTCATATTTCTAGCATTTTTCTTACCAGAAAATCATTTTTTCTGATTTATTTGTTTCCGATCACTCGTCCCTCGATTATACTGTTTTTTAAATGTTTATTTTCTGTCTCACTTCACACTCTATAATGAAAAGAAGATATTTGAAGATATAAAATTTGAAGATAGAGTGGGGAGGGTTTCTATGAGAAGCACACAATGAACACTGTGTGCAGTAAGATACATAATTTCAATGCACTGATTTAAAAAAATTGGGGAATCTTGATTTTACTTCATGTCAACAATGAGTTCTTAGTTAAGAGTCTTAAGTTATAACAACTTTTCTTTTTCTTTCTCTTAAATGTTCTAGAAAAAAGGAGGAGGAGGAAGAGGGGGAGGGTGAGAAGAAAAAAAAGAAGCAGGAGGGGGAAGAGGGGGAGGGGGAAGAGGATGAGGAAAAGGAGACCAAGCATTTTAATTTTGCCACAATGAGTGTTGATAATACAGAGTACAAGATTGCAGTTGTTTGGATGTAGAATGTCTTCTTGGAAAAGCTCAGATATTGAGAAATTTAAAAATCTTATAAGACACACAGTCCTAGGACAACTTTTGTTTCTGTATGGATCCAAATTTTTTACAGAAAATTTTTATTTGGGGTTCATATTTAATTAGTATGTATAAAATGTGCAACTGTGTATTGGACTATAATATACATATTATAAATATTAACACAAATTGTTCCCACTTCAACATTTCAAAACTTTGTTTGAATATATATATTCATTCTACCTCCAAGCTACACGCCCAGCCCTAGTTTTTATTCTTTATTTCGAAAACAGGGTTTCACTGAGTTGCAAAGGACCTCATTAACTGTCTGCCATCACAATCATCCTGTCTCATCCACCCAAAGGCTGGGATTACGAGCATGATCCACCATGCTCGACTCAGAGAGTTGAATATTTATGTTTGAATATATATCTGTGATTAAAAGCCAGGGATTATAGTCTCCCAGTTTACCATAACAAATATCCAATTTCTTCTAATTTTCTTGATAAAAATTAGACTTGTTGCCTTGCTGTATATGCTTCAAAATAATAAGCAATAAAATGATAAAAATAGAATGTTGGATTTTCTTCACAACTTCTTATGATTTTTTTTTTTTTTTTGTGTGTGTGTGTGTGTGGTACTGGGGATGGAACCCAGGGGCATTCTCCCTTCGAGTTATACCCTCAGCTCTGATTTTTATTCTATTTTGAAGCAGGGTCTCACTGAGTTCCAAAGGGCCTCAGTAATATCTGAGGATGGCTGCAAACAACGATTCTCCTGTCTCAGCCTCCCATAGGCTGGAATTTCACCACGCCCAGCTCTGATGATGTTTTAATTGTGATTCATATAGTTATTAATGCAAAATAACCTGATCAAAATTTACCTTCAGGTAGTAATTCATTTTCCTCTACTGTACAGACACATCAGAGTTATAAGCTGATAGTTACTGATCCTTCTGAATGTTGAAATTTTTCTTTACCTTATGATAAATGGAAACAAATTATGGAAACATCGGGCTTAGTTTTGGTTTTGAATAATGTAAAACTTCTGGTCTTTTATGTGCTGCATCAGAGCTCATCTTTTGCTACTTATAACAACAGTGATTTACAGAAAAGTAATTGTACTTATTATTAATTTGAATTGTTCTTGAGTCTTTTCCAACATTTGTAATCTGCTGTGGGAGCGATCATGTGGAAGTTCAGCTGGTATGACAGAATAATGAATCCTTCAAGCCTTGACATTAAGCTCTATAAATGTGTCTGGAGAGGCCAAGATCATTTTTTCTTAATTTTTATAAGATGAAAATTAGAGACAAAAATTTCTTTTCAGACTCAGTCTTCCTGAGCATTATCCAGATGGTATGTCAAAATTACCTCAACAAGCCTAATATCTTTCAAATGCATGTTGTTCTCTTTCCAAATCATTATAAGCAGCAGTAGATATGAGGATATTTTTAGTTAAACATCTAATCCCCATCCTTTGCTACATCTTGAAGATATGGGCCAAAACGAGATACTTTGGTCTCTGCTAAAATGCAGAGACAGAGACTGTGTTCCCACATGCCTGCTCGTACTTACTGCTTTTTCCTCTTTTTCTTCTAAAACAAAATCTAATAAACAATAAAAACTTCTATGGTTAAATCTCATTTAAAAGGCTATTTTTTTATCTTTCTACACAGCAGCCAGAGTCATGGAATTTATAACTTCAACACTAGAGGTAGACATATTTAGCCTGAAAGATTGATTTGATTCATTAACTGCATCGTAATTTAGAAAGTTATTTAACCTCAGTCACTTAAATTCCCTGGCCTGAAAAGAGGATATATTCAATATCTTTCTGGTAAAATTATTATTAAGATTTCATGAGCCAGGCCGGGCGTGGTGGCACATGCTTGTAATCTTCACACTTGGGAAGCAGAGGCAGGAGGATCATGCATGGTTCAAAGCCAGCCGCGCACTGTCTTAGGAGAACCTGTTTCCAAATAAAAATGTAAAAATTGGTCTGGGAGTGTAGCCCGAAGGTAGAAGGGCTTCCAGGAACCCCAGTACCACAAAAAAAAAAAAGTGATTTTATGAGCCAGGAGTGGTGGTCAACAGATGTAATACCAGTACATAGTAAATAAGAGAAAATAATTGCTCATTTGAGGCCGGCCTTAGCAATTTATTGATAGAATTTCAAATTAAAAATGAAATAGGGCTGGCAGTATAGCTTACAAGTAGAAGGCCCCTAGATTCAACCTTCAGTACAAAATGAATGAATGAATGAATGAATGAATGAATGAATAAGTAAATAAATAAATATAATTTTATGAAAATATTAAAAGTCAACACATAGCTATACATTAAATTCTACCTTCTATCAATAATTATAACTATCTTTAACTTCTATCTTTGCCACTTATCATATACACCAACTTTTGGCCTTCTCTAGCATTATTTATTCATACTTCTTGTATTATATTTAAAATAGCATATAGTTTCCTTGGTGGCAATAACTGAATCTCTATATTTTATGTTTACATGCCTTGTTTTTAGGAATAAAAATGTATTTGCTTTTTATCAGTGCTATAATAATTTATTATAAATGTACTGGATTAAAATATAAATTTTATTCTCTCCTATTAGTATGTGAGGTTAAAAGCCCAAAGAGAGTTTTACTCACTCTAGTGCCAGCAGAGTGAGATTTCTTCCAAGAATGAGATGGGAAATTATGTAAATGTGTATTATCTGTGCTGCATCTCTTGCATTTCTTAATCTATAGACCATTTATTCATCTTTAAAAAACTTTATTGTGCATTTTAGTCATACATCTTAAAGGGTAACAGATGGCAGAGGTATACATGTTCATATCACTCATTTAGCCCCTCTCCAACTCCTGCACCATTCTCTCCCCACTCCTTCCTTCTCATGTCTGGCTTTGACTTTGATACGTTTATGAATGTACAGCATGTACATTAGGGAACTTTCCTCTTTCCCCCCATCTCATCCCTCTCAGTAAGGTCGCCTCATTTGCTCAACTATGGTTTCTCCTTCATCTAAAGTTCCTTTTATGACACTTTTCTCCTTAGCTTCTACGTATTAGGGAGAACATTCAATTTCTTACTTACTGTGGCTGACTAATCTCACTTAGCAAAATATTCTCCAGTTCCATCCATTTCCCTGTAAATGACATAAATTTATTCTTTATGACTGAGTAAAATTTTATTGTGTACATATTCCATAGTTTTGTAATCCCATTCATCTGTTGGTAGACATCTTGGTTGGTTCCATAGTTTGGCAATTGTGAATTGCATGACTTTGAACATAGACATGCATGGATTAGTTTGGTACTCTGGTTTCCATTCTTTAGGGTAGATATCCAGAAGTGATTTTGCTAGATCATATGGTAAGTTCAGTTCCATTCTTCTGAGGATCCTACATACTGCTTCCCAAAGCAGTTACTATTTGCAATGCGATCAAGAATGTATTAGATTTTCCACTTCACCATATCTTTGCTATCATTTGTTGTTTGTGTTTTGAATGATTGCCATTTTAAATTGGAGTTAGGTGAAATATCCGGGTAGTTTTAATCTGCATCTCTCTGTTTGCTAATGATGTTAAACTTTTTATACATTTATTGATCATTTGAATTTTTTCTTTTGTGTAGTGTCTACATAGTTCACTTGCCCATTTTTTGATTGAGTTATTTGTTTTTGTGACAGTGAGTTTTTTGAGTTCTCTATATATTCTAGATATTAGTTTTCTATCAGAAAAATAGTTGGCAAATTTTTTCTTATATTCTGTTGGCACTTTGTTGAAATTCTTGAGTTTTCTTTGTTGGAGAGAAGCTCTTCATTTGAGTGCAATCCTATGAATTGATTCTTCTTTTAATTTCTTGTGCTTTTGGGTTTTTTGTTGAGAAAGTATTTGACTCTGCCTATGTATTGAAGTGTTGGACCTATGTCCTCAACAAGGAGCTGTAAGGTCCCTGGTCTGATTTTCAAGTCCATGCTCTATCTTGAATTGACTCTTGTGCAGGGTGAGAAAGTGGGGTTAAATTCTATTTTTCTGCACAATGATGACCATTTTTGCCAACATCATTTGTTGAAGAGGCTATTTTTTCCAGTGTATGTTTTTGGCCACTTTGTAAAAATAACCTGGCCATAAGTGTGCAGATTTGTTTCTGAGTCTTCTATCTTCTCCGTTGATCTGTGTGTCTTTTTTTGTGCCATGCTGCTTTGATTGTGTTAGTTTCCAAGATATAAGACCAATTCTGAGCTCTAAGCCTATAAACACCTTTGGAGATTGCAGACTGCTTCTGATACTTTTTTAGATTCTTACAATAGCAGAAGTGCCTCTAGACTCTAATTCTCATAAGTTGAATCTCATATATTGCATGAAAAATATATGTTTCTACTTGTTCAGAGTAACTGGCAAATATTGGACTATAAAAGTGATACACCTTTAGTCACCATCTCAGAATTGTGCATAATTAGAGAGCTTCAAATGTCAATCACTACTGGAATTTAGATTAGAACACACAGACACCTCTCACATTGAACTATCTTTATTAAAGTGTTATTAACAAAAATAGAGGGGATTTAAAAATAATGATCACAGTGTGTTATAAGGACTTTATAACCAAATCCTCAGTAAAGATTAAGAAGAGTGCTTGGTGTTAAAGAAAATTATGAAATCAATGACTTCTGAAGAGTGTTAAAAATTATTCTGCTTAGTTGCTATATTCCCAGTAAACGTCAGCTTCAATGACCAATTAATCTTACAAGATGAAGAGATGATACAGATTTTTGCTATAGAAAATTATGAGCAAATTTCCCATACATTTTAACTGTGGAATAAGCTGTGCAGTAACTAAATGGAACCAGATAAATTTGATTAATGTAAGTTCATAACGGAGAATCTCATCGAACTGTTTTAAATTCAAGACTAAATACCAAACCAAGTGAGAAATATCATAATGGCAATGTAAGAGAGCACCCCAGAAAACATTGGAGATAATCTGTAGGGTATCATCATACATAATTTCAATTTGAAATAAAATAATCATATGTTCCTAGTTTATAGAATGCATGTTTATGTTAACTTAAATTCTATAGTGTAGTGTTAACCATTCTAATAATTTTCTCTACTGACTTGCATAATGTGAGTGCACATAACCTTTTCTGTATTGAAAAAGATATGTATTTACGTAATTTCTATCAACAGGCTTATTCTTTTTTACTCTGCCTCTGACTAAACCACCTTTCACAGAAGAATTAGAATAGTGGCCCTCAACAGGATTATTCAGGAAGATTTATTTCAGTCATTTTTGGGTAGTCTAGAACTGTGAAAAAGACTTAACTCATCCATTTTGCCTTACTGAGATCCAAGCACTGTACCCATTGCCTACAGGAAAGGTGACAAAGAAATGGGTAGTTTTAGATATAAACATTTATTTGTAATTCTTGATACTGAAAAAGCTTCTGAGTCCTAGGGCTAATTGGGTGATGTGTGCATGTGTGTCTACACAAGTCTTTTATCTCATTAAGATGTATGACTGCAATGCATCAATAAAAACAATCTCCAGAACAGAGATATTCTTAGTCACACATGTATGCACTCATGTATAAAATCCTCCTTAGAGTTATCATATGCCTTCCCTTTAGAGCAAGGTAGGATTGAGTTAATAGCTGAGGGTGTAGCTCAGAGGTAGAATGCCTCTGGGTTCAATCCTTAGTATCACAATAAATAAGTAAACAAGTCAGCAAGTAGAGAGGATTTGGCAGACACATAGGAAGATTCCCATGTTTGTAACTGTTCTATCAAAATTCCTCTTGATAGAAAAGATGATTGGGATAGTTATTTTCATCCTTCAGAGACAGAATAACCCTTATGAAGCTATCATATTGCATTTGTAACCTCCAGATCTGTGAAACAGTAAATTTCTTTACTTTAATACACTTAATTTGTGATACTTTATAACAGCATCCTTAGGAAATTATTACAGCATCTTTAGTGTCTCAATAGCATTTCCACCTCAATATTAGTTCACAATCCATAAGAATTTTATTTTTTTGCTAATAGTTCTGGAAATGTGAATTTTCACTCATCTCCCATTTCAAATGTAATGTGCATGTATAAAGGCATTCATTTTAGATTTAAACTTCATTTTCTCCAAATGAAAATGATTTGCATTAGCTTTGCAATGTAAACACAGTGTACTGGAAGGCAAACAGAGTGGGAAGATTGTGTGGAGAGGAAGTAATGCAATAGGAGGAAGCCCATAGTCTCCCTCCCTGGGAGTGGTTAGTGAGTAGTTTGGGACCCACTTTGTACACATTTCACAGTTTTCTGTCAGCTGGATTAAATTAGATAAAATTGATATAAATGTATTTTATTACCTGACAAATATGGTATAATTAAGGTTTGTTTATCATTAGAAAAACTGAAGGCCTGCTAGGTCTAGGTGGGGCTTAGGGAATAGAACACGTGGCTTCATTGTCCTCCACTTCTCTCCTTTGTCCTAGTTGGTCTGTAATCTCAGGGTCACAACTTTCTGCCCTTGTTCTGTAGAGTTAATGCCTGGTGATTATTGCAATAATTGTTTCAGGACTTATATACTACCAAGATATGAATGGTGCCTGCCTATTTTATTATGGATTGTGCATCAACAGTAGGGGCTTCATATATCACATATTCTTAAGAAATTTGTGCATTATTTTTTTTATTTTTGTAGATTATAAAAATATCTTGAATGGATAAACCATTAGCCAAAGACAATATTCCAACACAACTTGTTGCAAACTAATTTTTAGAGTTCATGTCCACAACTTGTTTATTATTATGGCAGCCATTGTTGAAAGAATAAATTCATATTTTAAAGCTAAAGAAGTTGATATTGACAACTATATCAAGTTACCTATAAACATTTCCATTGATCACATGTACATATATATATGCATATAATTTTGAGTAAGTTATTTTACTATGTGATAAATTTTTTAAAACTTCATTGGATTTTACTCATAATTTCATATAAGATTATATATATATATATATATATATATATATATAGCAAATAAATGCATACATACACACAAATATAAACAAAATCTATGACACAGGGACTGTGCTATGTTCTCTATATGTTTTCCCAAAAAATATATCTGACCAAGATTCTCTCAGGCTCCCAAAAGTCTGTTCATTATGCCAGCTAAATCCTATAGCTTGTATTTTCTCCAGGCTGAACAAATTAGAATAAATAAATGAAGTAGAGATGGTAAATTTTCTTTCATATAAAATTTCTTTTATTTTCTTTCCCCTATCTTTGTACTGTATTGCTTTATCATGTCAAATATAGTCTATATTCAGTAATTCAAAGTAGGGTATTGAGAATCACAGGAGGAATAAAAGAATGTATACTACCAATTAAATTTGAGTTACATAAACATATGGAAATATTCCTCTCTCTAAAGACCAAATTTCTCATATTAATCTTCACTCATGCTTTATTCTGAAGCTCAGGTTAGCTTTATGAATAGACTTAAGGCCTTACCCAATATATGGAAATGCATTGCTTTAACAGAAGGATCAGATTGCTTTCACAGATTGCTTTACACTTACTTATCTATAACCTGTAATCCTACAAACCAGTGCTACATGTGTGTTTTCTGATTTTTTTACCCATACAAAATGTCATCATACCCAATGCCCAGAATAAGACAAAAACTAAAACTGAATCCCCAATTGACTATATCAACATTTTTAAAAAGTTACATTGAGATAAAATTTTATCAATTTTCTTCTCAAAAAATAAAATTGCCAGGTGTGGTGGTACATACTTATAATCCCAGCATTTGGGAGGCTGAGACAAGAGGATCTGGGTTTGTGGCCATCCTCAGCTAATTAGTGAGGCCCTTTGCAACTTAATGAAACCCTCTTTTAGATGTTTATTGGTTTTCTTAAAGTATCCATAATAAAGGAATTTCAGCTATATGAAAAATGGCTCAATTTAGAAAATTGATTTTACCCATGGATGACTTTTCCCATGGACATACAACTTGGGAGGTTTCATGTCTGTCTTATGGTAGCTCTAAGAGTACTAAGGCCTAAGAAGTTTTTTTGTTTGTTTGTTTTTTTGTTTTGAGGTTGTTACCCTGATGGATAGAGAAGATAACCATTCACTTTAAATTTTGGAAAAGTTTTGATGCAAGTGAACTCCAGACCAAAGTTAGGTTACCAGTGAACTGCCAACTGAACAAACAGATAATCTGAATGAAATCGTACAGGAAAAAGGAATAAACAATAGCCTTTCTCAACCTTCAAGCTGAGGAGAACTGAAAAAAATTATTTTTAGCAAAATTGAATTGAGAGCCAAATTATATCCATATCTCTAGATATGGATATTTCTAATGCTTCCTCCCCAGATTTCAAGAAAATGATTTTATAAATACTCAAGTATTATGTGCAAACTAGGATGCTGAGTAAAGATAACTTATTTTTTTCTAACAATTTTCTAACAGGTAAAAATTATTCTCTGCTAAAGTATAGTACTTAATTTACTGCATAGGTCATTTTATGTTGTTCTACTGTTTTCTGAAGTTGAACTATATATGAGAAACTGAGCTTTGATTTTTTTTTTTTTTTGTCTTCTCAAATCTTAGCTCCATTGCTTACTTCTTAGTGGCTGGAAGATTATTTTGTTTTTTTAAATCATTCAGTAAATATTTATTAAAATATTATACAACCTAATGTTGAACTCACCTAAATATTCCCATAGGTGATGACCCAGTCTACATTGCCCTACTTCTTTTTTTTTTTTTTTTTTTTTTTTTTTGGTGGCACTGGGGTTTCTGTAAACCTTTCTACCTCTGGGCTACACTCCCAGACCTATTTTTTATATTTTTTATTTGGAAACAGGGTCTCTTAAGCCAGCGAGGCTGGCTTTGAACTTGCATGATCCTTCTGTCTCTGCCTCCCAAGTGTGAGGATTACAAGCGTGCACCACCACACCCGGCTACTTGGTTTTTAAAATTAAGGTCAAGATTTTACAGTGGGAGAACAGTTCAAATTTCTGAGGCAAAAAGCTTGTGGTACACAAGACATGGATACTACAGAGCCTTCTGTTTCACATTAGGGGAAAAACAGCTGCAAAGGTTGGAAAATTGCTAATGTCCTTTCTTTCAGAGATTGCTGAAACTTATTAGAATACATACAACATGAATAAATGGATTTTCTTTCTCTTCATAGTGAATCTGAGAAACCTAAAACAGTGCCTATTACATAATTAATTTTCTATAAAGTTTTTTTATAAATATTACAAAAATACTTTTATTATGTAGGAAAAAATCTAAGAACAGAGAAAAACTCAGTTATAGTGGAATGTGAAGCTAATTTTTTAGACCTTAAAATATGCACAAAGCAAATATATACTCCAGGATACAAACATTGTTATAGGTGGGCATTTAAGTATCTATATGGTAAATCTGGCTAATAACTGTGTGCATGTATGTTTTTAACTCATTGAATTAGTATATTGCAATTATACATCATAGTACAATTGCAATATACTAATAAGATTTTTAAAACAAAATAAATTTGGCAAGTAATCAAGTTATTGTTTGCCTCTATGACAACATCTTATATATGTACTTATTCTTAAGCCTTAAAAATCACTATTAACCATTACAAATGCAAATCTGATTGCAGAGTAAATGTTTTATCCAGTGTGTAGCCAAAGATACACAATCAAACTTGTAAATTTAAGAAACTACCACTTCAGATACTAATCCCCAAACTTAATGTATTGGATCTGATTAATAACAGCATGTATTTTTGGCTTTAAAGAATATTAATACACTAGGACTTGAAATGCATTTCTTAAACCATGTAAGTTGGCTTATTTTATATACTTTACATTTTACGAGGTTAGAAATGAATTAATGAATTAATGAATCACTATAAAGTCAGATTTGTTTGATGAATATACTCAGTAATTGTTTTAACCCCTACTTGGCTTAATACTACTTAAATAAAAAATATCTTTCTGACCTAAGCATCAATATTGTCAACAGCCATCAGCAGGGAAGCAGCAAACCATGCATCTGTGTTTTGAAAATCCAATGGAAGACATTGAGTGGAATCTTGTAACAAAAAATAGAAACAGGTTTCTCCAAAACCTCTCAGCATTTTGTGAGGAAGTCAGTGGTTCAATTAAAAATTCCACTTATGACATGAATAGCAAAAACATGATGACCTGACACTTGGACTCAACCTGTGTAGAGCAGGGTCCCCTTGGTCTGGTCCAGAGGAACAAACAATTGCAAATGAAAGGGCCTGGCTGATCCTGGATCCTTCTTTCAGGGGTGTGGGGAAAATAGCAAAGATAAACCAGCTACTTTTCCAGGTAATAGAGTTGTATGTGCACTCATTATGGGCGGGTGCTACTTGATCTTGGGGACTGGATGGGAGGGATGGTGGAAGGAGACAGACAGATACAAATGTCTTAGGCCCCAGCACCCCCTAGTTTAGGACCACCCAAGAGGGGACAACCCCCACAGTGTCCTGCCACAACATGACTTGTATAAACATGTACATTTTTTTCATAACATTTTGAACAAGGTTTATATTAACTCAAGTTTAAATACAAAAAAGTGTGACTGAAAAAATTTTACAGAGTCTAATATGGCAATGATGATGTGAGGGGTTATGTATGCCAGTGAAGAAAATGTGTATTCTGGTGGCCTGAAGCCTGACTGGACAAGGATGTGTGAAAGTGCAGAGATATATTTAGTAGCACAATGTAAAGAGGCAAAAAAAGAAGTAAAATTTCCAAATGCAAATTTTTCTTATTTCCCTTTTCCTCTCCCCAAAACTGACAACTTACTGTTGCTGTATTAACCGTTATTATCGGAAACTCTAAGCCATGTAAACCCTCTCCTGTTTAACTGTGGATGCTGACCTAGGGTCCCCTGGCCTCTTCCAGTGACAGATAACTTCAGCTAAAAGCAGTTGGTGATCTTATCTCCATATTTTTCTCCTGCGTTGCTTACTCTCATCATCAGGCATATGCCTCTTGTTTTGAAACGTTTAATTTAACTATGTGTTTTAGGGTTCTTTGTCTCTGTTTAGCAAGAGACCAAAAATGATTGGTTGAGTTATTTTCTCTCCTGTTGAGCAATTTGGGTGAGTCCAGTAGATGCCCAGCCCATTTGATTGTAGCTTTGTCTCCCCCAGCTCCCGAGGCAGCCTGCGTGAATGTGTCCCTGTGGATATTTATGGATATGCCCGGTACTGGTGAATGTATGAACTGGAGAAAGTTGCTGCTACAGAAGAGGGATTCATAATAACAAGGTCTACCTAGCATGAAGTATTTAATGTTTTTCCACCCCTTAAAATATACATTTTTATAAGATAAACATTTTTATAGTATTAAAAATTAGCCTACAGAGGAAAATTCATGTAGAAAGCTATTTGCCTGGTGCTTTTTCCACAACTGTTGTAGCTACAGACATGTCAGCCCCTGGAATAAGTATTCTTTATATTTTTTTCATATTAATATGTGGTAATCAATAATCACTCTCAAGAATGAGAAAAACAGAAAAATAATCAGACCTTGATATCATATCCACAGCAATTTAATTATGACCTCCTCACCAAATTAAAGCTCAACTTTACTCATGTGTTAAAATATTTCAGTTCACATAGGTTTGTCATGAGAGTTACATTTTTAAACATAATTGCATAAAAGGTATATACTCTAACCTAAAGTATAAATAAGGTCTTCAGCAGTCAATTTGCACTTTCCCTTTGAATATCTTAGTAAAAACAGAAATCGTAGTAAGAAATAAGCAGAAAAACTAAGAGATATTTTAGTATCTAATACAGTACATACTACACTAAAACTGAGCGGCCTGGGACCTGGGTCCTGGTTTTAACTTTGCGTTTGACTTGGCTGCTCAAGAACATGATAGTCTCGCACTGGAATGTACATATTATTCAGGGGCTTCAGAGAATCTTCTTGCTACCACCAATCAAAAATATTATTAAAGTCGAAATAGGGGCTTGTGTGGAAATAATTGGGCCTTGCAGGTGTAAAATAATTGGCTCACAACTGCTTGGTTTGGACAAAAGCATCTTCTTTCTCACGGTCAGGAATCCTTTTCCTCAGATTGGGGTCTATTTGCTGCATTTATTAAGGCAGCCCATGTCAGATTGTGAGAAATATTTTTCAGAATATCAAACTTAAAAAATTATCATTGAGAATGGTTTCTTACACGTGGATAATTTTTATCACTAGGAAAAAATCTAATTCCCCATATTTTTAAGTGAGTTATACTCTATGATAAGGGCTGAAGCTAGCTGCCTGTCAGGACCCCTTTCACTAGAAAATTTTTTCATTTAGGTAAGGCAAGATTTTCCACATTAACTGACAAATGAACTTAGGTTAAATATATTTATATTAAACTACAAGTGATTTTGACAAGATAACAAAAGTGTCATTTAAATAAGTTTATCTAACCCAAATAGAAAAAAATGTATAATACTCAAGGTGACTAAATTTTATTATAAAGAATAAAGGAATAAAAATAGTGCAGGTAATTAAAAGAGAAGATCTTTTGTTAAAATTTAAATTTTTCTTTGGTGTATATTATTGTGATACTATATTGCTGCAGCAATTTTAATATTCTATGTTAACTATTCATCGAATTTATGATAGAACAACAAATTATCTCTTCCATATGGAAGGCAGTCACAAGAAAATAATATTCTATTCATTTGATAAAAATATACTTTAAATATTTTTTATAGTTTTTAAATTAAAAACTTGAATAACATCATATAATATTTAAAGCAGTGATACAAAATATTTAAAATGTTGTTATACATTTGATTGTAACTGGGGTCAAGGTTCAAAGTAAATTATAGTCAAAGAAGTTTAATTTTTTAGCCTTAGAAAAATTGTGGAGCATTAAAATTATTGCCAGAGTCCATTTTTATTTGTTTGTTTGTTTGTTTGTTTGCATGTGTGGAGATGGAACCCAGGGGCATTTGACCTCCAAGCTATACCCCCTGTCCTATTTTTATTCCTTATTTTGCAACAGGGTCTCACTAAGTTGTGGAGGGCCTCACTAAGTAGCTGAGCCTGTCTGTGAACCACAATCTTCTGGTCTCAGCCTCTGGAATGCTGGTATTAAAAGCTTGTGACACCATTCCCGGCCAGAGTCCATTTTTAAAAAGATCTAACAATGGGTGAATAATATTTACTTAATAGTTTTAGTTTGATAATAAAATTAATAAAAGCATATATTCTCTCATTTGCTAGTCTATAAAAAGGGATTAAGTTTTATTTGGTTAATTAGCAACATTTTACAAAATGCTCTGCAACCATTTTAACAGATGAAACTTTTACTTTACTTTAGAAAAAATATTTTCTGAATATTCTCAAGTAAAAAATACAAGAGTCCTTTAAAAATTATCCAAATTTTAATGAGCATTCATAGATATAACTTATTTCTTATTTATTCATAGGTATATCTTCTTCCATTGATAATTTACTCTTTCTGTTTAGATAGTTAATTCATAAGAAAATTATCATTCATTTATTTAACATCTAGGAAATGAGTACAATCATTTAAGCTATCCTTCCTTTAACCTGAAAGTAGTTAGATAAATTTTATCTTGCTAAAGTAGCTGTAATTTATAGGAGAGTGACTCAATACTGTTTTCAGTCCCAGATTCCTTTAAAAATTTGATGAAAATTGTGACTTGTTATATATGTATGTATGTATATATATATACATATATGGTGTATATATGGTACACACTTTTATTTAGTAACATTATATACATATATATGTATATAACTAGCCATTTTTAAGTAATTTGCCTAATTTTTTAGATGCTTCTAAAAGACAAGCAGTGTTTTTCATACAAATCGTGGCATACAGTATGGTATAATCAAGCAACTTAACTTTTTAAATTCAAAGTACATATTTTGCATACACACTACAAACAAAATTTTGTGTGTTGGAATATCCTGATTGCAGAGTAAATGTTTTTTAAAGTGTGTAGCCAAAGATACACAATCTAATTTGTAAATTTAAGAAACTGCCACATTAGATACTAATTCCCAAAGTTAATTATTGGATTTCATTAATAACAGAATGTATTTTTGGCTTTAAAGAATATTATTCCACTAGGATCAAGATGGCAGTGGCTACAGTTGCAGTGGTGACCACAGCTGGCGAAAAGGACATACGCTCCTCAGAGAAACCCTGGACACCAGATTTTGGTTTAATATCTGATTTGAACAACTTAAGGAGACATTTCCAGCTGTGACGTCCTATCTAGAATACAAGAGAGAGAGTGGATAACAGCAGAATTAGAAGCAAGATGACAACGAGGTATCCGCCATGCAAGAAAAGGGATTTTTGAAAGAACATCTCAGAAGGGATTAAAGAGAAGACCACTTCAGCCAGACATGCTGGGGACTCTTAACAACATACCTTGTAAGAAAAATGATCCTGGCGTGGTGGAAGGAAGCCAAGCCACGCATCCCAGGGAGCTCAGAGCGCCTGGCCACCGCGCTCCTCTGTGCTGTTCTGGGGTTCATGTTGTGCTCAGAACAGCAGATCCTGCTCTATGTGGTGAGACTGTGAGCCTCTGCTCTTGGAGCCTTGGAGGGGGGATAAAATCCATTGCTGCTGAGTGCTTGATATCACAGCCTCTTCAAAGCACACATACTGTTTTCTCTTATTAAAAAGAATATATATATATATATATATATATATATATATATTTTTTTTTTTTTTTTTTTTTTGATAGGGGCCAAGATGGCGGTGGTGGCAGCCAGAATACAGGAGATGCAGACAAATCCTATCCAATTCACCTGGAACTTTGGAAAAAAATCCCTGCGAAGGGGGACTGCTCCTGCCACACATGCTTAAGAATTCTGGGCATCATATCATGTAAGGAAGGAGCTCAGCAGAGAACCAGGAGGAAGGTGGTGATGGCAGTGGTTGCAGTGGAGGCTAGTATTTGGAAGAGGCAGAGATGTGATCCAACCCACCCTGATCTTCTGAAGAAATTGCCCCAAAGGTAGAATGCTCCTGACACACATGCTTGGGAATTCTGGACAACATGCTAAGTAGTAAGGGTTTGGGGGGTTTTAGAGGGATCCCCATGCTATCCTCACAATTCTTGTATTCCATTGTGATGTTTGGCTACAATGCACCAATAAAAATATGTTAAAAAAAAAGAATATTAATCCATAAGGACTTGAAATTTTCAAAAATAAAAATGCATTTCTTAAACCATATAAGTTGGCTTATTTTATATACTTTACATTTTAGGAGGTTAGAAATGAAAACTGAAGCTAAACAAAGATACTTCAAGAGAAGAAAGCAGAGACAGCACTCAGCCTTACATGATTAGCCTTTAAGAAGTCTTGTCCTACTGGGTGTGGTCTCCACGCATGTAATCCCCATGCTTGGGAGGCTGAGACAGTAGAATCGCACAGTTTCGAAGCCAGCCTCAGCTATCTAGTGAGGTTCTCAGCAACTTAGTGAGACCCTGTTACCAAATAAAATATAAAGTAGGTCTGGGAGTATAGCCCGGAGCTAGAAAGCCCCTGGGTTCCACCACCAGTACCACCAAAAAAAAAAAAAAAAATCTTGTCTTTTGACCAAACTTATCATTTGACATGCAAAGGAGATTTTTAAAAAGAGAGATATAGCTTAACCCTATGCCTAAAGATGCAAAAGAATACAGCATTCTTAATATTTACAAAGTCACTGCTCAAAAAATAGTATGACATAATCTACTCCATGAATAAAAAAATAAGATAATTTCAAACATAGGTGTGTTTAATAAACACAATGTTAAAAGTGAGGTAAATTTTTGTTCTCTTTAGCTCTTCCTTAATCACCAGACCCTTAATTATTCATTCATTTTGGGAGTGTTCATTTCAATGCCAAACCTCAAAGCAGAGTTTAGGTAAGACATTCAAAGTGACTGGAGAGTATTAATACTCTATGACTTGGAGAATGGCTGAATGAAGGAAGGAATGATAATGTAGACAATGACCATCTACCAGTTCTGTCCAAACAAAGGTATTAAACTTAATCTGGATTGAAATAATTTGAATAGTTTGAGTGAGATATTAAAGAAACAGATTTTACTTTAAGTTTTAAAAAAATTAAAAATGATCAGATTTATTCAATAATTTTCCCATAACTAAAATATATGGTTTACATAAGCAATTATAGGAAACACATAAACTAGTGTTTCTCTAAGGTAGTATGCAAAAACATTATCAGGATCTTCTTGAAATGAAGGTACTGATACCAAAAGGAGTGATAAGTAAACAAAACATTATTTCTGTATTTCTAATATAATTTCATTTGATACTTGGTGTTGCTTGGCTGTGGACTACACTTTGAAAAATAATGTTATAAAAAGACAAGCCATATTTCCTTGAAAATGTCTTCTAATCTGGCCAGGAATGGTGGTGCATGCTTGTAATCCCTGCACTTGGAAGGTGGAGACAGGAGGATCACACTGGTTTGAAGCCAGCCTTGCTGGCTTAAGAGACCCTGTTTCTAAATAAAAAATATAAAAATAGGTCTGGGAGTGTAGCCAGATGTAGAAGGATTCCATCCCCAGTACCATCAAAAAAAAAAAAAAAGAAAAGAAAAGAAAATGTCTTCTTCTAATCCTAATCTTGAAATCACCACATCCTTTAGAAAACATATAAACAATCTCAAATATTAAAAAATATATCTCCTATCTCACTTTGGTAATAAAAAGTCTAAATATTTTCACAGAATATTTAAGAAGCTCAAAGAAAAATTACCAATTTATCACACTATGAGTTACCATACACACTATATTTTTTGCCTTCTTTATTGAAGTTCTTGAAAATAGATATTGTTCATATACTATCTCTTGGTGCTGGTGGTAATATCTTAACATTTTCTTTCACAGATCCTTGACCTTATTTAAAGTTTCTGGAAGATAAATTTTACTAATTTTCTTTCATCCAGTTTATATTTAATTGTACATTTCATAAAGGGTGCATGTTGCTATTTTTTTTAAATATCACTCATGTTTCAAAACATTTTGTTATGACTTTTTTCTTTGAAATTTTTGGTATAATAGAGGAAAGATAACTGAAGCATGAATCCCTTGGCTATAAAGCTACAGGATCTTAAATTAGAACATGTGCACATTACATATTTTAACACACGAAATATCCTAAATTTTTCATTCAGTTTTACCACAATTAAATCTTATCTTTGAAAATAAAATGCAGTACTTGATGTTTAAAAATGTTTCATTCACAGAATTTATTATCTAATGTGTGTGTGTGTGTGTGTGTGTGTGTGTGTGTATGATATATATGTTTAACTGGGGATGAATCGAGGGGCATTCTATCTTGGAGGTACACCTTTTACCAAGTTAAAATTTTTTTATTAAAAAGGGTTTCCAGAGGTTGCTGAGAATTTTGTTAAGTTGTGGAGACTGGTTTCCAACCTATAATCATCCTGTTTTGGCTTCCCAAGTATGGGGATTACCGGCCTGCCGCACCACACCTGGTAGTATCTGATAGTTTGATGAATGATTGACTTCTATTTTTATAAGGTATATGGATGAATAAAAAGTAAAAACTTTAAGATTATTTTAAATTGTATGAGTCATATGCCAAATGCCAAGTCATTGTAATTTTAACTTCAATCCAAAAGTAGCTGTATGTTCTGAAACAGGAACCACTCCATTTTATCAGATAAAATAAAGAATATTTTACTTGGAATTTAAGTTGACAGATGTGTTTCACCCCACTGGGAAAAATGAAACCATATATCCTTTAGGTTCAGATGTCAGTTAATAAAAAAACAATCCCTACAAATAAATGGCTTCTTGTTATTTCATCTATCTTCCTGCCTATTTTAGGATGAGGCTGTCACAAAATATATTTTAGAAGAATAATATCAGTACCAGTCTATGTCATAGAAGCACCGGATGATCTGTCAAAAAACAGTGCAATAGCATTATAATTTTATAAAACTTACAAAAATAAATTCCTTCAAACATCAATGGGCGAAATAAACCTTTGTGTTAGGTCATTGAAAAATGCATAATAATGCTCAGCCACCTACATAAATATATATGTTGTGTGTATGTGTGTGTGCATGATTAGGTCTGGGGATTGAGTTTTTGCTTTAAAGACTCTTTATACACTCTGAGATATATAATTCTAAAAATCTATCAAGAAAATATTATATAAAAATTCTGAAGTGGTGGAAATCATATAGTTTCTAACTGAATCTTGGATGTCCAGATATTCGAAATTCATGGTTCTCCTCAGCTATGGCAATTAATTTTGTTATTTTCTTATAACGTTTGTCATATCTATAGAAAATATGGTAAAAGATTGGATATTTAGTCTTATTGGCAAAACACAGAAGACAATTTAAGGTCGATTGACACAGACTCTAAATGTAAAGACAGGTATTCAACACATTGCTTATAAAAAACTGTATGGTGTTTAGAATATACATATATTTGAAGAATCAGTGATATCTAGAGAATTAAAAACAAGAAACTTTAAGTTCTATGAACTATAAATAAAAATAATTAAATACCTAAAGTATTTTTGTAGACAACTATAGAATCTTAGTCCCTGCTAAGATATTTTACATGTCCTTGAGGCTACACTCTGTATTATAATTTGGTAGAACCTTTCTAACAGCCACAGAAATATATATATATATGACTGCAATAGTCTGCAGTAGTAGCAGTATTAATAGTAGTAATAAGGAGGGCGGGGTGACTCAGGTTTCTAATTCGCAGTTTTGAAACCAGCCTCTCTGGCTTAAGAGACCCTGTTTCCAAATAAAAATATAAAATAGGTCTGGGAGTGTACCTCATAGGTAGAAGGGTTCCATCCCTGGTACCACAAAAAAAATTAATATTTTTATTTTATACTTGGATTGTTGGATTACAATTATAGAGTATAATACAAAAATACAAACACAAATCTTTGCACTTATAGTCAACTTATATTTGACAAAGAAGCCAAAAGTCATATGCTGGAGAAAAGACAGTCTTTTCATCAAATGATTTGGTGAAAACTGTATAAGCATATAAATAAGAATACAATCTAGCCCCCATCTCAAATACTCACAAACCTCAATTCAAGAAGAATCAAAGACCTAGAATTTAGACCAAAGACTTATAAATTACAAAAAAATACTGATTCTCCAAAAATTAGTAGTCTCTTTATTGTTGATATTGATCCTTCTGAAGTTCCTTAACTTTCCTTGGCAGTTTAGCTAAGTCAGTGGCATAAGAAAGGAAAATAAGAAATAATTAATGACCTTAATGAACCTGTTGGTTCATAACTACTGTTTATTTCTCCAGAACTTATGCATATTACATATGCATATGTAATTTATACATATATATTTATATGTATATGTATACTTATGTCAACTAATGCTCACAGGTGGAATTTATGGTCTTCTAACTTGGAAAAGCTATAACAAGCAGTGCAAAGTGTCCAATTTAGTTATATTTACTTAGAAAATTGCACTATATGAAAAAATAGAGATAGGCTTATTAACATAGCTTTCTCATAACAAAGCTTACTACATATATGCATATATACATATATAAACATATGCAAACAAAGAGATAAATGTGTGGTTATGCTCTTATCATTTGAAAAATCAATTAGATTTATATGGCCTAATAACAATGAAGCATATAAAATTATATAAAAATTAAAAATATTAATTATATGTTTACCATGGATAGGCATTCTCCTAAAGGTGCTATATGTTATTAATAACTTAATTTTCACAACAACCCTATGGGATAGATTTTATTATGCTCATCAATTTAAATACAAGGAAAAGATATAGAATAAACCATGGAAGTTCAGAAAATTTATGAGTGAAACCAAAACATACCCAAGGCTACCAGGCTTCATGTTTGTCTTGATTTACCTCTATGTTACATCCTCTAATAATGTTATATAAGCCTAAATTGGCCTTGGGCTACCTCTGGACTTGAGGCTCCATACAAGAACTTAATATAGCTAAGTTATAGTCAATCATAAACAACCAAGTTTCCACCAATTACAAACACTATCTCATCAAAATATGACCAAATAAGGCATAGACCTAATCTCTACATTAGTCTGATGATTTCTCCACTTTGTATTTCCAACTGGCCTATATAAGCTTGATGCTCACAATGCTGCTGGAAGTTCTGTGAATCTGTCAAGATGCTGTACAATTCATGTCGTTTTCTTAATTTCAAATAGAGTTTGCTAATTTTAATTGTATATGTACATTTTTCTTTTAAAAGCAAAGATAAAATTTTAAAATAAACCTAAACCCTACTTTTCTCTGGACACTTTGTGGTACTTGTATCTCATCTTTGTAAAGCATTGAAAGATATACAGTCTTTAGAACTTGTTATTTTACAGTATTTTCACATTACAGTGTAATTACTTAAAAATGACTTTGAATTTCTGCCTGGGTTATGTTGCTCAATTGGAAAACACAAACATAGGAACATAGTAATTGCAAGAATTTTTGTAGAAACCAGTTAAAGGTAACTGAAAAAACAAAGGGAATAGTTTATAAAGATACTCAATTTTCAATGGGAATGAGTTCAGAAAAGGAACACAGGAAAATGCACTGAATCTAAGACAATTAAATTTAGTTATTTTTTTTCCTTCATTGTCTATATCTCTCTGCAACTCAGTATCAGTTCTCTCTCTTTTACTCTTTCTGCTCAAAGAGAAGATTTATCATACTTCAGAATCCTCAAATTTGCATGTGCCTGATATTGGCTCAGTTAATCCTTCCCCTAACACTTATCTCCCAGAAGAGATAATATAATGCTTCCTTGTTTGATCTAGAGGGTACCATTTTGTAATATCTAGGATCATGAGAAAATTTATTGTATTAACATTCCTTCAAGAGGGAATGCCATGAATCATCTATTCAGAATAAATTTGACAGAAAATTGGAAATAAATGGATTGTTAGCCAACAATGTAGGAATAGACTGTTGCCTAGCAGGAATCAAAGAACCAGGTCAAGGCAGATATGATGCTGCAGTCTATAATTCCAATATTTATCAGGCTCACACAGGATCATTACAGGTTCGTGGCTATCTTCAACTACTTAGTGAGGTCATTCATAACTTAATGGGCCCTTTCTCAAAATATGTATAAAATAAAAATAAAATAAAATAGGGTTGGGGGTACAGATAATAGATGTAATGTTCCTTGGTTTAAATTTTAGTACTATAAAAACTCCTCCCAATAAAACACAATAAATAAAAACAAAACAAATAACCAGATCAAATAATAATTTAATATATATATATTAAAATATTAATATTAAAATAAAATTATATGACTTAAATCTGATCAACTAAATTTTAATAACTAATTGAGATTTTGAGGCACATACCATTGGAATGTGTCACTTCTGATCAGAGAAGGAGACAAATAACATAAGAAATAGGTTTGCACTATTTTCAATTTAGTTAACCTGGTGTCTGTATTTCCTGAGTCTTCCTTTGTACTCAGTCTGGGATAGAATTGAAACAGCAACAACAAAAGCAACGACATAATGTAGTCAGCTTTTCTTTACTGTAACCAGAGAACCTAACATGAACAATTTAGAGGAGAAGAGGAGAAGAGGTTTACTTTGGCTTGCAGTTTCAGAAATTCAGTTGATGGTCAGCTGGCCCATTTTCTTTATAACTAAGACAAAGCAGAGCATTATACTAAAATGGCATGACAGAAAACATCTTTTCATCTCATTACCACCAGAAGCAGTGTGGGAGGGGAGGCAGACACAAGATGGAGTAATACAGACCCTAATGTCATGCCCTAAGTTACTTGTTTCCTCCATCTATGTCTCATTTTTCTATAGTATCCAAATTTCCCCCGTATTTTATTACAGTTATTAATCCATCAAGTAGATTAATCCAATGATGAAGTCACTACCCTCAAGATACAATTAATTCCCAAAAGGTTCACATGTGAACATTTATACATTTGGAACTAAACAAACATAAAGCATTTGGAGGATATTCCAGATCCGAGCCATAACAAATACCATCACCACCCCAACAACAACAAAGCTTGTGTGCAATCTGGCAAAAGGTGCTGAAGCACAGTCATTATTCACACAAGTCTTAGGTAGCCAAAGATGGTGAAAAATGTTTTGACCATCAAATGTGAACTGAGCCATTAGATATGGATGACCTCATTTCTCTCTTTCTTATGTTCCAAATTCAATGTGCATTCCCAAGTGATAGTCCTGTTGATCAATACCAATACCAGACCCACCAAAAGACACTGAGCTAAAAATCGTCAGCAGTGGTGGTTGCATAGATGCAGTGATTTCTCATGACTCTATATTAACTACTTTTTATGTTCCTCGCATCAACAGATAAATATGGTTCAATCTGAAAAGTGCTTTATCAGTATGAATTAGTCCACCAGTGTTCTAGCTATTGATTTTCTTTGACCCTCCAAATTTTTCAGGCAGATCAATTTACCTTAGGTTCCTTTTGCAATTAAACAAAGTATACTTCTTAAATATAATTTTGGTATTATAATATTTTCACTGTTTCTATTTTCCTTTCTAAACTGTGACTATAAAAGAGTTCTTTATGAAAAGTTCCAGGCAAAAGTTAATTAAGAATAAGCCAAAATATGGAACCAACCTAGATCTCCATCAACAGATAAATGGATTGCAAAATTATGGGAAATCAAAACATTGGAATTCTACTCAGCTATAAAGAAGAACAAAATCATGTTATTTGCAAGAAGGTGGAAATACCTGGAGAACATTATGTTAAGTGAGATGAGCCAAGCAAATAAAGATAAGGAACATGTTTTTTTCTAATATTCCGAAACTATTGAATATTAGGAATACCAGAGGGACTCCAGATAATGGAGGGAAAACCTCAGCAAAGCTAGTATGGAAGGGTAGGAGAGGAAGAAGGCTGCGGTTGATTAATAAAGGAGCTACATTTGAATATGTGAAGGTATGAATGTAGCATGGTCAACCTAGACACCCATTGTTGAGAAGGAGGAAAGGGGAAGTGGGGGGAGGGCACCAAGTACAGTCTGAATGTATTCCATTTTCAATATGATACACAAAAAAATAAAACAATTTAAAGAAACTTCTTTAAAGTATCTTAGTGTCTTACAAGTCTTCCTATAAACAAGTGTCTTACAAGACTTATTTTTATATATCCTATTTAAAATGACCTTAAGATGAGTTCAGTTATAATAGAATAAGTGTCTATGGTAACATTGAAGAATATTTTATATTTCCCTCTATTGGGTAAATACTATGTTGAGACATTTGGGACTTTTTTCAGAACTTGATTTTCTACATATATATTTTAGATAACACCAATTTGTCAGAATCTACTATCAGAATATGAATGATTGAGTAATGTAGTATAATGTATTTCAACTGCTTTATCTCTATAGAGATGTTAATTTTTTCTCTGAATTACTAACATTTTATCTTCACTTAGTTATCCAAATTTTCTTTATTTTTTAAGTGATTGTTTTACTTACATTAATGACTATTACATCTAACCAGCACACTCGTGTCAATTTTTATATTTAATGAAAGAAAATTAAGCATAAAGTTTACATATAAAACCTGGTTTATTTATAAATGTCAATATTTGTATTTATATGACAATGTCCTAGTATATTCTCTAAGTGTTTTAATAAAGTCATTATTGTACGTAAAAAAAGAATGAGTGTAAGTTTTTTTCTCATATGATTAGATTCAAAGGCACAATGTACCGTAACCAGTGGTATACTGAACACTGGTATCTATGATGAATGGTGATGAATGTTACTTAACTTGTCACCCATGATTACCTGGATTTTAGTGAAAGACTCTGAGTGATTAACATGAGTCTGCAGTAGTATATTTTTGTTTAAATACAGTATAAGAATTGTAAGGTTCATTGTTTTCTATTAAATCTATTAGAAAATTGAACAAAATAAACAAAAAAACTCAGAAGCCAATATTCATAGCTAATGATCTTAGTAAGAAATAAAATAATGACTAAGATATTTCTAAAGAAATTGCTTTACTTGTATGTGGGATTAGGTAAGGATCCAATTTTATTCTTTTCCATGTAATTATTATTTTTCAACAATATTTAGTTAAAAGATTATTATTTCCACCACCAAATCTTCGTGGAAACCTTGTCAAAAATAACTTGACAATATAGGGAAGAAGTTAGCTCTAGGCTTGTATTTAACTCCAATGGTCTATATATCTGCCTTTAGAACAGTACTACACTGTTTCAATTATTGTAGCTTTATATGGTTTGAAATCAGAAAATATACATCTTCTAGCTTTGTTTTTGCTTCGAGATTGTTTTGGGTATCTAGAGTCCATATTCCATATCAGGATAGATTTTTTTCTGAAAAATAAATATATGATAGTTTCACCTAAAAAAAAGAAAAAAATATTCTCTGGTAAGAAAGAAAGCAAAAAGAAATATTGAAATGTTATCTTTAAGTCATCAAAAGCTTGGTATCAGACAAATGAAACTGTTATGTGAGATTATCATTTTTAATTTTGGATAAATTGCTATAATACTAGATGCCAACCACTAAGCCAAGCATGGGAGGGATGGGGAGAGAATGGGGTGGGGATCTGGTGGGGGCTGACTGGGCGATGTGTGCATGTATGTCTACAAAAGTTTGTATCCCACTATGATGTATGAATACAGTGCACCAATAAAATAAAATTTAAAAAAAAAGAAATTGCTTATCTTCCTTTAGCCACATAGTTGAGAATTTTGAAAACTAATATCTGAATTGGTATTTTGATTAGCTAAATTACAATGCAAATTGAACTTAGATCCTCTTAGGTTCTTTTTCTTAAAGCTATACATAGCATTGATTGTAAAAGAATGAGACCCATAAAATTGATATTGAGGTATGGATTAAAATGTAATGAAGCAGCAGAACTTCAGGACTTAAATTATTTCAAAACTTTTAACAGCAAGTAATGTCCAGGAAAGACAAATGTTATTCAATATGCTGACTTACAAAGATTTTTTTTTTATTAGCTAATTTGTAGGGGCAATATTAAGACTGAAATATATGGCTTTCCAACAATAATTGCATTTATTTTATATGAATGAAAAAGCGAGTCCCCCATGAAGGACTACCATAAAGATTTATAGAACTTTAGCTAAATTTGAGTGAGGTTGTGGGTTTACACAAAGACATTTGAAAATAGTAGCTGGGTCTCACTGTCTAAAGACTAATTTAGTTCTAAATATTTGTATTACATCTGATCTTACCCATCTCCAAAAAAATACATAGTCATTTTCAAAACTGATGAAAGGTTAGAGAAGCAAAAAGAATTAGACTTTTTATGAAATTTTCAGTCTTTTCCATGAACTGACCTAATCATTGAAAATAAAAATAAAAATAATCATTGAAAATAAAAATTTTTTTAGTAAAAAAAACAATATATTGGTTTTCAATCACATAATTAATTTTTTTTTTCTTTTTTGGTGCAATGTTGTCATATATCTTAATAGGGTACAAGATGGTAGAGGTATACATGTACCCATCATTCCTTTAGCCCTTTCTCAATCCTCACCCCATTTTCTTCTCCCTCTCTTTCTCATGTTTAGCTTTGTGATTGACTTTGGTGTGTTTTTGGATGTAAATCATGTGTATTAGGGAGTTTTACACTTCCCCCTCCCATCCCCCTCAGTTAGGTGGCCCTATTTGCTCATCTATCGTTTCTCCTTCTTTGTCTGGAGTTGCCCCATGAACCTTTTTCTCCATATTTTTCTCATTTTAAGGAGAGTATCCAATTTTTTTTTTTTTTACTTTTTGTGACTGACTAATCTCACTTAGCATAATGTTCTCCAGTTCCATCCATTTTTCTGCAAATGACATAACCTTGGTAATTTTGTTCTTTATGGTTGAATAAAATTTCATTGTCTACATATCCCAAAGTTTTGTAATCCATTTTTCTGTTGATGGACATCTTTGATGGTTTCATAGTCTGGCAATTTTTAATTTTGCAACTATGAATAAAGATATGCATTCATTAGTTTGGTATTTTGGTTTAATTATTTCGGGTAAATAATCAGAAATGCTATTGCTGGATCATATGGTAGGTTCGTTCCCATTCTTGTGAGTATCCTCCATAATATTCTCTAAAGTGATTGTACTAATTTGCACTCCCAACCAACAGTGGATTAGTGTTCCCACTTCTCCACATCCTCACCAACATTTGTTGTAGTTTGTGTTTTTAATGATTGTAATTTTAATGGGTGTTTTGAATCAGTGGATTCCCACATATCTATTATTAGTTATTGTATTCAAAACTTTCTTGTAGCCATAATTTAAATATCTGACCACAATAACTTACAGAAAATGCAATTCATTTTCTTATGATTTCAAGCTCAGTTCATGTGAAGCTGGAGATTTAGATCTCATGTCATGGCTGAAAGAAATCACAGGAGCTGTTCCCCTTGCAAGGGAGATGGAGAGAGAGAGGGAGAGATAAAGATAGAGATAGAGATAGAGATAGAGATAGAGAGAGAGAGAGAGAGAGAGAGAGAGAAACATATTATATCATCCCCAAGTTTGCACCACTAGGTATCCACTGCCACTCGTACCCTATAGGTCTGCTAGGTATCACCCAGGTAAATTATTTACAATGGTTTTATCCACTTCTGGGATGACAACCCTCAGGATTCAATTACATTAGCTACAAACACCAATTTATGAGGGTGTCAAGGGGCTATTCTACATCTAACCATAACAGTTATCCAATTTTGGAATTCATAGGTGGGATGAACACACAGAGGAATTAGAAGAGCTTACATATTGGCTTCTTGACCTTTGGAGTGGTAGTTATGATGGGAAAATCAAGTAGAAATCACTATTTTTATCTACCAAACTAATTAATATATATATGCATGTATATATTAGACAATGACCTCATATCTTAGTTTAAAACATACATGCATTGTATGTTCAATCCATATGAGAATGTAGAGCCAAATAATATATAATTAAAAGAACAAAAAATTATAAAAATAAAATTATATTGTATTTGTTTTGAAACTGGTAAATAATTCAAATATCCCTCAAGCAGAAATGTCTATAAGGTAATATTAGAAATTTATACCACAGCATTAACTCATTAGATTATGTTTTCATCATCTATTCCCATTTAAAAATAGTTCTGCTGAATAATTCGTTCACAATAAAGCACAAGATGGTTATTCCTCACCCTTTGTTCATCCATTCTTTAGCCAAGAGCAGTTTTACATTGGAGGGGCCTAAACCACACAACCTTGGAGAACTTTAAAATATAAACACTTGCTGCTCTACTGACCCATGGAATTTTAGTATCAGGTGCCCAGGGTATGCCCATTTGTAATATCACATCTGACCTATGTTTTTGTGACATGACAGGTGAGTCTCCATGGTAGGTGACAGGAACATCCCTGGAGGTTATTCCTATGGTAGAATAGCTGGAAATAACTTAATTCTACACTTAAGTGACAGCATACCCTAGCCATATGTCTCCCACATCCCATATTAATTATATATTTATCTTTAATTTTTGCAGTACTGGGAACTCAACTCAGGGACATTCTATCACTGAGCTATATTCCCCAGTCCTATTTTATTATTTGCTTTGAAACAAAAAATAAAAAAATAAAAATGTTTCTTTTGAGCCAGGTGAGGTGGTGCATGTTTGTAATCCCAGCATTCAGGAGGCTGAGACTGGAGGATTGCAGTTCACACACAGCCTCAGTTACTTAGTGAGGCCCTCCACAACTTAATGATACTGTTTCAAAACAAAGAAAAAAAAATAGATCACGGGTGTAGCTTGAAGTTTGGGTGCCCCTGGGTTCCATCCCTTAACCTACAAAAAAAGAAAAAGAAAATGGTTCTGCTCATAATTAACCTCTATTCTTGATTTATTTGTAAACTCTTTCTGATATAATCCCATTATTCCAGACTCTAGTTTCTTCAAATTTCTTTTAATTTATATAAGCTGAGAGGGCCAATATGGCTATTTATCTAGGATCAAAGAAAAATATTCAGTAAAATCTTTGGGAAGTATTATGGTGAAATTAGTAGGATTTAGTGATGCAATTTAGGCATTAAGAAATAGAGTCAACCCCAATACCACAAAAAAAAAAAAAAAAGAAAGAAATAGAGTGAGGCACAGTGGTACATATCTGTACTATCAGTACTTGGTAAGTGGAGACAAGAGAATCAAAGGATGGAGACCAGCCTCAGCAACTTATTAAGACCTTCAGCAACCTAGGAAGATCCTGTTTCAAGATAATAATATAAAGGACTGGAGTATAAAAGAAAGTATAAAAGAAAGAAAAATATACATAGAAAAAATAGGTACATAAACCTGTTTACCAAGTGTTTTCTAGTGGTCTGGATAATTGTCAGAGTGAAGTAGTGGCAACAGAGAAATGTATTCATGAACACTGGAAGCCAGGGTTGTGGAGAGAAAGCGAAAAGTATGTAGGAATTGGCATTAGGAACTGTAAAGGAACTGCAAATAAAATATAACACTAAAAACTCCAGGGATTGGGTTTCTCAAAGAAGTTTTTTATGCATTTTATATCAAATATTTCATCATTTTCAAAGGCTTTACTTTAAATGCTCAAGAGACTTGATTGCTTTAAGTTATCAGTTAACCTTGGTAGATCATCATATCACCATTTTCATAGTCAATATCTTCCTCTTAAAAGCATGACCATTTCATACAAATATGAAAGACTCCTTTATTTCTTTCCTGAAAAGTGTGTCCTGGGAAAAATAAGCAGTTTCTACAAAATACTCCAGAGCATTTTGTGGTATTTTGTTATTAATATCTACAGCCCTGTACAATGAACAGCACTGCCAATGTTCAAGACAAGAGGCCTGGTACCCTGAAAGGTTAGATGACATGTCTGAGTAGATGATAGAATTTATTCACAAATTCAGTCCTGATAAAAATTTATAATTTTTTCTATATTATGCTGCTTCATTATTGCTTGATAATTTATACATTTTGAGAGATAAAGTAATTCAATTTTTTTTTATTTTAGCAAGTTGAATTGTTTATACAAAATAATAGAAAAAACCTCCACTCATTTTTAAGCATCATTTGCAAGAATCAAGATCTGCCATTTGCATGTATCCTGAAAGGTTCGATCACGTGTATTTTCATGTACATAGTAATACTCATGAATTAAAACATTAATTTTGTTATTGGTATATAGTGAAATATTCATCTTAAATTTGGTGTATGGAGGATATTGTTATAGAATGTTTTTAACAGATAATGATATGCTAGGATTTTATTGCATCACTGGAAATGATTAAGAATTTTTTTAAATATTAATAATAGTAATCTCTCAATATGAGAAAATATAGCACTAATTCTTTGAGACTGAGACTAGAAAATTTTTCAGAATCTTCTTAAGTGTAAATTTGATTTATTTAATCAATTAAACATCAAGTTAGATTATGTATTTCATCTTGATTCAGCATTCTTAGCTTGAATATTAGAGGAATTAGTCTATTTTTCCTAATTTTGCAATTTATATGAGTAAACTTGTTCATAGTAATCTTATTACTCTTTAAATGTTCTGTGTCAATAGTGAAATCACCCATTTCACTTATAGTATTATTGATTTATTTTTTCAAGTATTTTTATCATTTTTCTTTCAGACTACGTCTTTTATTATATTTAAATTAAAACACTTATAGAAATCATATACAGTTGTATTACTTATTTTTTATTTTTTTATTTTTTGTGGGCCCAGAGATGGAACCCAAAGGCATTCGACCTTGTAGCTACACTCCCTGCCCTAATTTTATTCTTTATTTTGAAACAGAATCTCACTAAGTTGTAGAGAGTCTCACTAAGTAGCTGATTTCTTTTTTTTTGTGACTGACTAATCTCACTTAGCATAATGTCCTCCAGTTCCATCCATTTCCCTTTAAATGGTATATGTGTGTATTTTCTTTATGGCTGAGTAAAATTCCATTGTGTACATATTCCATAGTTTTGTAATCCATTCATTCTTTAATGGACATCTTGGCTGGTTCCATAGTTTGGCAATGGTTAATTGGGCAGCTATGAATATAGATATACATGCATTAATTTGGTAGTTTGTTTTGCTTTCTTTGGGGCAGATACTCAGAAGTGGTATTGCTGGATCAAATGATAAGTTCTTTCCTATTCTTCTAAGGATCCTCCATACTATTTTCGATAGTGGTTGCAATAATTTGCAATCCCACCAACAATGTTTTAGAGTTCCCACTTCTCCACATCCTCACCAGCATTTGTTGTTGTGTTTTGAATGATTGTCATTCTAGTTGGAATTGGGTGAACTCAAACTAGTTTTGACTTGCATCCCTCTGATTTCTAATGATGTGGACCATTTTTTCATGCATTTATTGGCTATTTGAATTTCTTTTTCTGAAGTGTCTATTTAATTCCTTTGCCCATTTTTTAAAATTTAGGTATTTGTTTTCTTAGTGCTGAGTTTCATGAGTTCTCTGCATATTCTAAAAATTAGTCCTCTAGCAGAGGAATAGGTGGCAAAAATCTTCTCCCATTCTGTTGGCTCTTAGTTAAGGTTCTTAATAGTTTTCTTTGCTGTACAGAAGCTCTTCAGTTTCATGGATAGGCAGAATAAATATCATCAAAATGGCCAATCTTCCAAAGTGATCTATAAAAAGTGAATTACCAAGCTTATTCCTCACAGACATAGAAATCAGTCCTTAAATTTATTTGAAATAACAAAAAAAACAGAATAGCCAAAGTAGTTCTCAGTAACAAAAAACATGCAGGAGCAATTACAATACCTGACTTTATACTACAAAGCCATTGTAATAAAAACAGCATGATGCTGGTACAAAAACAGATACATAGAACAATGGAGCAGAATAGAAGATTCAGAAACAAATCCACACACAGCCAATTGATTTTTGACAAAGAGGCCAAAAACATACACTGGAAAAAAGAAAGCCTTTCAACAAATGGTGTTGGCAAAACTGGTTAAAGATATGCAGAAAAATTGGAAATAAATTCTACTTTCTCACCCTGCACAAGAGTCAATTCAAGATGGATCAAAGACTTGAAAATTAGACAAGAAACCTTGAGGCTTCTTGAAGAGGGTATGGGTTCAACATTGCAACACATAGGCACAGATATAAACTTTCTCAACAAGATCCCAAAGGCACAGCAAACTAAAAGGTGAATCAGTATGTGGGATTCCACTGTTTTTTAAAAAATGTGTTTTTTAAATTTTGTATCCACTTTATTTTGTACCTACTCTTCTAATGGCTTACAAGGCTATCTTTGTGTGTGTGTGTGTGATACTGGGGTTCCTGGAAGCCCTTCTACCTCAGGGCTATGCTCCCACACTATATATATATATATATATATATATATATATATATATATATATATATATATATATAATTTTTTTTTTTTTTGAAACAGGGTCTCTTAATCCAGCTCGGCTGTCTTTGAACCTGTGCAATACTAGTCTCTGCCTCCCAAGCGCGGGAATTAAAAGCGTGGGCCACCACGCCCGGCAAAAAGCCATCTTTTTAATGGTTTTATTTTATTTAATTCAAAATAGAGAGAAAGGTACAAATGTTTTACATGTTTATAACTTAAGTTTAGAATGTCACCCCAAAGCTCATATATTGAAAGCATAGTCCCCAGTGCAGGTCTAGAGGTAGGTGTTTATGGGTAAAGAGAAGCTCTGGAGGTATGATCTTGCAAAATATATATGTATTTAGAACAATTTAATGGTTTATATTTTATATTGCTTTGTTTAGATTTTTTCATTGTTTAAATGTTATTTATAATTGCTTGTTCAATTATTTTTACATCTTATTTATTTATTTATTTGCTTATTTATTTATTTTTTTTTGTGTGTGGTACTGGAGATGGAACCCAGGGGCATTGGACCAGATGGAACCCAGCTTGTACCTCTGAGCTACATCCCTCCAGTCTTATTTTATTTATTTATTTATTTATTTATTTATTTATTTATTTATTTGGTGGTACTGGGGTTCCTGGAAATTCTTCTACCTCCAGGCTACACTCCCAGACCTATTTTTTATATTTGGAAACAGAGTCTCTCTATCTTTTTTAAGCATAATGGCTTTATTGAGGCATTCACATACCACTCAGTTCATCCATGTAAAATACATAATTCAATGGCTTTTAATACATTCAGAGTTGTACAACTACCACCACAATTTTAGAACATTTTAGTCATCCCCCAAAAAAGAACTTCTGTACCTATTGGCAGTCACCCACCACTTCTCCCTAATCCCTCATCCTACACAGCATGGAAATCTTTGGGGATATAGCTTCTTTCTCTTAATGTCAAGTTAACTCATGTTGTATCAAGTATTTTTGGTACAAAAAAAGAATAAAGTTGCTAACAGAATAAAGTTGCTAACAGTATTTGTGTGCAAGTCTTTGTACAATTTAGGTCTTCATTTCTTTTGGGTATTTATCTAGGAATGGAATTAATGGGTTGTATGATAACCCTGTATTTAGTCTGTTCAGGAGCCATCACACTGATCCCCAATGCAGCTTCACCAGCATTTGTTTATTTTTATTATCAATTAATTAATTAATTAATTTTACATATACTTATCTTTATTAATTTTAACATTTTTTATTTAAATTTATTTATTTTTTTAATTGGTGCATTATAGTCATATATCAATCACATTGGAGTACAAGACTTGAGAGGATATACAAGCACACATCATCCAATTAGCCCTCATCCAGCCGCCATCCCATTCCCTCCCCCTCCCTCGATCCCATGCTTCTTTGGTGATTGACTTTGATACATTTGTTTATGTACCTCCTGTGTTTTAAAGAGGCTATGTCCTCCACTATTCCATACCCTCTGATTGGTCACATTCGTTGCTTCACTAAAAGGCCCTTTCTATAGCTCAACCTCTTCCTGTTGCCTCTTTCCTCCTAGTTATTGCTGATTAGGGGAGGTGTCTGATTTATATTTTCTGTGATATTTCTCTGTACATGTCATGTTCCAAGTACCGATCCCACTCTTGACAGCCCCAGTAGTGGCCTGGCTACCCGGTGGACTGATCCAGACCTTGCTGGCTCAAGCAGCAGCCTTGCCTCATGGGAGGCCCCAATTCTGGTCTCGCTGGCCCCCACACTGGCCTAACACCTCAGCTGGCTTCGATCCTGGGCTTGGAGGCCACAGTAGTGGCCTTGCCTCACGGCAGGCTCCGATGCTGGCCATTGGCCCCGGCACCGGCCGAACCCCTCGGCAGGCTCCGATCCTGGCCTCGGGGGCCCAAGCACTAGCCTTGCCTCACGGCAGGCTCGGATCCCAGCCTCGCTGGCCCAAGCACTAGTCTAACCCCTCGGCAGGCTCCGATCCCAGGCTCGGAGGCCCCAGTAGCGGCCTTGCCTCCTGTCAGGCTCTGATGCCGGCCATTGGCCCCAGCATTGGCCTAACCCCTCGGCAGGCTCCAATCCCGGCTTTGGAGGCCCCAGCACCGGCCTTGCCTCACGGCAGGCTCCAATGACGGCCTCATTGGCCCCAGCCCTGGTCTAACCCCTTGGCAGGTTCTGATCCGGCCTCGGAGGCCTCAGTAGCAGCCTTGACTCATGGAAGGCTCCGATGCCGGCTGCTGGTCCCGGCACTGGCCTAACTCTTCCGCAGGCTCCAATCCCAGCCACACCAGCACTGGCCTTGTCTCACAGCAGGGTTCGGTGCTGGCTGCTGATCCCGGCATAGGCCTAACCCCTTGGCAGGTTCCGATCCCAGATTCGGAGGCCCCAGTTGCAACCTTGCCTAATGGCAGGCTCTGATGCCAGCCATTGGCCCCGGCACCGGCCTAACCCCTTGGCTGGCTCTTATCCTGGTCTCGGAGGCCCCAGCACCAGCCCTGCTTCACGGCAGGCTCCGATGCTGGCCTCGCTGGCCCCAGTATCAGCCTAACCCCTCGGCAGGCTCTGATCCTGACCTTGGAGGCCTCCGTAGCAGCCTTACCTCACGAAAGGCTCCGATGCCGGCCTCTGGCCCTAGCATGAGCCTAACCCCTCGGCGGGCTCGTATCCTGGCCTCTAAGGGTCCAGCACTGGCCTTGCCTCAGCACCGGCCTTGCCTCACAGCAGGCTCTAATGCCAGCCTTGCTGGCCCCAGCACCAGCCTAACCCCTCGGCAGGCTCCGATTCTGGCCTTGGAGGCCCCAGCACCGGCCTTGCCTCACAGCAGGCTCCAGTGCTGGCCTCGCTGGCCCCAGCGCCAGCCTAACCCCTTGGCAGGCTCCAATCCCAGCCACGGAGGCCCCAGTACCGGCCTTGCCTCATGCCAGGCTCTGGTGCCGGCCTCGCTGGCCCCAGCGCCGGCATAACCTCTCGGCAGGCTCCGATCACTGTTTCTGGGGTTATTATTTCAAAGGTTCTAGGTGTAATGTATCATATCTCTGCCTCCCCTGAGTACTGGCCACTGCCATTGCCACTGCCTCCATCATTTCAAATCCTTTCCAGGCTCTTTTTCCACTCTGAATGTTGTCCAGTGTTCCTAAGCATGTGTGAAAGTAGCATTCGACATTTGGTATAATTTCTCCAAAAAATAAGGTTGGTAGGATCCGGTTTCTGCTTCCCCTGAATACAAGTCTCCACTGCCATCGCGGAGACCGCATTCCACACTGCCTTTCTCCTTGGTCTCCGCTAAATTCTCTCCTTACAGGTGATGTCCAAGATTCTTATCAATATAGAGAAACAGCAGTCCTTGTTCACGGGGAATTTTTCCATAAGTTCCAGTGCATTTAGATAAGTTTTGTCTGCATCTCCAGTGTCCTGGCTTCTTAACAGCTTTCTTAACTCCTCTCCAATATTTTTCTTTTCTTTTTTTTTTTTTTTTTTAATAAGAGAAGACAGTATATGTGGTTTGAGGAGGTAGTGGGATCAGGCACTAAGTAGCACTGTGACCCGGTTGGTTTCCCCATGGGTCCAGAGTGCTCCGCACTACTCTGCCTGGGGCCCAGAGTCTCGCGACCTGGGCCCCGGCTGGCATGACTCTAGCGACCCCCGCCCGGGACTCAGGGTACTGGGCCTGGTTTCTCCAGGGGTCTGGCGTGGTACGCGCAGTTCGGCCTGGGGCCCAGAGTCCCGGGACCGGCCCCGGCTTACGTACCCTGTGCGAACCCCGCTCGGGACCCAGCATCTTACTGTGCCCGGTTTCTCCAGGGGTCTGGTGTGGTACGTGCAGTTGCAGTTCGGCACGGGGCCGAGTCCCGCGACCCGGGCCCAGGCTGGCATGCCCCACGTAACCCCCGCCAAGGACCTAGGGTACTGGGCCAGGTTTCTCCAGGGGTCTGGCGTGCTACGCTTGTTCTGGCCCAGGGCCCAGAGTCCCGGGACCTGGGCCCCAGCTGGCGTGCCCCACGTGACCCCCGCTCCTGGAAACAGTCTCTTAAACCAGCGTGGCTGGCTTCGAACCTGCGCGATACTCCTGTCTCCGCCTCCCAAGCGCGGGGATTACAAGCGTGCGCCACCATGCCCAGGCCTATATTTTAGTCTTTTTATTTTTGAAACACAGTCTTACTGAGATGCAAAGGGCTTTGCTAAGTAGCTGAGGCTGTCTATGAACTCCGATCCTCCAGTCTCAGGCTCCCTAAAACTATGATTACATGAATGCACCACCACACCAGGCTTACATTGACTTTAGGAACTTTCAGAGATAATTCAAATCTGATTCAAATCTGATTAATCTATATCTACTGACCATCCATTTTTATTTAAATAATGTGTGCCCTAATTCTTGTAATGATGTATGATTTTAAATTTTATTTTATACTATAAATTTTGATAGTGTTCTAGAAGATTTTCCACTTTGTATATATCCCATAGTTTTGTAATCCATTCATCAGTTGATGGACATCTCAGGTGGTTCTATAGTTTGGCAATTTTGAATTGTGCTACTATAAATATAGATATTCAAGCATTACTATGGAAGTTTGGTTTCCATTCTTTTGGGTAGATACCCAAGAGTGGTATTGTTGAGTCATATGGTAGGCTCATTTTCATTCATCTGAGGATCATCCACACTGTTTTCCAAAGTGTTTACACTAGTTTGCAATACCAGCAACAATGTGTTAGAGCTCTTAATTCACATCCTCAACAGCATTTGTTGTTGTTTGTGTCTAGACCAATGGAGCAGAAGAGATGACTTAGAAGCAAATTCACACACTTATAGCCAACTGATTTTTTAAAAATGACCCAAAACATACACAGGAAAGAAGATAGCCTTTTCAAAAAATGGTTGAAAAACGGTTATTCTTATGCAGAAAAAAAAACCAAAACAGAAATAATATCCACTTTCTCTCCTTGCATAAGAATCCATTCACCACCAGCCGGGCATGGTGGAGCACACATGTAATCCCAGTACAGCATTCCGGAGGCTAAGATTGGAGGATTGTGGTTCACAGGGAACAGCCTCAGCTACTTAGTACCCTCTGCAACTCAGTGAGACCCTATTTCAAAATAAAAAATTAAAAAATAGGTGTAGCTCGGGGGTCGAATGTGTCTGAGTTCCATCCCCAGACCTGCAAAAATATAGCTATATGTATATCTATATCTATATCATCAATTAAGATGAAATTGACCTGGATCAAAGAACTGTAAATTGAATTATAGCCCTTGCTTTAATGTAAAGTGCTTCCTTTTATGGTTTATCTATGGACCAGTTATTCATTCAGTAATGATGATTTTTTAGATATTACTGAATTAGTGAATTATGTTTTATAAGACAGATTGATCACAGTGAACAAAGAAAATAACATAAATAATCTACTCACTTTCTAGATGTAAATCAGGATATCACTCTGTTTAGGAATGTTGTGTTTGGTAAAACTGTAGTTAGGTTTGTCAGTTTATCATAAAGAGTTATTGAAACTTGAAGCCTATTCTTCACTAGTGTTTCAATCCCAAACTGACATTATTCCAAATGAGAAATTTGATTGGTTGTATTTTCTCCAAATTCCAGTTAAAATTGGATAAAACAATTTAAAACTTTCATCATTTTAACTGTAATTTTAAGCCTAAGAGGTTATAAAATATTTTTTCTAAATGAAACTATAAATCTTTAATAAATTATCCAAGATAAAGATTTTTAAATACATCAAGGTATTAATTATAGAATTCCTTGTCATTAGATACTATCTGAATTGACATTTATAGTCTCTTTCTATAAGAAGAATGTCTCTCACTTTTTAAGACTTCACACTCTGATGATCTTAGGCTCCTATGTGTGGAATTATAGTGATTGAGGATCTCATTGTGACATGATCTCTATTCACTAACTAATATAGCTCATTAGTTTCAAGGTCCCTTTCTGAGTCTTTAATACACTTTGCCACTGGAATGAAAGCATTTTTAATAAAATTTTCATCCCAAAACGAAGTTTTCTGAATGTAAAAATGAATTAGCTTTATAGTCAACCAAAGCAGATATAAAAATTTGTATTATATTACCAGGATCATAAAATTTGAAATAATCATTTTTGTAGTCATAGTTCTGAAAATTGCAAGGGCTATGACATTAAGTGAATTATTATTCATCTACATATTTTAATTGTCTTCATTTGAAAAGATATATCAACATTAAATATATGCAAAGTAAAACATTAACAAAGTGTACAATGCAAATATAATCAAAATTAAATTTAAAAGTGCCTGCACAGAATGCATAGATAATGAGAGAGGTGCATAAATTTCTCTTAGAAAAAATTGATGAAAGAAGCTGGATGCTGTATTGAAGAAAGATTGATGAGGCACTGTAGAACAGAAGTAGATATTTTTCTTTAAAAGCATTAGCAAATAAAGTTATGGCCAAGAAATTTCAAGCCTTTGAAGTGAGTCCTAGTCAATTGGGGAACAAAATTGACAATTGCATAAGATAGAGCTAACACTGATAGTTCAGAAAATTGTAAGATGTACTGATGAACTCTAGCATGAAGTTACTTTGGAGAGAGCTACAGATATACTTTCCAGTACATTATGGAAAGTAATGAAATTTTCAGCTGTTTCCATAGACAGAATCCATCCATCTAGTAAGAACATTTTGGTAAATTCTATTGCTTTTTCCAATTATTCACTCTTCTTTTGTCCTCTATTGAAATGCTATTTTACCAGTTAATTTAGCCATACATCTTGCTAGACAACAGATGTTTAGAGATAAAAGTTGAGTAAGTATTAAAATGTGCTAGTGGGATTGAGCTTGCGTTTTCAATTTGGTTATATCCATGAGAAATGAACTCTTTCTCTGATAGTCACTACCCTTTTATTTGGATCCTAGTATAAACATATGCTGAGAAGACCCAAAAGAAACCTACAGCTAAATGAGCTGCTAAAAACAGAGACACCAAAACAAACCTAGTCTGTATCAACTGATGCCCTAATTGATATGCAGCTTTGTGATTTAGAATAACTTATTTTACATTAGGTAAATGAGTTTCGGTGGTTTGTTGGAAATCATTATATCTAATAAATATATAAATTATAAATAAAAAGTAATTTTTGTGGTACTGGTATTCCTGGAAGCCCTTCTCCCTCTGGGCTACACTCCTAGACCTATTTTATACTTTTTATTTGGAAACAGGGTCTCTTAAGCCAGCGTGGCTGACTTCAAACCTGTGCTATCCTCCTGTCTCTGCCTCCCAAGCGCGGGGATTACGAGCATGTGCCCACTCCCAGCAAAAGTAATGTTAATGTAACAACATCAACAAAATTAAAATGCATGACAATTTGATATAGATGGTTAAAATGATATATCTCTGAATGATTATATAAGGAGAACTCAGAAAGGAAATAGTTCAAATAATGTAATGACACAATAAAAGTACTACTATCTCACTAACACATACTGGGAAAAAGGAAGAGGGCAAGGGATGGGATAAGGAAGGAAACACCATGTGCTGCATATTTGTATTTCTGTATCACTTTGAAACCCACTATGATGTATAACCACAATATACCGAGAAAAATATGAAAAAGAGGGAGGAAGTATAAAATTTTGTTATGCAATTGAATTGAGATATATCTGCAGATTTTCAAAGTAGGAATTTGAGAACATATTAGTATTTATTATATGTATGTAGAGATGAGATTTAAATATTTAGCAACTAGGAAATCCCAGGCAATGTAAAATCAGAAAAGATAGAACAAATTTACTTTGGTTTGGCCATAAAAAACTGGTATAACAGAGCAAATAAAATATAATATACACTTGAAATACAGAAATTTTATCAGTCCATAGAACATACAGAGTTCTCCATTTTTATTTAAAAAAAAAAAACCCTTTTTGCCTGCAGACAGCAGGATGCTTACCTACTTATGCCCCAAGTAGCAGGCCTGCCACCTATGGAAAGTTGGCTTCACCAGTTCATACACCATGGTGCCATACCTGCCCACTCATAACAAGCTCACCTACTTATGGACAACAAAAGTCATCCACTCTATATATAGATCAACAATCAACACATGGTCCCTGGACAATGGTCTATGGCAATATGCTTACATCACTGCAGATATTTGCAACAGACTTGAAAGCAGATACTGTTGATAGAATAATCCACAGACACCCAAGACTGACCTGCACAGCATCTTTGATCAACTGACTAGTGAAGTTGTCTGACTAAGGTAGAGATGACCATCCACCGTTGTTGTCACAATCACTTAACCTTATTTTCTGATATAATAAATTCTGTTCTTTTTGTTATCTCATCTGTGATTTTTGATACAGACAGTATCTCTTCAGTTAAATAGTCATTTTCTTGTACTTATATGTAGCAATGTTTTTCAAAATCTATTAGAACCTGAGGAAACCTGAACTTATTATCATGTTTAATAACAGGTGAAATAACTTTACCTGCTTGTGTGCTGTATTAAAACAATTTTTTTTTTACCATGAACACTATCACAGGAATTTGAAAATATAGTGAAGAGGAATCAGTAGTGGGGAAATTTTAAAGCAGGTTTAGAAATAGTACAGATATTCATTTATGTTCTGAAGTATACTTGAATTCATCTTTGAAATATTTCTATAGTGCTATAAAGTTGTTACTCTCACTTTATACTTTAAACACATTTGCTAAGAATTAATCATTTTAAGAGATTATTTAATAACATGATCTCTCACAGGAATCTGTAGAGCTAGTATAAGAAATGTTTACTGTTTAGTGTATGCTGGCATTTCATGTTTAATATATTTTTGTGTATTGATGTATATCACAACAAAATATAAACACATGAACTGGACATATTTTAATACGTATTTCTAAATAAGGAATATTAGCTCATCTGAGTCCATTCTTAACCACAAATCCATAGGAAACATATATTTATGTTATCCTCTGGAATTTTGAAGTTAGATTTTTTTAAAAAACAGAGATGATTGATAAAATAAATATGGAAATTGCAATGACAATACACCTGCTTCTACTTAGGAGGAGAATAAGCTTATCTTATATAGACTTATAAACTTAGAGAAAAGGACAAGTATTTATTGTGTGCAGTGAGTTGCTTTTGGTATAACTTCAATAAACTGTCAGTCATATAAGGTACATCATGGTGAAAATGGTTGAGGAGCATTGTTATTATCAATCTCTGAAAATCTTTGAAATGTGTAAATTAAGCAGACTAGATAAAGCAAGATCAGAAATACATGGAATACATAGGTTTAGGAGTTTGGGGATTTGATACACTTCAAGGCTGAGGGAAAACTGAGTTACTGGCTTTAAGTTGGCATGAGAGTACAGAAGAATGATAAACTCCTCTGATAGTGGCAATGGAAATACGTATTCGAGTACTAGTTGAGACAATTCACAAAGCTTTATTTAACGAGGCTTGTTGGCAGAAAAATGTAGAGAAAAGAAGAGAGGTTAAGAATGAGTGTAAAGTTTTGTGTTTAACCTGAAATATAAAGTAATCCCATATTAAATGCAGTCGAGGCACTCTAGAAATATGAGGTATTTGTTCAAACTCTGTCTTCTACAACACGTTACACTTTTATTCAATAATTTAATTTTGGATTTTTATTTGTCTAAACTCTGATTAGGGTGGGAAATGGGAATTTTCAGGCAATGTGCCAAATATAAACTTTTGGAGAGACATATGTTTTATATGATAATATTCCCATTCATTTAGGAACAACAAGCAGGGTCATAACAACACTCAAAGTTAAATATAGTCAGAAAATATGTTATCCTCAAAATACCACATTGGAAAGTAAATTAGTCACTATCAGCTTCTTTGTTGATAGATACAGCAGTCTCTCAAATAAGCAATGTTGAACACCTACAAAGACAAAATATCAATTAAATAAGGTATCTGTCCCTCTTTCCAACTTTGAATCACTTCCAAGAAATATCTTGTTATAACTGGGCATCAGAAAATTATATTTCAAGCACATATTGTTAAACAGATCTCAAAGGAGAAAGAACATAAAAAGAGATATGAAATAAATCTTCTCCCTTGCTTGATCACAATTAAAAGATGAAACAACTAATGTCAAATGGTAACAAATTAAAAGTTTGATTCTCCTCTGTTATGGACACATCATAGTCAGTGTCAGCATAAGCAGGCTTTGTATTTGTATTGCATAATCTTTTTATAGAGAAACAGGCAGGTAATTAAGACATTGTAAGATCTCAGATCAACAGGGAATAGTAATCATGGGTTGAGTATCATTTGCCCCATCAAAGGAGCTTAATGAAAATGAGGTTATTATATTCTAGAAATAAAATATAGTCTGCAACATTAACTTCAGCCACACACTGTGACATGCCAGAATTCCATGCAGATGATTATCATCTTTTCTGAGCTGCCATCGTTCCTAGAAATATTATCCAATTATAAGACATAGTCTTGATTAGTGAAAACAACATGCAGAAATATCTCATCAACAATTACAACAACTGGAAATCACAAAATGGTTATGCAGATAGGAATGTGGTAATGAGTAGAGAGACAGAACAGTAAGTGTGGGTAATATTTCAGGCATGAGACTCAGGTGAGTTCTGAAATGGATTCACATTTTTTCTTTAATTATTTATTGCTGCATCATAATATCTATGATAGATTCATAGTGATGCATTCCTATATACAGGTATCATGATTTGATTTGTTTTCTTCCCTAGATCAAGTAGCATTTATGTCAACTTTCAGTTATGTGATGTTGTGGGCCAGGTTTTAGTACATTTTATACCTTAGGTTTCCTAAACATTAATTAGAAATAAAGTAAAATATTCAGCAGCATCATATAAGGTCATGCACCCTAAAGATTTACCACAGTATTTAGAGCATTTGAGGAAGAGTCAGCAAATTGTTACTGTCAGTGGCGATGGAGAGCTGGCTGTGGTTGTTTTGATGTTTTTCTTGTTGGAGATTCCTGCTTTCATACCATTTGTTGTAGTCACTAAGCTACCTGGTGAAATTACAATAAGAAAGGTTCAATTTGAGTTAAAAAACTTAATTGCAGATTTTATATAAATTTTCTTCTATGCATAACTAAAGAAAGCTTCAATGCAAGTCTGATTTTGAGAATAATTTTACAAGCTCAAAATATGTCCTTACCTACTATTAAATCCATTTTTCTTTACTCAGCCTTGCAATTACTCATGTATGAGTAAAATGAATAGCAAATTGTGATTGAAGCAACACAGATTAAAGAGAGTGAGAGACATGGGAATGAAAGCATCCTGACTTAGATCAAGAGTCAGTAAAAGTCTCACCTATGGGGCAAGAAACCAGAAGAAAGAGAAAAACCTCATGGTGAGAAGAATTTGCAAGTGCAAAGAATCCAAGTAGTGTCAACCCGCAACCTTCAAGTACTATCAAAGTCAGAGTTTGTAAACTATTTGAACAAAAGAGAATGGTAGGGAAATTGGTGATGAGTTTGAAATTCAGGATAAGGACACTAAAGAGAAAAAGTTAACTGCTTCAATTTGTATTTTTCTTTATTTTTTACTCATTTTTGTGGGTGGGGGAGTACCTGGAGGTTGAATCCAGGGGCATTCTATCTCTGTGCTACACTCAGCCGTGAGCTGATTGTATGTATATATTATATGTAATATAATATGTATATGTAATGTATACATATAAATAATATAATTTATTTATTTTGAAATAAGTTCTCAATAAGTTGCTGAGAGCCCAACTAGGTTGCTGAGACTGCCCTTGACCTGTGATCATCCTGCCTCAGTCTCCCAAATACTGGGATAACATGCCTTACCACACCCAGCTATTTTTATCTCTCTATAAAATGGATCTAAGTTAGTATATAAACCAAAATATTGTTATTTTTTCTCATATCAGCAGAGTATGCCCCCAACTTTCATACCAGGGATTGAACCCAAAGACATTCTACCTCCCAGCTATACCCACAGCCCTTTATATTATTTTACTTTAAATCAGGATCTTGATAAATTGCTGAGACTGGAGTTAAGCCTGTGATCACCCTGCCTTAGCTTCCTAAACACTTGGATTACAGTTGTGCACCTCCATGCCTGGCTCAAAGAGTATTTCTTTGATATCAAAATGAAAGTCATTTTGATAATACTTTCTTATTCTAAAGATCCACAAAGCTGTGACTTTTCTACTGATTTCCAGCTTAGCTTTGCTTTCTTATATTCCTTGCAGACATAGTTCTGCTTCAGGTTGAATCTTGAATACTTCCCAAAGATCAGGTTGAATCCTGAATACTCCTCAAAAGTCATGTGTTGAAACCTTGGTCCCTAGCTGGTAGTACAATTGGGAGGTGATAGAACTTTTAAAAGGTGAAAGCTAGTCAAGTTAGATAATTGGGGAGATGCACTTGAAAGGAACATTGGGACACTGCTCTCTCTCTCTCTCTCTCTCTCTCTCTCTCTCTCTCTCTCTCTCTCTCTCTCCTACTTCACTATGAGGTTACCAGCTTCATCTGCCACACACTTTCACCATGATATAATTTCTTCAGAGAGGTTCAAAATCACTGGGCCTCTGGTTTTGTTAGCACACTCCTGTAATCCTAGTATTTTGGAAGCTGAGGCAGGAGGATGACAGTTTTGAGACCAGCCACAGAGACCTAGTGAAACCCTGTTTCAAATCAAACAAAAATATTAAAAAGAACTGGGGTTGTAACTTGGAGATAGAATGCTCCTTGGGATGAGTGCCATCCCAAGTACTCCTCTCCACACACGCACAGCAATGGACCAACCTGCTAAAACATGAGCCAAAACTAATATTTGCTAAGAAGTTGATTTATCTTGAGTATGGGTATCTTTTACAGTAATGGAAATCTAACACAATTTCCATCTCATATCCATTTTTTGATAATTTATCTCTAATACTCAATATAATTCAAGAAAAATCCAGAAACTCCATTAATACTTAAAGTATAATAGCACACCTAAAACATGTTTTTTTTGCTACAAAGAGAATTAAAATCACTGTTCCTACTATCTGACAATAGAATGAAAATAAGGCAATCAAGAATAAAATGAGTTGTTGCCAAAGAAAACCCATCACAGCCAATTTGTATGGAAGATGATAAGATTGTTGTTTTTTTTATAATTATTACTATTGTTAATCTCCCATTTACTGCCTTGAGAACTATTTTTAATTTTAACTTATGCTTGTTAATTATACACCATAGTGAGGTTCAAACTGATACAAATATACATGCATAGAGAGCTTGGTGTGTTTCCCTTGCAGCCCAGCCTGTTTCAGAGAGACCTCTCTCTTCCTGAAACTGAAAGTGAGACCTTCATATATGGATGTAACATTATTCTAACTATTTGCTAAGCACTATAATTTTCATAATAAAAACTTCCCTGATAGCTTTTATATTCATATTGAAAAGGTAAATAAGACATTAAATTTTTTCTTGGGGATACACAGGATCACATTCAAGTTTGATGATTCACTAGAGAAACCTACAGGATTCAGCATCGAGTAAAATTCATGGATGATTTGTTATGGTGAAAGAAAAAACAAATCGGAAAAAGAGAAGGCACACATGGGACAACATCCTGAGTCAACTAGGTACAAGCTTACACACATGCTAAGAATCTTTTAAGTGAAGCCACACAGAATGTTCTTAATTCCTATAGCAAAAAGTTATGAAAACACGTGTGAAATAGTGTCACCAACAAGCACACTGGGGACTCAGTGCTCAGGATTTATACTGGGCTCTGGTCACATGAGTATCATTTTATCAAAAATGTGTGATCTGAGTAAAAAAAAAATGAGAATAGTAGAATGAGGTGAGAACCTACAAGGCCATGGTAAAAGGTATTTTATGTTGAAACACATTTGGCGGAGATGGCGCCATTCCTGCTGTACAACAGGGTCGCATGGGAAGAGAATTCCGCAGGGCTGGAAGACTCTGGCAAAACTGAAGCCATTATCCCTCTTGATTTTAGTTATAATAACGATAATATTAATGAAATTTAAATACTGTTTTGATTGAGGATTGATGTTTTATAATAATCTGAAAATTGATGTGAATATAATTGGAAAACGCCATAAGATTTGTACTGGGAACAGCATTAAGAAGAATATGACTTTCAGAGAACTTTCAAAAAGCTACATAGAAAAGAGCTCTTTTCTCCTCTGCTTACAACACCTAACTCATTTAAGGCTTTCGTTATGAAAAAAAAAAAAGTTAACTTTAGGCAAATTATACCTACTGTGCAGGGCCCTTCATATGACTGCTTATAAGTTAGGGGGTCGACTATAGTATCTCCCTCAAGGGGCTAGCATTAATCAGAATACTTTTTCACCTCCAACCATCCTCCACTTTCCTGTATAGGAGCGATGATAATTGGAAAACACAGTTAATATTACTGGAAAATGGCTTGATGTCAGGACTCCGCCATTCCTATAGAGGGTTGGGCAGGCTGGGACCTTCTTGGTGCCTGCTCACTAAAGACAAAAGAGTTCTCTTGGTAAACAACTTAATAGCTATTATAGGAAATTAGATGTAGGCATTGTATGTTAAAGAAATAGAATAAGTTTAGTATAAATTTAGTGGTTGGGTCAAAAGTTATAGAATACCTAGTAGTCAAAAATAAGAAATAAAATTAGCAGCTAATTTTAGAAGTAGAAATAGTAAGTTTCATATTTAATAGTTAAGGATAAGTTTATTTAGTAGTTAAGGATAAGTTTATTATGTGTGATGAAGAAATTGGCTAGGCAGAGTCCCTCCCCCCTTTTTGGTGTTTTTGATTAAAGATCATAAAAATTTAAGAAAATAAATTGTGTATTTAGTATTTAAAAATATAAAATATAAAAGCAAAATGCCCTTAAAGATCTTTTAAAATCTTTGTGTTCCTTTTAATGGAAAAGCCCCTTGTTTTCTGTACTTTCAGTTTAGCTTTAGGATTGAACATGCTTTGCAGAGCTCCATTGTTAGTTAGGTTAATAATTAGAATAAAATTGATGTTTGTTGCTAGGTAACCAGAATGATTTGTATGATATTAATATGAATAATTTTGGGTATTGGGATATGAGCTCATTGAGGCAGGTTAAATTGTTCAAAATAAAGTGCAAAATGTACCTAGAACCTAGATATACTAGATATATTGAAAACATGTATTGCTAAAAGTTGTTTGTATCCATGTGTATTAAGGATATGTTTTGCCAAAAGTTGTTAATACCAAATATTTCCATGTAAGAGCATACAAAAACCAAAAAACAGGAAAAACAAGTGGGTTCGAGGTGTGCCTGCTACATTGAATTCAGGTTAATGAAAAACTAAATGAAAAACAATGTATGTGTAGTGTGGTTTTAAAAAACTAAATGTAAAGCAAAATACGTATGATGTGGCTTGCTGTAATTTGTCAGATTCATGTATATATAAAGTATATTCTAGGGCACAGGCAGAGATGCCTTCCCCCTGCTACTCTCATTCTTAAAGGACCCTACACCTCCTTAAAGACCCCTGGACTGGCCGAGGCTGGACCCCAGCACACATTTTTTTCTAAGGTTTCATTGAAATAAACCATTGGAGTATTTAAGGAGAGCAGTACCTTTTCTTGCCTTAGATTTTAAAATAATTACTATGGGTTCTATGCAGCAAGTAATTTCAAGGGACGGGGTGGAAGTAAAGAGATAATTCACAGGGGGCTAATAAGGTAAAGAATAAATTTAAAGATTTTTATTTTAAGAGGCTGGTAGTATTTTTAAAAGTATAAATATTCGGCAAAAATTTATTCATATTATAAAGAAGGGCATTTATATGTATTTTTTTTAAAACTAGCTGGGTTTGTAATCCCAGCATTTGGGAGGCTGAGACCAGAGTATCATGGTTCTCAAAAAGCCTCAGCTACTACTTAGTGAGGCTCTTTGAAACTCAGTGAGAGTTTCAAAATAAAGAATAAAAAATAGGTCTGGGAGTGTATCTTGGAGGTAAAATGCCCCTAGGTTCCATCCCCAGTACCACAAAAACAAAACAAAACAAACAAACAAACAAACACACAAAAATACTAGTAGGCAGGATAGGATAGAGGATAAAGATACCAAAAGACCTAACTTGAACATAATGATAACAGTCATGATAAATGTTTGAAATAAAAATTCTACAATTTCATCAGTGAGAAAGAACATCTCAATTCAAAATGAATGTACGTGAGTTAAATATTTTCTACCTTAAAACATAAATTGTAATTGTTTTGATGAGTGTTTTATCAGTATATCAAATATAACCCATAGACCCTCTGAGATCTTTTTAAGGATTTGAAAGGTAGAAGCTGATCATGGTGGCACACAGTTCCAATCAAAGTACTTGACAGGCTGAGACAGGAGGGCCAAAGGTTTGAGGGCAGCCTCAGCAATGTAGGATATTCTCACCAACCTATGGAAACCCTGTTTTAAATTTTAAAAAAAATTAAAAGGGCTTGGTATGTAGTTTAGAGGTAGATGTCCCTTCATTCAACTCACAGTTGCAAAGGACCTCACTAAGTAGCCGAGTCTGTCTGAGAACCTGGATCCCCCGTTTCAGCCTCTCAAACTCTGGAATTTACAAGTGTGTGCCACCACACCCATCCTAGGACCTTCACTTTTAATGTTCACTCTCCTTTTAATTAACTTATTACAATGGTTGTATACCTTATTTCTTTCTAGTTTCTACATAGGGAGCACTTCACATTATATTATGAGATTGTACAATGCAAAACAGTTGGATTTACCTAAGTATCCCATCATTGACTAATTTGGTCTTGATCATAATAGATATATGACACCACTATGTATAAATAAATATGCATAGCTAATGTTTTTCAGAGAAATGATATGAAATATTTACTTTTTAACTCTTCTACATCATATAATTGTCAGGTTCAAATAAGATTATCAATAAAATCAAATGAATAGTTTCTAGCACATAGCAAATACTTAATAAATATTAACTAATATAAATATGTCAAATTAAAGGGAAAAGATGTTCTTAAACATATTTTAATCCAGCCAATAAATAAATCTGTCTAGTTATAGCACTTATGGGAGTATTTACAGAGTCAAGGGCTGCTATTTGTTTTAAGATTTTTCATTTCATGTGGGTTTATTTATTTATTTATTTATTTATTTATTTATTTATTTATGTTTTTGGTGGTACTGGGGTTCCTGGAAGCCCTTCTACCTCCGGGCTACACTCCCAGACCTATTTTATATTTTTTTGAAATAGGGTCTCTTATGCCAGCACAGCTGGTTTCGAACCTGAGAGATCCTCCTGTCTCCGCCTCCCAAACACGGGGATTACAAGTGTGCGCCACCACGCCTGGCAATTCATGTGGGTTTATAACTAAATTAATAAAATGCTTCAAACTCATTAGTTTCAATCTAGTATTATCATCCCTTCTATTTCATTAGTCTAGACAAAATTTGTAGAGGAACTCCTATAGACTCTAGTTATTTCTCCCTCCTAACAACTATATGAAACTTTCAGAAATTTCTCACCAAATTGATAATATTTTTGTGAAAATATAATCTAATATTAGACAACTTTAAATGGTATCAATTACTTTCTCATGTCTTAGAAAAGCTTTATTGAAACTACTACCTGATTAAAATATACTTAATATCATACTTCCCCTTGATTTTAAAACTTCATAATATGCTAGGAAGAAAATAAGACTGCCATGTTTTTCACACTGGTGTTAGCTCAGATACTTTTACCAAACTGTGTGGTGTGGTTATCAGTCACACAGAACTTTGAGTAGTGAATGATGTAGTACAAAAACACAATATTCTGTGATATATATATATATATATATATATATATATATATATATATATATATATGTTGGTGGTACTGAGGTTCCTGGAAACCCTTCTACCTCATGGGTACAGTCCCAGACCTTTTTTTTTTTTTTTGTATTTTTATTTGGAAACAGGGTCTCTTAAGCCAGCATGGCTAGATTCGAACCTGCGCCATCCTCCTGTCTCCGCCTCCCAAGCACAGGGATTACAAGTGTGAGCCACCATGCCTGGCACTAAATATATTTTAAACATTGCTGAGTAAAATATTAAGGCCTAAGGTTTTTTTATTCTTTAATTTGAAACAGGGTCTCATTGAGTTTCAAAGGACCTAAGTAACTGAGATTGTTTGCAAACCATGATCCTCCTGTCTTAGCCTCACAAATGCTGGGATTACAAACGTGTGCCACCACACCCAGCCTGAGTTAAATTGAAACTTTATTAAAAGGATCATAGTGAAAATGAAAAATGAGATAGGAAAAGAAAATTTTTATTGAGTATGATGGAAAAAGAGTTTCATTAACTGTGATTGAATTATTTATTACTGAAATATTTTCCATTCTCCATGAAGATATAATTCTTTTTGATTAATTTTTAAATATTGTAATCTACATATCAAGGATTTTTAAAGTATAAAGTATAATGCATATGATTAATCATGAGTCTCTCACACTTAAATTTAAAAGCAAGAGAAAGTAGCAATTTTACAGGATTTTCTTTAAAGTCATTTTGGTGATTCTAAGGTATAGTAAAAGATAATGATACTGTGATCCATTTCCATGCCACATATATCTAAAAGGTCATGAAGTCCCCACAATTTAATTAACACTTCTATATTTTTTGAAATCTGTGGAATAAATATACTAATAGACTATTCAATTCTATAATTAGTATTATTAAAATGTAGATTTCAACTAGCATTTCTTTCTTCATATTTTATTTTATTTATATGCAGAACATATTGAAAATGCTGTACATCTAGATTGTGCTTGGTGCCCTCTCCCCCACCCTGGCTCCCCTTCTCCTCCTCCCAACAAAATGACTGTCCAAGTTAGTCATACTATATGTCATACTTTTACATATATTCGGATGTAGCTCCTTTATTAATCAGCCTTCTTCCTCTCCTATTCTTCCATTCTAATTTTGCTGCGATTTCCCCTCCATTATCTGGAGTCCCTCTGGAATTCCCACTACTCCCTGGTTTGGGCATATTAGAAAAAACATGTCGCCCATTCTCAAGATTACCTAATTATTCCTATATTTTGTTATGAAATCATGAGTAGATAATGCAGAGTTTATAGACAGATGTGGCCCTTCCTTTTAATTCCTAAAAAGGTATGTCTAAGACTGAGGATTGAAAGACATACAAGACATATATTACTCCAGGGAAAATGAAAGTCTGACTTTTAGCAAAGAAAGATCTCTGATATATTCCTTGGGCCTTTGTACACTAAGTTCCTGCTTTCAAAGTAGTCTCATCTGCACATAGAATTTCCACTACTTGCCTAGACAGAGAGGTCACACGACTTAATATCTCCAACCCAGACCTCTCCTCTGACCTTGCGATATAATTTCCTATGTCACTTCTGCTACTGTACAGCTTTTACTCAGGTTACAAGTCTCAGCTAAACTGTGACCTACTTAGAGGTACTAACTTTAACACTGTATTATATGCAATTACACTTAAGTGTGAAATTTCTGTTATTAGAAAAACCAATCATTATTATTGTTTATTTTTATTATTATTATTATTATTATTATTATTATTATTATTATTTTAGCAATACTAGGAATGGAACCCAGGAGCATTCTACACCCCCAGACCTATTTTCATTCTTTATTTTTGAAACATCTTACTAAGTTAAGGAGAACCTTACTCAGTAGCTGAAGCTGACCTCAAATATGCAATCCTCTTGTCTCAGCCTCCCATGTTCTGGGATTACAAGTATGTACCACCATACACATCTTAAAAATTCCAATTATTAAAGAACACAGTAACATTGTCTAATTTTATATCATCATAATCTCATTAAGCTATTGAGAGCTGAATAACAACATCATAGTAGATATGAACATAGGAGTAGTACAAGCCTGTAATCCACTGAGAGGGATTGCATTTGGGACATTAAAACAGGAGGACTGCAAGTTTGAAGCTAACACACAGTAATTTAGTGAGATTTTGTTTCAAAAATAAAACATAAAAAGAGTTGAGGGTATAACTCAGTTGCAGAATCCCTCTGGATTCAGTCACTCCAGTAAACACACACAGACACACACACACACACACACACACACACACACGAATAAACAATTTTAACATTTTAATAAGGAGCATTCTAATTAAAAACTTTAGCATTTAAAATTTTTTAAACTACATGTATTGCACCAGAAAAATAAATTCAACTTAAATTTTTAGAAATCCTCTACTGTTATACAGTCTCACAAAGTAAATAAGATATAAAGAAAATCATGCTTTTGAAATATTTTAAATATTTAGAGAAATACTTTAAGATGTAAAATTTTATTTATTTTTATTTTTTATTTTTGGTGGTACTGGGGGTAGAACCCAGAGGCTTTCTACCTCCAGGCTATACTCCCAGGCATTTTTTATATTTTATTTGAAAACAGAGTCTCACTAAGTTGCTGGAAGCCTCACTGAGTAGCTGAGGCTGGCTTTAAACCCATACTGTCCTCCTGTCTCAGCCTCCCAAGCGCGGGGATTACAAGCATGCACCACCATGCCCAGCAAGATGTGAAATTTTATAGAGAAATCATAAAACCTAATTCTATGCAGTAGATTTAACTGACTACAGAAAAAAAAGATTATTAGAAGCTAATAATTCAACTTGAACTTTATGTTAAAAGCAAATTCTCTAATTCCCAGTACCTTCCCACTTTTATGCATCCAAATAAAGTCCCATCTGGAAATCATAATTGGAAATTTGCACCAGTGGTTTTTCAATGTTTACTAAACTTTAGAAATTTTGCTTTCAAAAGTTAAAACTATGCCTATAAATTTTCATTAAAAATACATATTCTATCCAAGGCCAGGATAAGAGCCTGCCGAGGGGTTAGGCTGGTGCTGGGGCCAGCGAGGCCGGCATCGGAGCCTGCTGGGAGGCATGGCCGGTGCTGGGGCCTCCAAGGCTGGGATTGGAGCCTGCCGAGGTGTTAGGCCAGAGCTGGGGCCAGTGAGGCTGGCATCGGAGCCTGCCGTGAGGCAAGGCCGGTTCTAAGGCCTCCGAGGCCAGGATCGGAGCCTGCCTTGAGGCAAGGCCGGTACTGGGGCCTCCGAGGCCAGGATAAGAGCCTTCCAAGGGGTTAAGCCGGTGCTGGGGCCAGTGAGGCCGGCAATGGAGCCTGCTGTGAGGCAAGGCCGGTGCTGGGGCCTCTGAGGCTGGGATTGGAGCCTGCCAAGGGGTTAGGCCAGTCCTGGGGCCAGCAAGGCCGGCATCGGAGCCTGCAATGAGGCAAGGCCGGTACTGGGGCCTCCGAGGCCGGGATTGGAGCCTGCCGAGGTGTTAGGCCAGAGCTGGGGTCAGTGAGGCCGGCATCGGAGCCTGCCGTGAGGCAAGGCCGGTACTGGGGTTTCTGAGGCCGGATAAGAGCCTGCTGAGGGGTTAGGCCGGTGCTTGGGCCAGTGAGTCCGGCATCAGAGCCTGCCGTGAGGCGAGGCCGGCATCCGAGTCTGCCATGAGGCATGGCCGGTGCTGGGGCCTCCAAGGCTGGGATCAGAGCCTGCCAAGGGGTTAGGCCAGTGCTGGGGCCAGCGAGGCTGGCATTGGAGCCTGCCATGAGGCAAGGCCGTTACTGGGGCCTCTGAGGCTGGGATCAGAACCTGCTGAGGGGTTAGACCGGTGCTGGGGCCAGCGAGGCCGGCATCAGTGTCTGCCGAGAGGCAAGGCCGGTGCTGGGGCCTCCGAGGCCGGGATCGTAATCCTGCCACGGGTTTAGGCTGGTGCAGGGGCCAATGGCCAGCATCGGAGCCTGCCGTGAGGCAAGGCCACTCCTGTGGCCTCCAAGGCCGGGATCAAAGCCAGCTGAGGGGTTATGCTGGTGTGGGGGCCAGGGAGACCAGAACCGGGGCCTCCTATGATGCAAGGCCGCTGCTTGAGCCAGAGAGGTCTGGATCACTCCACTGAGTAGCCAGGCCACTACTGGGACCCTCAAGAGTGGGACTGGTACTTGCAACGCAGCATGCACAGAGAAATATCGCAGAAAATATAAATCAGACGCTTCTCCTAATCAGCAATAACTAGGAGGAAAGGGGCAACAGGAAGAGTTTGAGCTATAGAAAGGGCCCTATAGTGAAGCAACTAATGTGACCAATCAGAGGGTATGGAATAGTGGAGGACGGAGTCTTTAAAACGCAGGAGGTACATAAACAAATGTATCAAAGTTAATCACCAAAGAAGCATGGGATGGAGGAAGGGGGAGGGAATGGGATGGGGACTGGATGAGGGCTAATTGGATGATGTGTGCTTGTATATCCTCTCAAGTCTTGTACTCCAATGTGATTGATATATGACTACAATGCACCAATTTAAAAAATAATTAATTAAAAAAAAGAAAAATAAATACATATTCTACATTACTCTTCGTCCAGTGATCAGAATGCCATTTTTAGAAGTATCGCTGAATCAGTTATTTCATGCTAATATTTAAGTATTTATTCAATTTTGATGTTACATACTTAAGTTTCTGATTATTCAAATAACCATGGCCTTAAAGTTCAACTTTACTTTATTTAGTTATATGGTGACGAATTTTGGAATTATTTTTCCTTAATCTTAGATGCACATTGAATTGAATTTGGAATTCTTTAAAAAATACTGACAATTGGGGCCAATCCCCAAATAATCTGGTATTTGATCTCTGATATTTAGTGTTTGTATAAGATTACCACATGAATCTGGTGTGCATTCATAGTTAAAAAATAAAGGTAAATAGAAACAAAAAAGAGTAGAACTATGTGTGCATATATTTCTTTATAACTCTTTTATCCAATTAAGATGTATGACTACAATGCACCAATAAAATTTTAAAAATGAGTAGGACTGTAAAATATGTTTAATTATATATATGTTAAACTATATGTATATATGCATATATGTATAATTATAAACAATTATACAATTACATTCACTAATATAAACAAACTACCTTTTAACTATCTTCTAGTTGCTATGGAGACCTTGAAAACTGTGTTACCATTACTGGCCATTTTTTCTTTATCTTTCAGTGAAATTGAAATCTTTCTTGGTTCCACTAGGAAAATTTTATAGAGTGAAGTGTCAAAGCAAAGGCATTGTATAATTTACTATTTGAAGCAAGAACAAAGTGAAACTTGCTCTTTGCAATTTCATTTTGGAGACATTTTTATGCTGGGCATAATAACCTAGTTAGATTAATAAGATCAGATATACAGAAGTGAAGTTAATAACACAAGATAATGTCAGAATTCATTGTACATTCTCCTCCACAGTAGTAACTATTATTCCTAGAAAAATATAGAAGTATTGGATTATTTACATGAAAACATTGTAGTACATACAGACTAGTTCCAAGAATGTGGTTCTAAGAACATTTTGAACAAGAGTCTGATATATCTTTTTTTATGTGTGTCAGCATAAAGATTTCAATCATGATGTTGAAAAGTATGACATATTCCAGGTTCATTCAAAAGTAGAAAATGTACTGAAAAAGTGAACATGGTAAAGAATTACACTTTTTTCTATAAATTAAAAATTTAAAGACCGCCAAATTTTTGTTAAACAAAAATCTAACTAATAAAAGATTTCTCCCAGCAATACATGTATAATTTCGGTTTTTTCCTATGCTGTTTTTTGTATTTTTATAAAACTTTAATACATCCTGTGTTTTACTCTCTCTGATTACTACTAAAGGGCAGAAATTTATTTGATGTGATAATAATAATACTAAATCATTTTCACATAAAGTAACTATAGTCTGAGAATTATTACATTTAGCAGTTAATTTGCTCTTTTCAAATAACCATCAACTACCATGATGATTAGAATTTTAAATATAAAGAATTGTAACTCACTTTTCCCTGGGTTTAATCCTGGTCTAGGCAATGACAAAATATACTTGTCCATTAATCCCATGGGCTCTTTTCTTCTGTCCAGCTCCCATTATTAAAAATACGTAAAGCCATGCCAGCATGGTGGCACACACTTGTAATCCCAGCATTTGGGAATCTCATACAAAAGGATTGTGGTTCGTGACCAGCCTTAGCTACTTAAGTGAGGCCCTTTGCAATTTAGTGAGATCCTATTTCAAAATAAAGAATAAAAATAGGGCTGGGGCTGTAGTCAGAGGTAGATTCCCCCTGGATTCCATACCCAGTACAAGAAACAAATGAAGAAACAAACAAACAAAAAACCTAGAGCCAGGCATGGTGGCACACTCTTGAAATTTCAGTATTTGGGAGGCGGAAACAGGAAGATCTCAGGTTTTCAGCCAGCCTCAGCTACTTAGTGAGGTCCTCTGCTACTTAGTAAGACCCTGTTTCAAATTAAGAATAAAAAAAATAGAACTGGGGGTATAGTTCTGAGGTAGAATGGACCTGAGTTCAATCCTCAGTGCCACAAAAATAAATAAACAAACAAACTTAGAAATAAGTCTGAGTATAAATGAACAAAAATAAAATCTAAGGTGCCAATATTAACAGAAACAGAATCAGGAAGCAAAACTCTTGAGTTTAGGAACAGTCTGAATGGCACACTAACTTACATTCAGTGATTCGATTTGAGATGGTTTTGGAGCTAATTGAGACAAGGTGAAGAGTATTAATTTTGGGGAATAGAATAGCTGCATAACATTGGACCTGAATATTTATTTCGTTTTTTCCCTTGTGGCTCTGAGCTATATCACCAGTCCTTTTTATTTTGAAATAGGATCTCACTAAGTTGCTGAGCCTAGCCTAGAACCTGTGATCCTCTTGTCACATCTCCTATGTACTGGAATTACAAACATGTTCGACAACACCTGGCTAGATTTTATTTCTTTACTGTCCCTGATAAATTCATGAAGCCATATACTCTATCATCTCTGATAAACTAAGGTGCCAAAGAACGATACCCCTATTTAAAATGCACCGGAGAAATATCTCTTCAAACACCTTCTTTTAACTCCCTTTATGATTTTCTCATTTAAATAGCCAGCAATTTGATGACTGAAACCACTGCATGGGGCTTTCTCAGCCCTTGAGAATATATTCTCTAATTGTATTTGGTATATGTTTAAAACTGGTGTTAAGATGAAACTTAAATCTATTAGAATAGCTGTCTAGAAAATCATTTACATCTATTAGGTAACTGTCTAGGAAACCTCACAAATTGTGCTCTTTCAGTAGTTTAAAATCAAGTATGATAGAGACAGCTACCAGTATCACTAAGCATGTATCTTAAGTCATTTAAGACAGTGTGAGCACATGCAGTGAATGCTGTGCTTGTGTACGTTTCTGTCATTCTGAACCTCATTATGATGCATGATTACAGTGCATCAATTAACAACAACAATAGCAACGACAACAACAAAACAAAAGGAATAGGGGTGAAGGAGTAGTGAAACATAAAATACTGCAAAGAGAGAGCTAAACTGAATGCAGAGCACACACTTTTTATCAAATTGTTCTCTTTGTCTTTGTTACCTTCATAAAGTGTATCTCTAGCCATTAATGTATTTTACTTAATAAATACATATACAATAAGTCTGTCTTGTTTACCTCAAGTAGCTATTTCTGACATAGAAACACTAAGAAGTTTTAACCAGAAAATGATTTAACAGAAGACTATGATACTTTTCCTCTATTTCAGTGAAAATAGGTTAAATACTACCCCATTGGCAAAAGCAGATAAAGATATTTAGATCAAATTATTTTTCCTGTTGGTGCATCCTGCATGTCCCTTCTCTTCTCTCTCAGAAAGATAAAGACGGGTTGTGGTATCAGGATTGACTCAGCCAGCTGGCACTGAATGGTTTAAGCATGTTCTGATTTTACATATTGCTGTGGGGTAACAGAGAAAAAGACAGTGAGAGAAGGTCAGAAATGTCTTGAACAGTATCCAAGGCCCACGTGGCTTTTTAATGCAGGACTGGATGCTCTTGTTGGCCTTGGTGTAACAGTGGTCATCATTTTGTCCAAAGATCTAAATATTCTTTTTATTAAAATCTGTGTTCTTATTTTAATGCAAATCAAAAAATTGGTTATAGAATGGTCTTTTTTTTTTTTTTTTCGGGTCTGGGGATGGAACCCAGGGGCATTTGACCTCTGAGCTACATCCCCTGCCCTATTTTTATTCTTTGTTTTGAAACCGGGTCTCACTGAGTTGCAGAGGGCCTCACTATGTAGCTGAGGCTGTCCAAGAACCACGATCCTCCGTTCTCAGCGTCCCAAATGCTGGGATTACAAGCGTGCGCCACCACACCCGGATAGAATGGTCTTAAGGTATATTTTGCCTTAACTGATCTAATTGAATTTGGGTATACATTCAAAAATATTATATCATTGCACTCAGAGATTGAAAAACAATATAAATCAAATATGCAGCATTATCAGTCCGGGTTTACCAAGTTATAACAGAAAGATTCAAGCACTCCTTACACAATGTAGTAGAATTGTGTGTTCATTTTGTACCCTGTTCCCTTTTGGTGCAATTGTTTTGCATCTATAAGTCACTGTCCATGTAAAGACTTTATAAAACCAAATGTTCCCTTATATGTACATGCTATAAACCTTCTACATTTTTAATTTGGGGTCTGGGGATTTGACCCAGGAAGCATTGTATTCGTAAATACGCCCCACCAGCTCTTCTATTTTTATTCTTTCAAGTTTTAAACAGGGTATCACTATGTTGCTGAAGGAGTTGCAAAATTGCTAAGGTTGACATTGAATGGAGATCTCCATGTCTCATCTTACTATTTACTGAGATTACAGGTGTGAGCCATGATACTTGGCTATAAATTTTCTACATTTTAATTATTTATTTATCTTGCCATACACTTTTTCCTCTTAATTCTCTTCTTCCTTCATCTATCAACATATCATGACAATCTTGGAGTGAACTTAAAATTTGGGAATCAAACACTGACCTTACTTTACTCTTAAAATAGCTTTATGGATCTTGATGAGTTCTTTAACATTAGAGTTTTTGTTATATTATAGTTTGTAATTGTAAAATAAATTTGCACGTGTTTATTGTGTGCTATATGATATTCTGAATTACATTTACATTACAGAATGACAAATGTTAGCAAATTACCTTATGCATTACATCATTGTTTAGCATATTTTGTGATGAAAATAATATCAATTATTTTATTATATATGACTTTGTTTTCAAAGTATACACATATATTTAATAATTATAAGGTTCTCAGTTGTATGCACAATTTTATATATCAATTATTTTTGTTCTTATAAAATATCTTGATCTTATATATTTAGTCAGAAGTATTTATATATTTGCTGCTATTCATTTATTATTTCAAACATTCATTCCATTAAAATATATATTCTGCTTATAACCACTGATCTGTCTACTGGCCATGGCAGAAAGAGTCATGGTTCCCTAATTTTACTCTATTTCTGAGAGTTACCTTGCTTCCTTGGATTTAAATTTTTTATCTATAAAATGAAAATATATTGTTGCATATCTTTTCTAAAGAGGTTTTATAAGGATCAAATGTTACAAACTTTTAAAGTATAAAATGCCATAAAAATGCAATGAATCTGTAAATCTTGGATAATCTTTGGATAACCAAAATTTCTACCGCAAAAAATGAACTTCTTACTATTGTATTATGTAAACCAAACTATAATTCTTAAAGCATTAGCCAATAAAGTAATGACTACAGAGAATACTCACTGTTGATACTTTAATCCAGAGATTTAAATTACTTATCAGGAGAAACTTTTTTTTAATATATGCTAGGGGTTTTTCTGGAACATTAGTATGTATTCAAAATAACCTAAATTAAGCCAAGTTATCAAACTCTTAGGAGGCCCACAACAAAGGAGAGTGTAAGCATCATGAAACAATGTCAAAGAGACATGAGGACAGCATTTCTTCCTGACTTTATGCTTTATGTTTATCATATGTGTGTGTTCATGTGTGTGTTCATGTGTGTGTGTGTATAATAGTGTAAGAATATTTTGCTCAAATATTTACTAGAACAAAAAAGAACTAAAATTCCTGAAATTTAAGGAAGGAGTAGCTTTCATAGAAGATAGACTATATGTCTTTCTTTCCATAATAGTAATTGCTAAGTTTATTAGGTGTTTTCTGTTGCTTTAAGTGTATCTTGAAGTATATACCATGTCCATGAGCCTTATGAAGAAGATTCTATCACCATCTCCATTGAAGTGTGAAGCAGAGGCTCAGAGATGTTCCCAGGATCATGCAGAGGAAATGCTGTGGTCAGGAAAGAAGGGAGTTGAAAGTTCGAAAATACAGGTAGGAAAGGTGGGCAGCTTTATTTTACAGTTAATCTTGTTAAGATATCTTTTTTCTCTTGCAAAAGTTCATTATTATTCCAGGTTAGTGATGATTCTTCAAAGTAGGCTGAATTTTGCTTCATCAGTGAAGTGTTTCTTAACTATAAAATCTCATGTGTAATTTTCTTTCATATTTGTACTAGCCTTGTGGCTCAATACTTATTTTAGTTGTCATTACTTTCAATTATATACTGATTTTATGTGCTTACAGATTATGGGATTTGAAACTGAAATTTACTTTAGTATATATTTAAATCTTATACTTATTCTCCGACTTGTTTTTTTTTAATTGATATTATATATCTGAGTTTTATTTTGGTGGTGGTATGTATATATTGGTTTCATTCATTTAAAATTTTATTCATGATTATATGTGTGAACAAACTAAATATATGCATTTTCTACTGAAAGGCATTAAATAACTTCCCACTTTATTATTTTAAACATTTTAAATGTCATATATTATTTTATGATTTGTCAGCATAAAGAATACAAATAAAACTTTTTTGACTTTGTTTTTCTAAAGTAAGTATACCTTTTAAGGATATGTGGGCAACATTTGACCAACATTATACTTTTCATTTTTTTGCAAATATTTTGACACTTTGACAATAATTTTTAAAAATTATTATTTTGATTTATACTGTTTAAGTTTTCTCATGGATTGAACTTTATTTTTCATAGTATTTTAGTTGATATTTAATAGAAATTTTCATGAATAAATATACTTTTCAGGGCTTTAAAAAAATAACTTCCCAATATTACAATCATCCAGAAAAAAAAAAATAAAAGATAACCAGCAGCACAAAAGAGCTCCCTTGTGATGTACTACTGTGGTCCCTGTCTGCCCTCAGCAGCAACTACTATCATGCCATGTCACCCAGCAGCTGAGTTTTATCTAGTTAATTGCTTAGCTCATGACATTATTTAGTATTTACTCTTTTTCAATTATTACATTTTGTTCAATATTATACTTTAAAGAACTCCCTCATTATTTTACTCTGTTATAGTAGTTGTTCAATTTTAATTGCCACATTACCTCATTCTATTTGTTCCTTCCATTTGAATTGGTGATAATTTTGGTTAAACATAATACAGACCTCAATAGAATTTCTCTACACACAAATGTACTTTTAGATTACTTGAGTGGTGCTTAAGAACTGCTGGTCCTGCACATGACAAGGCAGGACCATGTGTAGAAACCTACTGTTTTCTTGCATCGAAGAGACATTATAACAAGAACTGAAGTACTAGAGCAAATGATGACGGAAACAACTGACAAGATATGCCAGCACTATTCACCTGACTCAAAAATTAACATTGATTGTGTGTACATAAAGTGTAGTTTCAGTGAAGGAGTGTGTGAGGGAGGGAGGGAGGCTTTCTGTGAGAATAATGATCATTATGAAGAACAGTAGATTGAGGGCCTAAGCTCTGAGAGAAATGTATGGTGCAGGTGTTATACTAGGGTTGGGGCTAACAATTTTTCAAGTTATAAAGAAATATCTGAGATTATGCCATAATAATGGGTTGCTTGACATATAATATGTTATAAAGTGAGGTAGAAGCTAAATATATGGATGTGATCATGAAATAAGTTGGTGAACTCAGAAATTATCAAAGTAAAAACTACTGTGAAATTTACATGTGGTACAAAGGGAATAAAATGAGGGATCAGTGAATGGGTAGGCAGAAACAGAACCTGATCCTCAGCAGATTAAGGTATTTCAGGTTATAAGGGACAAAAGAATTTTTACACGACATTTGTGTCCACAGTGTGAAAGGCAATAAAGAGGCTCAGTAAAATTAAGAGAGGAGATATTTAATTTAGCTTAATTTATACTTGCCTTTTTCTTTTGCCTATATCTAAATATAACTGGCTTTAAATTAGTACTTTTCATGTCACTTTATAGGAGCAGAGCCAGCCTTTAATCAGAGGTTACATCCTTGATGTCAACCTTAAGCGTATTATGTGACTGCTATTATAAAATAACAAAATAAAATCATTAATTTCTTTGTTCAAGAACTTTTCACATACTACTTAATATATAACAATTACTTTTCTGTGTTCTAGAGGGAAAGTATTTGGAAAAACAATTTTCACACTTCAGAGAGCTTATATTTTAGGTGGAAAAACATAAAATGACATGTAAATATAAATAGGCAATTTCAGACAGCAATAAAAGGAAGAAAGAAATAAAGCTATGAAATTGGTCACAATGTGACAGATTTGAAAAATGATGACAATTTCCACTCCTCTTTGAAAATATATTCTTGTATCTGATTAATTTTGTAATCTTTCTTCATCAATATATGAGGCATATTATTCTTTCTATTTGCTTTTGAGTTTGGCCACCAAACTTTCATTGACACATACCACATTCACACATACAATGTATGAGGACATTTTTAAAGTTCTTATACTTAGATTTTTCCATGTCACTCCATTTCATTATAAAAAGATGTACCTGAAGACCAAAGTAAGAAGAAACCTACTTCCAAATTTCAAGTGATACTATAAACAGATTGTAATCAACAGAAAATATAGTCCCATAGCTCAGTAGAACAGACATGGATGCCCATGAATGTGATGAGCTGATCTGTAAAAGGGAACCAAATATTCAAATTAAAAAGCAAATTTTTAATAAGCAAAGTTAGAACAATTGGACATTGATAGGCCAAATATATAAAAACACATTACAATTATATAAATACCAACTCAAAATAGTTAAGAAACCTGAATAAAAAGTCCTAAACTATAAATTTTCAGGCAAATAAAACTCTACGTGGCCCTGAGTTTGTGGATGTTTTTAGATGTTTTTAAACACATGAAGCCTGAAAGAGAAAAGAAAATGAGGTCAGATTTTATTTTCACAGCCAGCAAGCTTTGAGGATTCAGGATGAATGTTAAATGTGTATTTCCATTGAAGATAGCCTGAAAAGCTATACACTATCTTTCTAAGATATCCCATCTGTCGAGGATAAAAACCCAGATGCAGTAAAAAGATTAGTGATTTCTATAGATTTGGAGGGAATGTAGGATCAAATTGATAATGAATTGTAATTATATAGATAAAAATAATCTGCATGATGTTATAATTGGGGAGTATATGACAGTTTCTTCTATAGATGTTTAAGTATAAAGATTAAATTTTACTTTATACAATTCATGTCAATAAAGATATTAGGAATTCTACCATGTAATGAAAAATATTAAAGAACATCATACATTCCTTATGAATGTGTAAAACAATATCATTGAGGGATTAAAAAATGATTGGCTTAAGTAATTCTGGAAATTAATAGATTCTTTAAGGCTAATATATGAGGAATATTACAGAATAGTAAGAGTTGAGGAAGTTGTTTCCCTTGGGTAACGATAAGATTTGTGGACCTGCAGTCATAAAAAGTGAAAGGTTATATGCTTTCCTTCATGTGTGGAAGCTAGGGAGAAATTGGGATACAAAAGGAATTCTAAACAAAGGTGGAAAAAACCCTAGTGAAATGATGGAGGAGGCCCAGGAAAGGAAGGCAAGTGGAGGGAGGGAGACTCGCTGAAAGAAACACTTCAATAGACATGATGTACAAACACAAAATTATCAGTGCCACATGGAAGATGATGGAGTATGGAGAGATTTGGGGGGGGGGATCACTACATGTTTTATGCATGTTTGTCTCTATAACTCTGAACTTCATTATGATTTATAATTACAATGCACCAATAAAAAAATCACGACATTGGAATTGAACGGGTAAAATAATGGATGGAAAACCATGGAAAACAGGTTTCTTACCACTGCAATGACAATTTACACAAAAGTAAGAACGTATATAAAGTGATCCAGATAATAAACAAATTGGATTGTGAGGAATCAATATGTGATCATATTTAGTTTAATATACTTATAAATAACTATATATAAATAGTTGTAAATATACTAATATGTATAAATTAGCATACACATATTGTCTTTGCTTGCTTAGTGGGACTAAACCAATGTGATCCTAGTAGCAATGAACACACCAATATCCAAATACTGTTTACTAATTCCTTCTCCTAATAAATGTAACCAACCAGGACTCTTCAGGAAAATCTCTATTTCTAGACTGGGATAGGAAATATATAAAAACATATAATAATAAAAAATGTATGACAAGAGTTTAAACAATGTAAAAACCTCACAACAGCCAAAATATACACATGCCAATAAAAACTTAAAAGTTTTTCAATCAAGTATGCTGGTGAGGATGTGCAGAAGTGGTAACTCTAAAACATTGTTGATGGGATTGCAAAGTAGTGCAACCACTTTGGAAAACTGTATGGAGGATCCTCAGAAGAATGGAAACAAATTTACCATTTGATCCAGCAATACCACTTCTGGGTATCTATCCAAAAGAAAAGAAACCAAACTACCAAACTAATGCATGTGTATCTATGTTCATAGCTGCACAGTTCACCATAGCCAAACTATGGAACCAGTCAAGATGTCCATCAGAAGATGAATGGATTACAAAACAGTGGGATATGTACACAGCAGAATTTTACTCAGCCATAAAAAACAACAAAATTACATCATTTACAGGGATTTAGAGGGAACTGGAGGACATAATGCTAAGTGAGATTAGTCAGTCATAAAAAATAAGAAATTGGATTGCTTCCCCAATATGCAGAAACTAGGGAGAACTAGGTAACAAGAGAAACTCTATATGAAGAAGGAGATTCTATAGACAAGTAAATAAGGTGACCTAACTGAAGGAGGGGGAAGAGGGAAACTCTCTAAGCACATGATGTACTTAAACAAAGATGTCAAAGGCAATCAATTAGCTAAGCATGAGAAGGAGGGAGTGGGAGAGAATGGGGTGAAAATTGGGTAAGGGCTAATTGGATGACATGTGTATCCATATCTCCACCATCTTTTATCCCATTAAGATGTATGACTACAATGCACCAGTAAATATTTTTTTTAATTTCAATCACCAACACTATAACATTTTGAAAAAAGAATTAAAATAGTTTTCTCTGTATAATTCAAAGTTTAAAATAAATATTTGTAAAAAAGGTGACCATATATATATATATATATATATATATATATATATATATATATATACATGCATACACATTACTGGAGGAAGATAGACAAACCATATATGCAGGACATTTTGTAATAATTTATATAGATGAATATACCACCTTCATGATGATTTTCTAGAAAGTACAGAAAATGAAAATAAGAGTCATTTTAGAGTGAAATCTTACATATGTTTCAGCCATTTGATCAAGTTCAAAATTAACAGTGATAAGTTCTATGGATTATATGTACCTTTGCTGATCTCCATTTAAATATGTAAGCAGTATTTCTCAAAATCATTCAGGTCATCAAAACAAAAACATCTAAAAATTTGCTACAGAGAAAAGCAGCCTGAGGGGACACAATGTCTAAACATAGGAGGTATCCTGGAAGAAATTCTGGAACATAAAAAAAAGAAAATTATGTACTAAGGTTAGAAATCATCTGTGACTCCTGTTCAGTTAGCTGTGACAATGCAACATACCTATATAAGAGGTTAAGACTGGAGGACACTGGGATTCCAACACAGAGGAGCTCTCTGAGTCTCACATCTTTAGTTACACAGCTGAGGTCCAGCCTTCCCCACATGACCCACAATGGTTGCAAACTACTTGTATACAAAATTAAACGTTCTCATTTCTCTCTCTCTCTATCCATGAAAATGCTAATTTTTAATGTGGTAGTTACTTCTCCATATTCTAGTTCTACATTATGAAGAGAAAGCAGAGGTTAATTAATGGGATAAAACAGATAGAGTTTTAAATACTGACTTTAACCATTTGCTGTCTAAGTGATTTGGGTAACTCGCTGAACTCTGTCACAAACACCACTACTATAAAGTGAGAATTGTATTAGAAGTTTTCTCATCTAATAATCATGCACATTAAATTGGTAAGCACTTGTAAAGCACTTAGAATATTAGCTTACATATAAGCATATAAATATTTAATATATATGAATGAAAGTGGCTACTATTTTTCTTTATTTGCTGTTGACATAAGTAATCAAAATAAGCAAAAAAGAATGTTTAAAATCTGGCAGAGGTAATGGATTCTGACAGGAATACAAATGCCTTCAAAGCCAGGAAGTCACCAGCTTTTAGAATTGCCTTTATTTAGATTATCCAGAGCCTTAATAAAGCGTGTATAGATTACTTAAAAGATCAAGGATAAGGTCAACATATTACAATCATATTGCATAATCATTTGTTCTCACTAAATCTTACATTAAACCATGAAAATGTATATCAAAATAAGAAGTGAGAACTCCAATACATTGATGGGATTGCAAATTAATGCAACAACTTTGAAAAACAGTATGGAGTATCCTCAGAAGAATGGAAACAAACTTACCATATGATCCAGAAATACTACTTCTGAGTATCTACCCAAAAGAATGGAAACCAAACTACCAAACTAATATATGCATATCTATGTTCATAGCTGCACTATTCACAGTTACCAAACTATAAAACTAGTATGGCAAGAGACAAATGGATTGCAAAACTATGGGATATGTACACAATGAAATTTTACTCAGCCATAAAGAAGAACACAATTATTACATTTACAGGAAAATGGATGGAACTGGAGAACATTATGCTAAGTGAGATTAGTCAGTAACAAACTATAAGAAATCAGATGGTCTCCTTTTTATTCAAAAACTAAGAAGAAAATGGGTCATAGGATGAAATCTATGTTAAGAAGGAGAAGCTATACATGACAAAATAAGGTGACCTAACTGAGGGGGATAGAAGAGGAAATAGGGAAATTCTCTAATGTACATGATGTACATTCATTAACATATCCAAGTCCATCACCAAGCCAAACATGAGAAGAAGAAAGGAGGGAAGGAATGGAGTAAAAATAGGGTAAGGGCTAAATAAGTGATGCATATATATGTCTCTACCATCTTGTACTCCATTAAGGTCTATGACTACAATGTACCAGTAAAAAATATAAAAAACAAGAAGATTTGAAAGTTTTAAGCTAACAAAAGACTTATGAAGGCTAAAATGCTTTAAACACAATAATTTTGCTTATTTTCAATAGAAAAGTGAATTAAAAAAGATCACTTTGAGATTATGTATTTTATGTTGAATCCAGTTTCTTCTACAAATAAAACTTCAAAGAAAAATAAGATATTAAATTCCATCAAATAATAGATACAGGGAAGACAAGTTTTAATATAAGGCTGACCTGGAGGGTGGAGAATGGGATGTGGGCAGAGGACAGCAGAAAATTTTTCTGCTAATAAGAAAATAAAAAATCGATATTTTTTTTGCTAAACCATTAATTTAATCTCATTCTCCCTTTCAGGGAAGTAAGTACAAAATAAAACATATTCTTCACTAAAGTTTTCATTATCAAGGAATAGAAAAGACACCAGAGACATCAGAGAGCAATGCTATTTCAAGCACTATGATCTGAAACAAAATTCTTTAGAACAAAGATTATAATTCAACTCAGGAAAATCAATCCTTGTAGGAGCCAAGAAAATATATTTCATATTTAGAGCTCTGCTTAGTCAAAGATATAGGTGCAATATTTTAATGGTTTTCCTCCCAAAGCACACAAAGTAGGATGTATGGTCACCCACAAGCTTTTTCTGTATTATGGCACTCTATTTCACTCTTTCTTAAAAGGACAAGAGAAAAGACAGAAAGAAAAATAAGAAAAGACATGTCCACATTTGTATTAAGATGCACTAGAAACTTTTCATCATTGTGTTCTTAAAAACTAAGATACTTGACAAGTAAGGGTGAAGTAAAATAAATATTTCATATGAATAAATAAATTTTTAAAAATTGAGAAACACATCTTGAGTACTTTTAGACTAAACTGAGGAGATAAATGAAATGATTACATATCAATAAATTGTCAGCTGTTTCATCCAATGATGAAGCTCTATGGGATTAATATTGTGATTAATAAAAAGATAAATATCAGTAGAGTCATGTCCACACGAACCCCTATGGTACTGGTTTGTGATTTGAGAAAAAATTGGGGAGGGTACCACAGAAGATGAGATCCAAAGGGTAAATTATATCTAAGTCTACAAAGAATAGATTTTATCTGAATCTTTCACAGAGTTGAAAACACTCCTATGAAGTCTTGACTCACTAAAAATATACTGGTTCCTAAAAAGTTACGAGAGCCCATAGGATTTTCCCCAAAATAAAAGACAGTGGTAACACTTTACCAGGGCAGTAACATCGTGACAATGAGATACTGGGTGGCATATTTTTGTTTTGTTTTGTTTGATCCTGGAGATGGAAACCAGAAAAAATCTACCTCCAAGCCAAACCCTCCACCCTATTTTATTTTTATTTGGAAAAATGTTCTTACTAGGTTGATAAAGGTCCTAAAACTTGAGATCCTCCTGCCCCAGCCTCCCAAATACTGAAATTACAAACAAGTGATATTACGTCTGGCTCTGCAATGTGTTTTCAAATGGCAAAAGTGAATTGTGATCAAAAGATTCCAGAAAAAATTATTTGCAAAGAGTTGATATTTTGATTGTTGATTTACTTTGGAGACAATAACAATGCACAAAGTTTATCAACATGATGATTAAAACTACAGGAAAACTATAGGTTGTGATTTTACAATATATATGAGGACTGAAACACAACATTAAAGAATTTTCTTCTTCCCCCCTCCCTTCCCCCTCAGTTAGTTCACCTTATTTGCTCGTCTATAGTTTCTCCTTCGCTTAGAATTTTTACTATGATCCTTTTCTCCCTAGCTTCTGAATACTAGGAGAGGTCTTGATTTGTTATTTCTTGTGACTGACTAATCTCACTTAGCATAATGTTCTTCAATTTCAACCATTTTCCTGTAAATTATGTACTTTTGTGCTTTTTGTTTGTTTGAGTAAAATGCATATATATATACATATATATGTTATATATGTGTATATATTTCATATATATATTTATATATATATGGAATATATATTATATATTCCATATATAATCCTATAATCCCTTCATCTGTTGATGGACATCCTGGCTGGTTCCATAGTTAGGCAATTGTGAATTGTGCAGCTATGAACATGGATACTCATAAATTAGTTTGATAGTTTGTTTTCCATTTTTTATGTAGATACCCAGAAGTAGTATTGCCAAATCATAAGGTAGATTCATCCCACTCTTCTGAGGATTCCATACTGTTTTCCAAAGTGGTTACACTAATTTTCAATCCCACCAACTATATATTAAAGTTCCCACTTCTCCACATTCTTGACAGCATTTGTTGTTTGATTTTGAATGTTTGCCATTCTAGTTGGAATTAGGTGAAATCTGAGGGCAGTTTGGATTTGCATATCTCTGATTGCTAATGATGTTGAACATTTTTTATACATTTATTGGCCATTTGAATTTCTTCTTTTGTGAATTGTCTATTTAGTTCACTTGCTCATTTTTTGATTGGGTTGTCTTCTTAGTGCTGAGTTTCTTGAGTTCTCTGTATATACTAGATATTATTTTTCTGTTGGAGGAATAGCTGGCAAAATTTTGGTACCATTCTGTTGACTCTGTATTGAGGTTCTTGATAGTTTCCTTTACAGTAAAGAACTCTTCAGTCTAATGCAAGCTCACATAGCAGCCTCCATCTATTTTATTGACCACAGGCATCCTCAGAGAAATTAGTTTGTTCCTTTATCATGATCTCTAACTCATAATCATAAAATTAATAAACTCCTAAAATTGAAGTTTTTTATTAAGCATAAAATAATGAAATTATTTTCATAGAGTTTTAGTTTGAGCCATTTGATAGGTTAGACATTGCAATGAGATCCTAGGGAAATTACTGTTCATCTTTATTCTTACTTTCCTCCTTTATTCATCCATTTCTACAAAAGTTTTCTGACTCCTCATAAAGCTCTTTGTTTGGCCACCCATTAATACTTTATCTTCTACTTATTTATGTACCTTTAATGCATTATCTATATGCATTAATATAAATGCATACTCATTCACTCACCAATCTATCTATCATCCATTGTCTATCCTCTATTCATCTATCAATCCACCTACTTATCCTACATTATTAATGCTTACTTATATTTAGGCATCATATCATAGCAGGCACTTGAAGAATGAAGGAAAAAAAAGCATTATTTATTTATTTATTTATTTATTTATTTATTATATTTGGTGGTACTGGGATTTCTGGAAACCCTTCTACCTCTGGGCTACACTCCCAGATCTATTTTTTATACTGTTTTTTTTTTTTATTTGCATCCTCTTGTCTCTGCCTCCCAAGCATGGGGATTACAAGTGTGTGCCACCACACCCAGCAAAGCATCATATTTTATGTAGACAAGAGAAAATAGAAACTTGATCTCTTCTGGTTGTATATTTTTTTTCAAAATTTACAGATAACTTCCATATAATTTTTACTATACATCTGTCTGATCTTACTGCTTAAATGAATATTGCCCACAAGAAAATATTTCATGTTGAACATGAGAAAAATATATAGATATTCAGACTCAATAGCCAATTACATTGTAAAATACACAGAAACTTATCCTGAGCATTAAAATATATTTATATCTTCACATGAATTTTGTATACATGGCCAGGGGCTTAAAATTTTCTATAATGTTTGATTTTAATAAAATGCTTTCTTGGCACACTTTCAGAAAGCACATGCATATTTTAACCAGATAACATGCATGTAAATTCAGTATTGTGCAAGCATAGCTAAAATCTGATGATATTCCAAGGGTGTGGACATTAAGTGTGCACACCAAGCTTATGCAATTAAATACCGCATGTACTAGTGATATGGAAAATAGTGTATTCCATAACTGGTATTTGTCCAAAAAAACCCCACAAAAACAAAAAGTTAGAACTCTTAATGTTGTTCTTACAGTCTTATAAAAATATTTCTTTGTTTTCCTGGAGGGAATAATATTAAAGATATATTTCTGGATTTTCTATTCATCCTTTCTCATTAAATTTGAAAAGAACATCATTTTGAGTTAAAAATGTCTTGATCCTTCTTTCTGTTTTCAGCACAATTAAGTTATTAAGGCTCTGTATTTTATGGTGATTCCTTTATTTTTTCTTTCAAGATTCCTCTGTGGATTCTTAGCTAGCATTTTTTTCTCTCCTTATTATAAGTCCCGCTGATTGGAGAACACTTTCTTTCCAGAAGAAACTCATAAACCCATCTGTTTCTTCTGCCTTTAAGATTTTATGGGTATTAGACTCCAAGCTGCTCCATAGCTGGTTTGGTATCTGCCTTAAAAAGCTATGTCTTATATGCAAATAGAAATTTATGATGCAAAATAAGAACTGGAGAAATATACACAATAAAGAACTTTTATGGACTAAGATTTTGTTGCTGATAATTTTGGGAAGGTAGGTGTAAAGATAATTTATGGAGATATTTGTAGGCCATGCTAAAAATATTGAGCTTAATTTTATAAAGACTAGGGAAATAAAAAGAATTTGAAAGAAGAGGAAAGGCATATAGTGTCATTTTGGGAAGATAACTCCACAGGCTACATAAGACCGACTTTTGCTGTGGCTCAAAAAAGATGACAGGGACTGGCAAAGAACAGTGGTTGTGGAAATGCAGAATTATATTTTGGATGATATATATATATTTTAATTTTGAACATTCATAAATAAATATGTAATTTTTATGAAAATATTTCTCCCACTTCCTATTTCTAGATTCCAGTTAGATAAGTATGATCATGTGTTTCATGGCTTTTGGATTTTCTATTATCAAAACAGCAGGAAGAAGTGGAGAAAGATGTGGAAGGGATGCATTTTGACATCTGAATGTGTTTCTAAATCTCTGAAACCCGTAAATAGGAGTGTATTCTGAAAAAATATGCTTCTTGTTTTTGGCATCTGGCAATTAGTGCTGAATTATGTTTCTTAGATTGTCGCGGATTGACGATTGGGCTGTGCCACTTTAAAAAAAAGAACGTCTTTGCAGCTTTCGACACCAATAACTCCAAATCAGATTTTTTTTCAAAGATGTGATCATGAGCATATAAGTGTCATAAAAATAATATATCTATGCTAAATTTTAATAAGCATAAAAATACTACTACTAATGAATAGTAATGTTAAAACTCACTATCCTAGAATTAAAGGCTTCCAAATATCTTTTAGCTCTTGTCAGGTTGCCACTAATATTTTGTCTTCTTTGTCATATCCAAGTTTTCTATTATTTTCTGAAGTCTTTTTGCATTTGTTAAAGTTTGTTCTTCTCTCTCTCTCTCTCTCTCTCTCTCTCTCTCTCTCTCTCTCTCTTTATTTTTGTGGTACCAGGTCATTGAACAAAGGGGCATTCTACTTCTGAACCATACCCCCAGCCCTAAGTTGTTGAGAGCCTTGCTAAATTTCTGAAGCTGGACTCAAACCTGCGATCTTCCTGTCTCAGCTATCCAAGCACTGAGATTACATGTGCTCACCACCATGTTTTTCTCTAGCTCTATTTTGATAAAACATTTCAGGCTGATACTAAACTCACTATCAAAAAACACTATAATCCATTAGCTGGATTTTTAATAGGTACAAAGGTAAATGTGGAATAAAAATATTTATGTGACATAAATTTTCTTGAACCCATAAGGTTCCTGTTAATATCAAAATATGCAATATATTTTCCAAAAATATAAATTAATGATAACATTATGCAACTTTTCATAGCATTGCATATAATTGAATAACATAAAACTCAATCTAACATTTGAAAAACATCTTGTACCAAGTTTGCACTAATATAACTATTGGCTGAAAGTATCTAACCAGTGGAAAGAATAGAATAAAATATAAAAGAAATATAAAAGTAGGAGCAAAATAAGGAAGTTATTGGGTTTTTTTTAAATTTCGGACAAAGCTGTCTAGAATGCAAGAAGTACAGACTTCCGGGAAGATGGCGACTGAGAAAAGCAGCATTTACGAGTCCTGCTAAAACTTGATCTCTATTGCCACAAAATCAGAGCTTTTCATAGCCAGAAAACACTAGCAACAGGGGAAAAAATGTAAGCACAAGGGACAGAGAAAAAAAGACTAGAAGAACAACCAGAGACCAGAAAAGAAATCAAGCCCACAATGTGGTGGGAGCCACCATCTTCCCTCATGGCACCAGACTCCAGAGAGGAAAGGCAAACAAGGAGCTGAAGTGAGCAGCTGCAGATCATTCGGGTGTAATGAAGTCATAGTAACCTAGGGAAGGCACAAAATTCTGAAATCATGGGAAAGAGGAACAATAGAGAAATGAATGCCCACAACACCATATCATCAGAACCTGATAACATAGAAATTCAGAGATCTCCAGAAGATCAAATCAGGAATATAACGTTAGAACTAATACAGGACCTTCGAAAAGAATTTAGAGAGAGTCTAAAAGAAATAAAGGATGCAATCATTGAGGTAAAGGCCTCAATTCAAAGTATAAACAATCAATTAACCACATGAAGAATAGAATCTCACTCCTAGAAGATGATCACTCCAAAAACAAACACATAATTTATAAATTAGAAAAAAAAAATCAGACAGCAGGAATCTGACATTGAAGAAATATGGGCCCATTTTTAGAAGGCTAACCTAAGAATAATTGGAATAGAGGAGGGAAAAGAAGGTGAAACTAAAGGGATCAATAATCTCTTCAAGGAAGTAATAGCATAAAATTTTCCAAACATAGAGCAAAAGGTTGATACACAGGTCCAGGAAACTTATAGAACTCCCTTTAGACAGAATCAGAGAAGAGGTTCCTCACGCCACATAATTGTCAAAATTACCAATGTGGAAGCCAAGCAGAGAATCTTAAAGGCAACAAAAACAAAAGGCCAAGTGACATTCAGAGGCAAACCAATTAGAATCACTCCAGACTTCCCAAACCATGTCATGAAAGCCAGAAGGGCTTGGAGTAACATATCCCAAACTCTGAAAGAAAACAAATTCCAGCCCAAAATTTCCTACCCAGTACAACTATCTACCAAATTAGATGGGGAAATAAGAAGCTTCCATGACAAACAGAAACTGAAGGAATTTATGTCTTCAAAACCAGCGCTAGAGAAAATACTCAGAGATTAACTACAAAGAAGAAATAGGTAATACACAACAGAACCAGAAAAACAAGATTTTCCATCCAGAAGACAACTATGATTGGTTATCTTTGGAGATTCATTATTTATTTTAGTCTTTTACCTATTTATAAATTGTATTATTTGCTTTTACTGTTGCTAATATTTAGGATTTCTATTTGGACTATTAATATACCGTCAGTTATAGCATTTGGAAATATTTTATCCCATTCTATAAGTAACTTTTAACTCTGTTTACATTGTCCTTGAATGTACAATATTTCTTATTTTTTAGAAAGTTTGTTTGTTGCCGGGCATGGTAGCGCACGCTTGTAATCCCCGTGCTTGGGAGGCGGAGACAGGAGGATCACGCAGGTTCGAAGCCAGCTGCGCACACTGGCTTAGGAGACCCTGTTTCCAAATAAAAATATGAAAATCGGTCTGGGAGTGTAGCCTGGAGGTAGAGGGCTTCCAGGAACCCCAGTACCACCACCAAAAAAAAAAGAAAGTTTGTTTGTTTATTCTTTTGTTCTTTTGTTGCCTGTACCTTTGAAATCATATCCAAAAAATCACTGCCAATTTCAATGTTGTGAAGTTTTATGATCCAGGTTTTCTTCTAAAAGTTATAGTCTTAAGATGTACATTTAGGTCTTTTATCTACTTTGAGTTAATATTTGTATATGGTGTTAGGTAAAGGTCCAATTTTATTCTTTTTTATGTAATTATTATTTTCAATGATATTTAGTGAAAATATTATTTCCTTTACCAAATGTTCTTGGAAACCTTGTCAAAAATAACTTGACCATAAAAAAAGAGAATGGAAGAAGTAATGTGAAGGCCAACCTTAAAGCAATATTTTGAGAGTTACATGCTGTTATAAAATCTCACACATGAAAGGACTTCTTCATTAAAATTGTGAAATGTTGAGAGAAAAATCTTCAATAAACAGTAAAGAACATCACTAATCATAAAAAATGAGGTTTATGTGAACACTGCAAGGCAAATAGACAATATATTTATTGCTGTCTGATAGATAATAAATGTTCAATGAACAAGCTTTCATATTTAGACTGAAGATTTTTAAACTGATTATACATCTCTAAACTGCTGTGAACTTTTTAATCTAGAAATAAGTTTTTTGGATTTTACATCTCAAAATGCTTTGACTAATTCTAATTTATTTTTGAATATTTATAAAACTAACAAGACTTTTGAACAATATTCATATCTGATTCAATTTATATCTGCTTCAATTTTGATTAGCATAGAGTATAAGAAAGAAAAACCATCTAGCCCTACCTCAGTGTTTTGCCATAACAGCTGGCTAAGAATCTTTGCCATGGAGACAAAAATCCATGAAAGTCTTCTTGCTGATATCAATTATTTTCTCATGCTTTTTAATTGCAAAATATACTCCTTATCTTGGCAATTGATTGTTCCAAAGATGAGATGGGGTTAATGATAAGTGTGTGTATTGAAAGTATTTGTGTTCTTGTGTATGTGTTTATAGCAGAGAAAGAGAAAGGAAGAGGGAGGAAAAAAGGGAGAGAGTGAGAGAGAATAGAGAGAGAAAAGAAAGAAGAAATAAAGGGAAAAAAGGAAAATAGAAAAATAAAGAAAGAAAACAAAGACAAAAACCAGAAGTGAAGATCTGGATCAATTATATATACCATTCCAACTGAATATACAATATATTAGATTTTTATATGAAAAATGAATTCTCATTACAAGTATACATTATAAATGGTAGTCATTATAGTGCCAAATATATGTTTTCTAACACTATGTTTTTGTAAAATAAATACCATATTTTAATGTATTTCAAAGATGTATATCTATATATGATGCTCTTTAGATGAAAATATATACACAAGAAAAATGTGCAATGATGTTAAAATATTAAATTTAGAATAAATTTCTGTCCCTGATCAATCTTATGATTTAGGGAACTCTTTTGACATCTGTAAGCTTGTTTTTATTCTTTCATGAGATGGGGACAAAGTTGCATGCCTAAGTGTCCCATGGGATTATTGTGAAGCACAAGTGATAACAGTAAAAGAGAAATGTTTTGACAACTTTAAACCTTGTTCACAATATAAGGAATTATATAATAAAAGAACCTCCAAAAATCCCAATTTTTTCCTGCAAGGTTTCTGATTCTTATGACTGAATATCATTTAAGTGATGAAAAATAAAACTTCTAACAAATGAATACAACAAAAAATGTGTGCAATTAAATTCTGGTGAACCATGTTTATGTGTTAAGGATAATCAGACACAGAGAAACATAAATTGCATTCAATTATACGAAGGCTTTCAAAATAAGAAGTAATTGGGTGACATCATTTGGTTTTAAACAGATCAAGGTAGTAGAGATGATCTGTGCTTTGTTGATTTCCTCATTGGTAGATGTTTGCAGTAATGTTTCCAGTTTGCATAGAAGTTAAAACTGAGGCACCAAGTCAAAACAGGCCTGGAATAGCTTCTAAGTACTTGGGAAAAGAATTACAACATACAAGTCACTGGTACCAGGAACCCTGTTGTTGTCTGACTCCTACACACTGCATGAGTGTGCCTGGTACTATCACTACTTCTAACACAATGATAGCGTCAAGCCAATAGCAAAACAAAAGCATATACTATGTGAATAATTAGTAATATAAATAAATTTATTCAATATACATAGCACTTGTCAAATATTCCTTGAGCAGTGATGCTCCTTCAAGTCAGCTATACTTGAAATAACATAGAAAAATAAAGAAAACAAGCAAAAATGTATTTTATTCTGCTACCAAGTATATTTTGTCACTGTTATTAAATATTTTTGCTCGATGGACCTTACTCACCTGTAAATTGAAATCAAATGATATTTTATCTATTTATTTTGTAGGAATTATGGGTGGAGATTAAAAAATACAGAAAAATTGCATATTAATGCTTTTCCGCAATTGAATCTAACTATAAAAAAGGCTTTATTCACTAGCCTACTATAAGTATCATTATAGTTAAAGTCCCTTAGTAGACTTCCAAAAATTCTTCTTGCATAATTCTTCCTCAACTATTTCAGATAAATTGTCACAATTCTTTTCATCAAACAAAAAGTATTGACTTTAAATCTTTCACAAACAAGCCAAAATGTGGTCACAGAAGTCTGAGAAATATGAAGAGATAAACGTCAGAACTAGGAAATGGATCAATATTACAATGTGTAAACGCTGACAAAGAGGTCATGGATTAAAAAGATAAAGCAATGCACAATGTTGAAGATCTTTGGCAAAGAACAAACAAGAGGAATGTAGCAAGGAATTTAGAGAAACGAGTTAAATCGGTATGCCAATGGAAAAACATTCATACCCAGAAATGCAGAAATGGTGAGAGATATAAGGAAAGAAAAAAAGGTTCAAGATAGGAACAGCAAAATGGTGACTTCCTTCTTTTATGATCATATACCCTATGAGCTTAGTAGAGAATACAAGGCACTTGTTGGTTTGCAAGCCAATTTGCTTACAAACTTCATGAATAACCTTAAAAATGTATGTAGTCTCTCTGCACTTAACATCCCTTGTTAGTTATTGAGGATCTCAATAACTATATCATTAGGCTGTTTTGAAACATTAGAATAATAATCCATATACCAAATGCAACAGAATGTTTTAAATATAAATTATAGATTATCTCTTTTGCTCACTAAATTTAACTGATTGTGTTAGTCAGGATCCTCATAATTAGGTGAAGCCAAATGAGGTTAGATGTTTAAGAGATCCATTAAAAGAAGTAATTGTGAAAAAAAAGTAAGAAGCAGGAGTAAGCAATAGTTTATTCAGCCCATGATGAAGATACGATACTTGTGAAAAAGAGAAGAGATGTAAAGGAGGAATAGTTGCATAGAAAGAGCCTAAAGCGTATTTATGTAAATGCTTATCCAAGCCAATGAGATTTCTCCACCTACAAGCTGCCCATTAGATAGCTCCTATTTCAGGCATTATGTCCATCTTGGTATCTCTACTGTGTTAAATTATTGGCTAGGAGTGGCCAAAAGAATGTGTGGCATAAACAGAATACAACATTAATAGCTTTGAATGATTGTACATTTACTCTACTTTTGCATTAGACGTTCCACTCATGCCTTTTGAAGAAGTAAGATTTATTGACATAAATTTAGCTCAGGATCTACAGGGTTCTTGCGTAAGCATACCGAGGATGTACAATGCAATTGGCAGTCATTTCCTGTTAAAGACTGTTAAGGCCACTGGAAGATATGGTGAGATATCCCAAATAGATTCATACAATCACTTTGCCCAACTCTCCTTCATTCATCTTTCTGTATCCTTGACCAAATAAATCAGGAACAAATTTTATGTCGAGATAATTTAAGAACTTTATTTAGGGTTTTGTAAGTCTATATTAAATATCAGTTCTTCCATTAGCCAACCCAAGATGAGGTTACTTAAAAGCCATACTAAAGCCGGGTGTGGTGGCGCACACTTGTAATCCCAGTACTTGGGAGGCTGATACAGGAGAATCACACAGGTTTGAAGCCAGTCTCAGCTCCTTAGTGAGGCTCCAAGCAAATCTAATGTAGGTCTGGGAGTGTAGCACAAAGGTAGAAAGCACCTGGTTCCACCCCCAGTATCACACACACACTAACAGCTATTCTGAAGATAGCCTGTGAGATCACTGCAAAGCACAGTATATACTTTCTGTGGCCAAATACTCTTTAGTACTGCCAAAATAGATTTTGCAAGCTACTGCCATGACATATGAACTTATTAGTATAATGAATATTTATTAAAAGTCTTGAAACTAGTGATATCAGATAAGGGAATCAGGTCAGTTCTTTTTCGTTAGAAAACAAAGTTTTAACAGGGGCTTGGAGCAGCCAGTTTTTTTTTTTTTTTTTTCTTTGCCTCCCCAACAACCATTCTCTACAGAAAAGAAGCTGAGTAGGAAAAGTTCTTACAGTTCATGGATATGTAATATACATTTGGTCAGTGAGATGGAACAGAATTTCTAGAATGAAAATTATCCCATAGGATATTATCCTAGACATAAAGAGGAGTGAAAGGCTTCTAGCTCCATTCCTTCTCTTCCTTAGGGCATTGTTTTATATACACAGCTCTTAGAGCTTCTCCAGCTGCCTTGAGACAGGGAAGAGGTAAGGCTAATGACATGTCAACTACCTGAAAATGGTGTAAGAAAAAGTAAAATAAACACATCAAAAAACATAAATTTAAACAAAATACAGTATGATAGGAGAAGATATCTGTTATAATGTTAATATTCATCAGAGTCCTGTGTTTGTTCACTGAGAGATCAGCGTTTGTGAAAAGGACCGATATAAATAAACATGAATTTAACACAAATTTTATCATTAGTGAACATGATTTTAGATGTATGGATCCAAGCACAGTGGAGTTATCTGACTTAATCATACAATCCAAATTTGTCTGAGCAATTTCAATTTCAAACATTCAAACAAGTATAGGTCAGCATTGTTTGCATTTATAATTTGAATATCACATATCCCATTTATTCAAGAAAAACATTAAGTGGAGATAGGTGTTATAGTCATATAAGAGAGAAGTAAGTGAATGCACTACTGGTTTCATTGAAGAAATAAACACAAAATGTATATGTAGTTATGTAGTTTTACTTTCTAATATAAGTTAACAATGTGTAGAAGAAGAAATATCCATTTAATAATAA